>NC_138982.1:139188688-139503905 GCF_964341445.2 Mesoplodon mirus | reverse complement strand
GAAGGAATATAAATGTATATGAAAAGAATTGGGGTCCTTGATCTATAAATAACTCTTATAAATAAACAGTAAACAGTAAAAAGACTAAGGCTCTGAATGGCAAACGACTTAACCATTCTGGGTCCTAGTTTCCCTACCTATAGCAGAGGTGTTATTACACTAACCCTGTTCCTTTAGGATTGTTATAAAGTTTAAACGAGATACCACAAGTTGACATGCAGAATAGAACCTGGTACATAACATGCACTTTTTAAAAAATATGAGCTTCTGTTTCTATCATCGGTGTCATTATGACATACTGTGTTTAAACTTACTTGTTACAATATACAGAAAAAAGTCATTAGTATATAGCTTAAATAATTATCATCAATTGAACCTGTGGGACAAGAAAAATAAAACTTGCCCTCATTCCAGAAACCCCCACCACCACTCTGTGGCCCCTCCCAATCAATACCTAAAAAAGTTACTAGTATCTTGACCTCCAAAAACAGATTAGTTTTAACTTCATATAAATGAGTTTGTTTGCTTAATGTCAGGCTTATGAACTGTAGCTTGTTCATTGTCATTACTTTATCCACCCAACTTTTGACTGACATGGGGTTATTTCCAGTTCAGAGCTATTACGCATACTGCCACTAGGAAGATTCTTAAGTGATTTTCGGTATATACAGAGATGCTGTTCTGTGGGTTTTTTCCAGTTTGTTTAATCAATCTATTTTTCCCCTAGTAGTTTATGAAAATTCCCTGTGCTCCATTCCTTCACTGACACTTGGAACCATCAGTATTTCTAATTTCAGCCACTGCAGTAGGTGTGTACTCCACTGTGATTTTAATGTGTATTTTCCTTGTGACTATGAGCATCTTTTCATTTATCAGCCACTTGGGTATCCACTTAGGTGAAATGCCCATTCAGATTGTATTTCAATTTTTCTACCAAGAGAGTCTTTTTCTTATAAATATCTAAAGCCTAAAAAAATTAGATTTTTTAACATATTTTGGATATAAGCCCCTTATTGGTTATAGATGGTTTACACTGTCACTCTCTTAATGGTATTTCTTAAATTAACTAATTTATTTTATTTATTTTTTGGCTGTGTTGGGTCTTTGTTGCTGTGCACGGGCTTTCTCTAGTTGCAGCAAGCGGGGGCTACCCTTCACTGCGGTGCGTGGACCTCTCATTGCAGTGGCTCCTCTTGTTGCAGAGCACGGGCTTCAGCAGTTGTGGCTCACGGGCTCAGTAGTTGTGGCTCGTGGGCTTAGTTGCTCTGCAGCATGTGGGATCTTCCCAGAACAGGGCTCAAACCCATGTCCTCTGCATTGGCAGATGGATTCTTAACCACTGCGCCACCAAGGAAGTCCCTTAATGGTATTTTTGGACGAACACAATCTTTTAATGTTACCAACTTCTGGTTTAAAATTAGTACCTTTGGTGTCTGTTTAAGAAATCTTTCCTTTATACCAAAGTCATGAAGAAATTCTATGTTATCTTCCAGAAGTTGGGTTTTACCATTCACATCTAAAGATGAGCAGTGCTCTTGGATCTGATTTCTGTGTGTTTTCGATAGCAATCAAGTTTCATTTCCCCCCCAAATGGACATCCAATTAACCCAGAACCAATTATTAAAAGGAAACTTTCCCCAATGCCCTGTAATGTCAACTTTATCAAAAATCACATACTCATACACACTTGGATCTGTTTTTGGATGCTTTATTCTGTTATGCTGGATAAAGACTTACCTAGATTTCTTACACCTTTGTGTAAGAACCAAACATTGTCTAAAGTATGATAGCTTCAGAAGTTGTAATATGTAGTAAAGAATTTTTTTCTTCTACAAGAATGTTTTGGCTATTCTTAGCCCTCTCTGTGTCTATGTTTTAGAATTAGCTCATCCAATGTACCAAGACAAATAAACACGTGCTGGGATTTCGGTTGCAACTGCACTGTCTGGAACAGCGCTGTCCAACAGAAGGTTCTGCAGTGATGGATTTATCTGCACTGTTTAGTACGTAGCTACTGGCACAACCGGGCACTTGAACAGTCTTCTTTTTCCCCCTTCCCAATCTTTACTCTTCACTTTGCCGTATTCTACTTGCTGCCACCTTCAGTACAGTGGTGATTAGAGGAGGAGGTACAGGCTCTGCTGTCTTACACCCAATCTCAGAAGGAAAGTTTCTGTATTTCTCCAGTATTGTGGCTGCTCTAGGTATTTAGCTGATAGCCACTATCAGGTTAACGAAGCTCCCTTCTAGCCCCAGTGTGCTAAATAAAACCTTTTTCTCGTGAACTGATGCTGAATTTTATTAAATGCTTTGTCTGAACTCCACTGAAATGACATGCATTTTCTTATTTACTTGGTTAATGTGGTGAAATACACTGATTGGTTTATGAATGTTAAATCAACTGCGGCATTCCTGGAATACAATTTGGTCATGATTATCCTTTTGTAGTAAATTCACTGGTGACATCATCTGGACGTGCAGCTTTCTTTGTGGGTAGGTTTTTCAATTAAATTTCTTAAATATGAC
Organism: Mesoplodon mirus; assembly: GCF_964341445.2. Taxonomy (NCBI): domain Eukaryota; kingdom Metazoa; phylum Chordata; class Mammalia; order Artiodactyla; family Ziphiidae; genus Mesoplodon; species Mesoplodon mirus. Next base: position 139,501,379 of record NC_138982.1, on the reverse strand, counting down.
TCTTCAGATTTTACATTTTCTGGTGTGTCTATTTTGGTAGGCTGTATGTTTCCAATACTATGTTTACTTCACCTAAATTTCAAATGCATCGTTATCAACTTCTTCATGATATCCTCTCTTTCAATCAGTGTAGATATAACTGTACTGACAGCCCCTTCACCCAAGATTGGTTAAAAAGTCCTTCTCTTTTCTTCTTTGTGATCAGTCTAATCAAAGGTTTATTAATTTTATTAAGTATTCCTCTTTTACTTGTATTTTCTATTTCTGTACTTATCTTATTCCACCAGTTAGCCAGTTGGCCATACTTAAAATCTCCCATTTAGGTCATGTACTGCATTACATAAATTGAAAGTTTTTATACCTTCCTGATGAATAAGACCTTTTATCATTATAAACTGCCCCTGTTTGTTTCCAATAATGCTTTTCACCTTGTCTGACATTAGCATGACTACACCAAGCCTACCTCTTAATCTTTGTGTGGTATGTCTTTTGTTCATCCTTTTACTTTCAACCTTCGTTTCCTTATATTTTAGGTTTGTTTCTTGTTAAACAGTATGCAGTTGGGTTTAATTCATGTATGAACACTAATAACCTTTCTATACTTATTCCAACTGTTTTATGTTCCTTTCTTACCTTCTGCTGGATTAAACTTTATATGCCCTCCTTGCACGCAGATTATTTTTTTTAAGTTATCTTATACATTACAATATGGATTATAGATCCTTGACTCACCAAGATCTAATTACTCCTTTAATTTGTATACTATTGTTGACTTGCATATGTATACACACACACACACACCACAAACACACAATCACAAGACAGTGACTAATCATCCAGCATGAGTAGAATCAGACTCAAGAATACATTTTGGGTGACAGATCAATAACTTTTTGATATCCAGACAGCCATGAAAGAAATACAATGAACTGGATAGCTGCTGCTTGATTATTACTGTTACAACTATCCTCCTATAATACTTGTTTCATTTTCTGAATCTAGATCTAGTCAATTACATGTACTAAATTCAACAAGCACTCACTGAGGGGTAACAAAGGCATTGTTTTGTGGGGGTGACAATGCCATCCACGATCTATAACAGTGAGTCTCAAACTTTAACGTGCTTACAAATCGCCTTTGAATCTTGTTAAAACTGCAGACTGACTCAGTAGATCTAGAGTAGGGCCTGAGAGTCTAATAAGCCACCAGATGATGCCAATGCTGCTTTGAATAACATCTAAAAAAATTTAACTGCTCATCTTAAGAAAGCTACCTTCCAACTAATGCAAGTAGCAGAGAGTCCAAAAACAGGCTATTTTCTGACTACACAATACACCATAAGGCTTTTCCCCCCACATTTTGGGGTTTGTGGGTTGTTTTTTTTTTAAAGACTAAAACACATTCCCGTCCTAAGAGTGGTATGGTGGGTGACAAAGAATCTGATTTTCCTTTAAAATTTGCTGTAGGTAATCTAAATGTGGGTCAACAAGAAGTAACTATGTTTTTCACTTGTGTGATTTTTTTTTGGCTGCATTGGGTCTTCGCTGCTGAGCGTGGGCTTTCTCTAGTTGCGGCGAGCGGGGGCTACTCTTTGTTGCGGTGAACGGGCTTCTCATTGCGGTGGCTTCTCTTGTTGCGGAGAACGGGCTCTAGGCGCGTGGGCTTCAGTAGTCCAGACACAGAGGTTCAGTAGTTGTGGCGCAGGGGCTTAGTTGCTCCGTGGCCTGTAGGATCTTCCAGGACCAGGGCTTGAACCTGTGTCCCCTGCGTCAGCAGGCAGATTCTTAACCACTGTGCCACCAGGGAAGTCCCTGTGGGATTTTTTTTTAAGCTATTTACTACACCATCTGTTCATCTGTTTACTATAAAATCTATTATAACTACTTAGTAACATTACCAGCTACTTAGCGAAGTGAAAGAAAGATTAAGCTTCTAGCACTAAGGCCTGGTATATAGGTGGTGTCTGCCACATGCTCACTGTCTCCTTTCTTAGCTCAACTGCTGCGTGTGAAATCCAGAAAGAGACTCAAGTTTAGTTTCCTCCCACAATGCCAGAAAGTATTTAAGGTATTCACTCATTCATTCCTCTCCTATAATAAGACTCCAAGAAGACAAACTAATATGGGAATTTCTTGTCAACCTCATTTTATAATTAAGCAAATCACCATGGTTTTTATTCTTTCTGAAGTTTCCATCTTCCTTTTTTTTTTTTTTTTTTTTTTTTTTTTTTTTTTTTTGCGGTACGCAGGCCTCTCGCTGTTGTGGCCTCTCCCGTTGCGGAGCACAGGCTCTGGATGCACAGGCTCAGCAGCCATGGCTCACGGGCCAAGCCGCTCTGCGGCATGTGGGATCTTCCCGGACCAGGGCACGAACCCGTGTCCCCTGCATCGGTAGGCAGACTCTCAACCACTGTGCCACCAGGGAAGCCCCCATCTTCCTTTTTAAATCTAAATGTTAATGAGGAAATAGACTCAGTTCATCCTGTAACAGAGATGATGATAAAGAATTAGGCTGAACTATATGAAATTGCTGATATTAGACCTCCTTTGGCCTACAAAACAGCAATTTCATATGGTTTAATTTAACCTGTTCTGCCATATTATATATAACCCTTATTCAACTAAATTAAAAATATTTTAGCCCAAGAATGTATCATAAATACATGTTGCAATAGCAGATATTTTAATTTAATGATAAACTTATAAAACTTAATTCAGAATTATCTTTTTTTTTAAACATCTTTATTGGAGTATAATTGCTTTACAAGGGTGTGTTAGTTTCTGCTTCAAAATCATTTCTTGGAGTTCAACTCCAATGTAATATTTTAAATTGCTGCCAAATAGTATAAAAGGCAAGTTGGAGAAAAGTATGCATGTAAGGTCCTGTCTTCATTTTTTATATCCTTCTGAACTCTATGGATCTTTTTAACCATAAGCATATCTTCATAAATTTTAAAAGTTCATAAAAATGTTGGTAAATAGTTTATTAAAAAATGAAGCAGACGGCTTCCTTGGTGGCACAGTGGTTGAGAATCTGCCTGCCAATGCAGGGGACACAGGTTCGAGCCCTGGTCTGGGAAGATCCCACATGCCGCGGAGCAACTGGGCCCCTGAGCCACTACTACTGAGCCTGCGCGTCTGGAGCCTGTGCTCCGCAACAAGAGAGGCCACGACAGTTGAGAGGCCCGCGCACCGTGATGAAGAGTGGCCCCCGCTTGCCACAACTAGAGAAAGCCCTCGCACAGAAACGAAGACCCAACACAGCCATAAATAAATAAATAAAATTTTAAAAATGAAGCAGCTTCCTCACTATGTTCTAAAAAGAAACTTTAACAACTAGAGACCGTAACACTACCAGAGATTAGCACTGATTCTAGAGAGAAACATTCCATGAACAGATCTCAGAGACTGAGAGACGGCAAGACAGAGGCAGAAGTAGACACAGAGGAAACACCAAACAGAAAAGCCTGGGAGAAGACCCGGAGTGAAAGTAACAATCATTCATCTCTGATTTAAGACCCACATGTAGCGCCACTTGTAGCTAACTTGAATTTTTTTTATTAATATACTGATAGGAGACCATCCTTGTGACAGTTATTAATCCACACTAGATTTCAAAGAGACAGAACAATATTAAAGAACAAAAGTAAATGAAAATAATTCAAGTTAATTAAAACTAAGACATTCAAATGCAGAAACTCTTACGAGGCCAAGTTTCTGAGACAGAATCCCCTAAGAAATGACAGAAAGGCAACCAAGCTTAAGTGGGAAGAAACCTGCAAGGTCCCTAACAACAAGATATACCCATAGCAAAAGAGAAGAAAAACGTTAAAGGAGTAAGTAGCCAGTTGCACTTTTAATGATGGCTGGCAAGAAAAATACACATTAAGAGGGTAACTGCATGGAAGTCCGCAAGTAAGATATCATTAGTACTAAGAACAGTGCCTGGGATGTGGCCTGCATTCAATAAATATTTGTTCAGTGAAAGAATGAACTGCATTCATCAGGAATATTTAGAACATGAAGAAATGGTTCAAAAAGGGAGGGAGAAAGCTGAAGGGGGTAAGGATGAAAGAAGTATTTTTAAAACAGGGGCTCAGGGTTTCCCTGGTGGCACAGTGGTTAAGAATCCGCCTGCCAATGCAGGGGACATGGGTTCGAGCCCTGGTCCGGGAAGATCCCACATGCTGTGGAGCGGCTAAGCCCGTGCGCCACAACTACTGAACCTGCACTCTAGAGCCCGCGTGCCGCAACTACTGAAGCCCGCACGCCTACAGCCCGTACTCCGCAACGAGAAGCCACCACGACGAGAAGCCCACGCACCGCAACGAAGAGTAGCCCCCGCTTGCTGCAACTAGAGAAAGCCCGCGCGCAGCAACAAAGACCCAACACAGCCAAAAATATATATAAAATAAATAAATAAATAGATAAAATGGGGGTTCATGAGCCAGAAATAAAGAACAATCTAATCACAGCACAGGCTACATCTACTGCTGACAGTCAATTTCTCTTACTCACCTTTATATCCCAAGCACATATGTGCCTGCCTCCACAGGTGTTAAATAAATATACATTAAGGTGAAACTATGTTATGATTCTATAAATTATCTAATTTTAAGAACAAATGAACTGATTTCTTATTACCCTCTAGTTAGTGGCCAATACATATCACCACAGAATGCATGTGTACGTGTACACACACACACACACTTTAACCTAAAAGCCAAAACAGCACATTCAATTGTCTACAAACAGAATGAAATTGCTCATATAAGACCTAAACAAATGCTCGGGTTTATCAATATGAGATGTTAAGTAAATTTGTGCATTAAATTGTTAAGAATAACAATGGGATAGGGATACAAATATTTCTCTTTAAAGTCTGTAATATCAGACTTCCACTTCTGACCATTTTAGAGCACCTGGTACTGAAACACCTCACTCACAACAAACCACTACGAAACTGGTCAAAACAGATGAAATGACTGTTTTCAGACACTGGACAACAGGTCGCACAGAACAACTTCTTTGTGTGCCTAGTGATCACCGAGAAAAGGGAAACAGACTTGGTAAGCCCCACAATCACCTTGGCTTTCTATCTGGAGACAATTTCCAGAGTAGAGTGCAGGGAGGGGGGCCCAAACAGAACACAGTGGTCTTACTGAACTGAGGAGACAGAGATGAGAGTTCAAGGCTACTGAGTTGGCTGGAATCTGTGGGGCAGGCAGTAGAAATAAGGGAGTTATGCAGAGAAGGAGCTCCATTAATCTATAGCTGGGGATGCCCTTGACTGTGTGGCCAAATACTAAGCTGCAAAGAGCAACATGCAGGGAGCTGAAGGCTGAACAACTACTAGAACTTGCCCGGACTGGGAGACAGTAAGTGTTCTAATCACTTAGGGTGGAGAAACCCCGACAAACACCACAGACATTCGACAGAGACCCCAAAAAATCCACACTTTAGGAGGAAAGCTATACTGGCCCTATAAAAGGCAGCCTTCCACTTGTCGTAACAGAGACTGAAACAAACCTCAAAGGATCAAGATGATCAACAAGTAAACTAACAGCCCACCAGGACAAAAGCCAACACTTCTTAAAAGGAGGGCAACAAAACCCAGATGCTCAACAGCCTAGGATTCTTAACGCCCATATCCAATCAAAAATCACTAGGCACACAAAGAAGCAGGAAAATGAGCTCTGTATTCAAGAAGAAAATAGCTATTAACAGACCCCGAAAGGATAGAAATAATGAAATTAGCAGACAAAAATGAGATTAGAAATCTTTTAAAATATAAAGGAAATTATGGACAAAATAAAAGAACAAACAGCAAATCTTAACAGATAAATGGAAAATATAAATGGGAACCAAAAAGAAATTCTAGAAATGAAAAATAATTGAAGTGAAAAATTCACTAAATGGACCTAATAGGAGACTGGACACTGTGGAAGAGAAAAAAAAAATCAGCAAATTTAAAAACAAAGAAACAGGCCTTCCCTGGTGGCGCAGTGGTTAAGAATCCGCCTGCCAATGCAGGGGACATGGGTTCGAGCCCTGGTCCAGGAAGATCCCACATGCCACAGAGCAACCAAGCCGGTACACCACAACTACTGAGCCTGTGCTCTAGAGCCCGCGAGCCACAACTACTGAGCTCGCGTGCCACAACTACTGAAGCCCACGTGCCTAGAGTACAAGACACTATAACTTAAGGATGCATGTGGTAAGCCCTCAAGCAACCACTGAGAAAGACTGGGTGGATGGATGGATGGACAGATGGACGGATTATCCTCAACTAGATCACAGAAAATCTTACTTAGCCCTCAGTAAGACAGTAAACGGTCCTTTACCCTTTCAGTTACTAAAGGCAAACCAAATTCTTATAGCTGAAGTAAAATGTCAAGCACTTATTTTCAATAATAGCATCTGGAACACAAAAAGGATTAAAATAATCACTCAAGATACAGCTGCCGGACTCTATAATTATTATACTGTATATAGTATATATAACATGTAATATGGGTAAATTTATATTTCTCCCAATAGTCTAAAATTATAAAATATGTTTAAATAGAAAAAAATAAATAAAACAGATAATACTACCTGGTTATTTTATGGGTTATCAGCAGCTATGAAAAAATTCCAAGTGGAAAAAAAGAAATCCCTTTTTTCTTATACTGTCCATTAAATTAAAATGTTTAATCAGTAATAAGCCCATCTAAATAAAAAATTTCCCCCTTTAGTAGGAAACAGGTGTCAAGCAGCCTTTGAGCCCTTAATTTTTAGGAATGGGGGGTAGGGCTGAAACAAAAGACAAGTAAACATACACAATGTCTGGAGAGAAATTTTAGAAGCGAGATTAAACCTTTCAAGAGATCAATTCCAACCACTTGAAGAAAATGAAGATCAGTGATTTTCTACCTTGGCCTGGTAGCTACTTAGTGACTGATATGGATGAGAAGCCAGTCCACCTCCCAGTGCAATAATGTTACTGAAACGTACACTCCCCCCTGCCCTCCTCCAGCTTTGTTCACTACTGAATCCCTAGGACTTAGAACAGTGCTCAACATGCAGTAGACATGCTGTAAGTAACTGCTGCCTAACCAACTCACTGTGCAGTATAGAAAGAGCACAGACATTTACAAATTTATAAATATGAATCTGCCATTAGGAGAAGATTTAGAAATGCCAACACAAAAGATTATTATGTTACAATAAAGTAAACATACAAGCTGCTGACTTTTAGGTATGATTAACTGGTAACTGACTTCAACAAAACTTTTCTAAAACTTAAAACTAAAATTTTACTGGAAAAATTACATGCTAAAGAAAGCAACATACTTAACACAGCAACCAAAATAATGGCCACGTGAACAAAATGCTCACAAACATGCTTTTGAGGCAAATTAAGTTTGAAGGAAATACAATTTAAAAAATGGTTTATCTTCATGATGGTAGCTGCATGATCCTTGTTGGCTCATAACTGTTTCCAAGTTATATAGCCTCAAACCCATCCACCCCACCCTACTCCAGTCCTTTGGGGAAACAAAAAGCAAACTTGTTTCTGATAGTTTAATTTTAGATGCTGTTTCACCGGACAGCCCTGCAGAGGGGCAGAAAAAAGATGCCTTTTGAACGAGCAAAATCCAGCTCTCAGCACGAGGGAACAGCTGCTGCAGCAGCCTTTTCCGGCAATATCAGTGTCTCAGTACAAAAACGGTGTCACCTATAAATACAGGACCTAATTTACAGACATTTCTTTCTAGCCACAGTATGAGAATAACATGATTTATTCAACAGGTAACTAATCGGGCTAAAGGAGACCAAGCTTCTAAAAAAAGGAAAAAATCTACTACCACTGTGTGAATAAACGTATTTTCAAGAATCTAGAAGATCTACACAGGACAGTGCTGCTGCTCTATCAGGCATCCGGGTTAATACCAAAGAAAATGAGCAAATAACTGGGGCCCTGACTAGAATGCTTGTCTAAATGCTAAACGCTTGTTTAACTGAAGGATTCACATGTTCACTGCAGTCATCTGGCCTCCAGTAAGTTTAACTTTCATAAATAAATAAAGATACCGAAAGTATTACAAAAATGATGTAAGTCATTCAAACTGACAAACTATACTGGTTAAAATCAAGAAACAATTCTTTCAAGCAAGCTAAGGAACTATCATCATTCAGTTAGACGGTAAGCCCGATCTGAGAGTCTAGCGTGCCTTTTCAACTTGAAGGGACGACAGTGATCATGTAGCTCAAGGCTATCAGACAGCTGTCCCTCATACTAGTACTTGTCAGATGACATATCCTTCTTTATGGTTTAGCAAATACAATCACCTGAGACAGGGTTAGGGGTAGTTGACAACACATGAAACAGTTACAGTCAGCCTAACCAGCAGTAACGTGACATGTGCATTCAATGAACGCCACTTCCTATTTTCAGTCAGAAGATGGGGTTTTCATTCACCTCCTCTCAGGTCAGAGTCATCTGTGGGACAGTTAAGGGAAAGCACTGGAACCATCCAGATGGGATAACTGTAGATCTCAAGCTGCTCATAACCACCTTTGTGAAGCTCTGCTTTCCGTATCTCAGATTCAGATTCCTCTGTAACAGGCAAATTTAGCATATTCATTTACAAAACAGGTAAAATGAGAACTACACCAAGAAAGTTCAAGCTTGCTACATAGAAATACACTGAACTAGGATTTAAGACTTCCTCTCGCTTGCTGTAACACCCGCATAAATGCAGCATGGTAACAAATAAGTCAGTTTCCTCATACATGAAATGAGATGGCTCATCATCCTGTCCAGTCACGTAAACGCAAAGTATTCCTTCCTTTGTAAAATGCCATGGATTTGAAATGTTACACAGATCATTGCCAGAGGTAAGGAAAGGTTGTGCTCAAAAGTCTCTGTTTAGAGCTTAAATGACACATTTTAATAAATGGTGGTTAGATTCTAATTTATTTCCTTTTTAAAAAAACCTACACAAAAACATAGTAAAATACTATTTATCTAAAAAAACTTTAAATGTTTTATATATACATATATCTACACACACATAAAGTATATACATGTATATACATATACACACACATAATGTATGAATATGTTCATACATATAAAACCTGAATTACCCAAAGATGCTCCCTCCCCCACCCCATTCCAGGATTTTTCTTCAGATCTCTTGACCATGACTTTGCTAGGGCCCATACACACTACAGTTGCCTTCCAGAAACCTGGAAGTACAAAAGGAAGAGAAACCACATATTACAACACATCTAAAAGCTGAAATATTATGAAGCTATTAAAAAGCTGAACACTGCCTGCTTAGCTGCCTTCCCCTCCAGGAAGAAGAATCAGAACACAGAGAGAGGCCGCTAGGAATACAACACAGGCGGAAATGTCACCTACCCCAGGCTGCCATCACTTCAGCTATGCCACAACCATGCCACTTTAACAAGTGTCTGGAGATGCTACTAAGTTTCGGGCACATAAAGTTTCTTTGGAAAGAAAGCTGCCCCATACGTTCCCTCATCTTTGCCTCTGCCTTCTCCCAAAGCAGGCACAGCAACAGCAGCTGAGAAAGAAAAAAACACTTTTAAAACTCTCTCCCTCTCTGATCCCAGGCAGAAAAGAGGAGAACCATACACATAACTCCTCTCCTCACTCTTTTTTCGTTCTAGCTAGACAGCTGTTAAACATACAAGATATTTTTAAATCTAGTTAAGTACTTAGTTGGGTACCTATATTGAATTGCAGCATAATACTTAAAATTATCCAATGAGGCAATCATTTGGCTTTGTGATTCCAATTAGAACACTGTATATTTACAGGGATTTTCCATTACAAAATGCCCCAAAGGCAAGATATTTATCTGACCAGAGACACTTTAAAAGTTAAGCACTGAGCAAACTGTTAACTGTTCACAGAGGTTATAAAATGTAATAATATTTTAAAAAGGAACGCTTCATTAAAAGTATATTTATGTAGCAAATAAATACATCATTTTAGAGCTCATCATTAGTTTTCCCTCTTCCATATCGACTGTGCAAAAGTGTTTAAAATTTGCATCTGAGTTCCATGCCAAATGAAAACAGTCTGGAAAATGTTACTGTCCAAAGTGTTATACAATATCCTTAAATATATAAAGCTCTCTAACGATACAATTAAAAACACTAAAATCTGCCCCCACCCCCGAAAAAAGGCAAAAGATGCAATTCCCACAAACCAATAATAAGCGTATGGGGAAACTTTCAAACTCACTAGAAGTCAAAAAGTAAGTCGACAGGTAAATAACAATGAGATTTCATTATTTACCTCTGAAACAAGCACATTTTTCCAAACCAAAGAGAATACCCTCAGTAGTAACAGTAAGAATAGAGCAGGTTTGTATGACCCTTTACCAGAATGCTCTGTCAATAGTTTTTCACAACTAAAGAAAAAGTAATAAAAGTAAAAAATAGTAACAACGTTCATTAAACTCTTCTTCCATGCCAAGTTTTGTTCCAGTATGCCTCATATTCACGAAAGCTCCAAGAATTAGGTGGCATCATTACAGCATCTGCTACACTTTACATAGGAAGAAACTGAAGTCCAGCAGCTGCACAGGGGCCCTAAATGTGGTGGCCCCGTGCTCATGGCTGGTCAGTGGTAACACAACCCAGGCTCTGCAGAGTCCACTCTCCTCACCAGGGGACGCCTCAAAGATAGAAGGAGTGGGGAAGTGCTCAAGAGACACGAGAAACACCTCCTACAAGACGAGACTGCTAGGTCCTCCCTTGCAAAGGAGTGAAGATAAACTGAACGAGCGGGGAAAAGAGATAGAGGCTGAGAAAGAGCACCCTGCTTGAGAATGTCCCTTCCCAAGTACAACCTGCTTGAATTCAAGTGAAAATAAATGCACCACGGATGCATCCAAATGGATGGCTGTGGCCAGAAGAGAGGGGAATTTTTAAAGGAATCTAGGAAAAACAGATAAACTTCACACATCAAGCTTTACAAAAGTACCTTCCTAAAAAAGCCAGTTCTCAGTCTCCATGAATCTTGTGAAGAGCTCACGAAAATGTCCTGTGGAAAAAGACAAGACCTGGAAGTGGGCCACAGTCCAGACCGACCCTCACCTGCAGCCTCAGCCTGTGCAGCCCCGCCTCAGGCTCCAGGCCCCGGCTCTCCCAGGCACACCCTCCGCTCCCTCCTTACTCCGCTATTTTGCCTGACCAACTCCCACTTCTCTTCCAGACAGCGGTTCAAATGTCACTTCAAGTTTGGCTGGAGAACACAGACAGAGGAGTAGGTTACAGATGGAAAGGCAGGCTGGACCAAAGAGTCCTTCTGCCAGGAAAAGAGATTTGGATTTTGTAAAATAGGTAAGAGGGTGCCAGAGAAAGGGTGCCAGGAGTGACACCACTCCAGCTGTGTTTTCAACTACAGAAACACACACTCTGGAGTGTCTGGATTCAATTTTGCCACTTACTACCTAGCTACTGAGTGACTGGATAATTCAATCTCTGCCTCCCTTTCCATCCGCAGAATGGGTTAATAACAGTGCTTGAACCTCAAGACTATTATGAAAGTCAAAGACAATGTTTTAAACCAGGGGTCCCTAACCGCCAGGCCACGGACCATTATCGGTCCGCAGCCTGTTAGGAACCGGGCCGCACGGCAGGGGGTGAGCGGCGGGCCGGCGAGCGAGGCTTCATCTGCCGCTCCCCATCGCTGCATTACCACCTGAACCATGTCCCACCCACCCCCCCGTCCGTGGAAAAACTGTCTTCCACGAAATTGGTCCCTAGTGCCAAAAAGGTTGAGGACCGCTGTTTTAAACAATACCTGGCACGTGGTAAGTGCTCAACAGATGTTCTATTATTTAAGCTTATCATAATTGATGTGTAATATGGATTGAAACAGAGAGAAACCTCAAGCAGAAATCAATTAGGGGCTTATTTCAACAGTCCCAGCAAAGGACTGTGAGAGCCTTTAGGAGATTAACGTTGAAAAAAAAAAGGAAGATGTATGAAGAGACACCACAGGATAGAAATGACAGGACTTAAAAACTTGTTTAAAGATGGAAGATGAGAGACAAGCTGGTTTCAAAAATGGCTCAGTGGTTTTGAGCCTAGGCGACTTAGGAAACGGTGGTGACAATGAGAAAGTCTGAAAAGGGCACTAGGTTGAATGAACACATGTTCTTAAATGTAATGACTTGGTCAAAGACTGCTTCCTAGTACATCTCAGCAGTTTTCATGCTATCAAGCACGTGACAGTTAAAACTTTATTGAGAATAGAAAGGAGAAAAGTGTACAAAAACAATAAAAGGAGAAGGAAAAGAGTGTGGCAGAGAAAAACAAAAATTGGCCTGGGAAGGAGAAGCCCACAGTTCTGGTCCAAATTCAGAGGTTAACTACGTGACACTGGGAAAAACATGCCACCTGTACCAACAGCCCCACCCCGTCACACACCCTACTGCATCACATACAGAGGAAGTATCACCATCTATTTGGGGCTTCTTCAAAATATACACATCACTCTCCTTTCTTCCCCATCTCTGAAGCATTTTCCTAGAAAGCCTCTGTTTTTGAAAGGTGTTAACTTAACCTGCTCTGGATGCTTGGGCAGAAAAATGGTTGAACACCCATGAATAACCATCTCCCCAGTCACTTCCAGCCTTGACATTATCACATTTGCCTGAGCATACCTCAGTCAGGAATATACGACTGTCCCCAAAGCAAGAAGAACTCACATTTCCCAATCAGACCATGACTACAGGCGTGCCTTGTTCTACTGCGCTTCACTTTATTGAACTTCGCAAATATTGTGGTTTTTACAGATTGAAGGTTTGTGGCAACCCTGAGTCAAGCAAGTCTATCGGCGCCATTTTTCCAACAGCATTTGCTCACTTCATGTCTCTGTATCACATTTTGGTAATTCTTGCAATATTCTGAACTTTTTCATTATTACTACGTTTGTTATGGTGATATGTGATCAGTGATCTCTGATGTTACTATTGTAATTGGGGGTTTTTCGGAATTTTTTAAATCAAGGTATGTACTTTTTTAAAAGACATAATGCTATTATTGAACACTTAACAGACGACAGTATAGTGTAAACATAACTTTTATATGCACTGAGAAACCAAAAACTTCACGTGATTCACTTTATTGTGGTGGCCTGGAATCGAACCCACAGTATCTCTGAGGTGTGCCTGTGCGTATCTATCTATACATATGGGAGGTGTCCATCACAATATAGTCAAAAGCCTACCTCCAATCTTCAATACCAGCTTCTTGTCCTCATTAGATTTCCTTTAAAGTCACCTAGGTTTCCCAGAGCACATAATCTTAACTTCTAAACTGCTTTAAAGGCAACATTTTTTGAATGACCGTACAACACTATAACTGGATATATTATCCCAAGTAACAGTAAGATTAAAAACTTTTTAAATTAGAAGAGTTGATGTTTTCCATTAATTCTACGGGTATATTCAAGATTTCTACTTATTACAATACTTTAAAAAATGGTCTTTGAAAGTTTTATTTACAACATCAACACCTGGAAACATGAGATCATGACCTTAAAAATCTGTGTTAAATTTCTCTGCCTCACTTTGAACAGATTCGTTACATCCAACGATCTCCAGAAGCATCCCAAACTACTACTGAAAGCAGTTCCCCCAGGCTCACATGTCATCCTCAAACAGACCTCTATTATTCAAATAAAGTAATGAACAGTAATAGTATACCCCATAACAGAAGAGACAATATAAAAGACTGTTTAAGAACTCAAATATGCAAGGACTGAGGAATAATTTGAGGGAAATAACCTTATTTTAAATTCAGACATGTACAATGCAGATAATTTTAATCCCAAATATAATCACAATGCTAAAAACTAGATTTAAGTTAATTTTAACGCAGAAAATACTTCTTTTTCTAGTCGAATGACGTCAAAGAAAGAATGTTGATACATGTCAATAACACTTCTTCCCACTTCCCACCTAAAAAGATGTTTTTCTTTTCCTTTCTTTTTTTAATTAAAAAAATTTTTTAATTGAGGTATAATTGACATACAGCATTATATTAGTTTCAGGCGTACAACATAATGATTCAATTTTTTAAGTCATTAGGGAAACCACTTTTAAGATTTTTTAAATAACTCTCAACTATCTAATATCTAAAATGAGGGGAAGAAATAGTTATAACACAACTCCAATTAGAAATTTATGCTAAACAAACTGGATTTGGGTTTCTTAAAATATAATTGAAGAACATACCTCTTCAAAGGAGGTTAAGATAGCAGAATATCTCTCATCCTTCCTACCTGGGCTGCTAGACCCCATTTCCAGCCACCTCCTCAGGGGCCTTCCTCCAGGGAACTTCCTCCATCAAACTGCCCCTCTATTACCATCTACCTCTCCCATTCGGTTCTGTCAAACATATAAATATGCTCTATTTCCTTACTGTTAAAACCAAATCCTTCCTGGATTCTACATGCCCCCTTAACAACCAATCTATCTTCTAATTCATTCATTCAACAAATATTTACTGAGCCTCTACTATGCTCTAGACCTAAGCTGTCCAATATGGCAGCCACTAATCACAGGTAGGGCTACTCAGTGCTTGAAATGCATCTGGTTGAAACTGAGATGGGCTGTAAATGTACAACAAATGTAAAACATACAAGATTTCAAGGACTTAGTACAAAATAGCCGAATGTAAACTCTCTCAATAATTTTTAACTTTAAAATAATATTTTTCGGATATATTGGGTAAAATAAAATATATTACCAAAATTAATATTGATTCTTTTTTCTATTTTTTAAACTGTGACTCCTAGAAACTTAAATTACATAGGTGGCTTACATTATATTCTATTGGACAGTGCTGTTCTAGATAAAGTTCTCAGCATTAAGGCCAAAAATGCGAAGATGAAGGGCAAAGTCTCTGTCTTCCTGGAGTTTGTATTTTATTGCTGGTGGGGGGAGGGCAGGATCCCTGAGACAATAAGTGAACTTGATAATATCAGAAAAAATTGTCCGATTAGTGTTCTGAAGAAAACAAGACAAGGAAAAGAGAAACTGGGTGTGGAGGGGACCTGTGTCTTCTCTTCACTTCCCATCCCTCACAACAGAGAAAAGGCAGCCAGGTTTCCCCTCTAGTACAAACTCAAACAGACTGGCAGTGGCCGTCTGGAGCGCACACTGTTACAGATTCCAAGGCTAACTTGAACCTCGGTTTAGAAAGCACGGCATGCTGTGTCTGCCCAGGCTGGAGCAGAGAGGAATGCCAAGGGCAACCCACTTCTATAAACTGCATCCCCCCCAATCCATCCACTCAAGCTAGAGACCGCAGAGCCTTATTCACTGTCTCATTTCCCCTCCCTGTGCACGCGCGCGCACACACACACACACACACACTCACACAATCCAACTACATTCTCTGACTTTGGCCTCAGGAATGTCTCACAAACCCATCTGCTTAGTTCTATACTCTTTGTCAGGATCTCAATTCAGAAGAAAGTGTTGAGGAGGATTCTACAGTACCCGCGCCTTCTCCCCGCCGCTGTCCAAGTTTGCTTCCTTAAAAAAGTTTCAAGATCCCCAACACCTTGAGACATTCAGAGCTTCCAGGTTGAAGTGTTTACAGCTCTCACCTCATTGCCCACCATTCCCTCCATCCTGTCCCCCCATCACACATCCTTTCTCTCAGGTGCACCGACAGTGTCTGAGCAGAAGTTTTCCCTCTATCTAGAATACTCTCTCTTCTTTTTTCTGCCCCTAGAAATCTTGAACTCAAACTTCAAAGCCCAGATGTAACGCCATCTTCTCTTAGAAACCTCCCCAGAATCTTACAGTGAGCTGCTCCCTGCTCCATTTCTCTTCCTACTCTTCTGCTGTTTAGCACAGCAAGCGTGTTCTGTGCGGGAGTGATCAGCATGCCCTCACAGTTAGCACCCTTGAGGGAGGGACTGGTCTTATTTGTTCACATATTCTCAAAAATACAACAATGCAAAGGCTTAAAGCAGACACTTTAATAAGTGAATGAGTGAATGAAGCAAAGAGAGATACAGGAATCCCCTGCCCACAACCCTCTAATCTGGATAAGGGACTCCTCATGAGCTGCCATCCCACCCTAACTGCATTAGAATGATTTCTGTGCTCATCCACTGAACTAAGAAAGGCCAGGATGTCTCTCTCACTCACCTCTTTTAAGCCAGCACATAAAGGCACTCAATAAATATTTTATTCAGTGAGTGAGGGGATGAACAAATATTATCAGGCAACAAGTTCCCAACCTCAATTTATAGAGGGGGCACCTGCAACCCAGAGAGTTTTAATGACTTGTCCAAAAAGGTCAGTGGCAAAATCAAGCCTGGAACAGTCTCCTATGTTACACCAAAATATGGGACATTTTCTCCTGATGAAAAGGTGCTAAAGTAGGCGTTTGTCACTTTTTGGTCACTTGGTCTCTGGACACCCATCACGGTTTGTGGAAATCACAGAAGACAAAAAAAGCCACGCCTCCTACTATAAAAGCCGAACAGTAACAAAACTTCGCTCTTCCTCACTCCTTGGTAACTAGGGCTTTGCTAGCAACCCAAGTTTGAACAGCCAGAGCGAGCATCTTGAGGAGTCACTTCTGAAGGTGCACCGACGGTGACGGCACACTCACTGTGGGGACGGGACAGACAAAGCTCACGCGGCGACTGACTGCGAGGTGCCAGGAGGGGCACCCTAGCCAGACCAGGCCTGTGGCCTGACCTGGCTGTGTCCTCTGCTGCCGGCCACTTTGGCTCCTACTTATTTTTCCAGCACAGTCTCCAGCTTTCCAATCAATTCTGCGAGCTAACTTATAGCCTTCCATTAAATTCATTTTCTTCCCAAATTAGGAAGGGATGAGTTTTTCTGCATCCAAGAACCCTGTCACACATAAAGGAACAATGAAGGACAATCACCCAAAATGGTGGGGGGGGGGGCACGTGGGGGAAGTAATTTAGCAGAATCATGGGGGGATGAGAAAAGGAACAATGAAAGAAAAAATTACATAGACTAAATCAAGGTCTTGCTGGTCATATTTATGGTGGCTGCATTTGCCACGTGGACAAGACTACTAATCGGTAACTAAAGGCACTTTTTTTTTTCCTTTACTGAGGCAACCAGTCATTTCCCAGCTTCTCTTGCAGCAAGCATGGCCCTGTGACTAACCTCTGACCAATGGAATGTCAACAGAAGTGATGTGTGGTACTACCAGGTCTGACCCATAAAAATCTCCCATGTAAACCTCCATGCTCTTTCCCAATCCAGTGACTGAATGCCAAAGCCCAGGGTGACCTTTAGACACCACATGTAAGATAGGAAAATGTCCACAGTTTGGTCCCTGAATAACTGTACAGAGCAGAACAGTTATCCCGATTCAACAGTCAGTGGGCTACTACATGAGCAAGAAATAAACTTCTAATTTAAAATCACTGAGGGCTTCCCTGGTGGCGCAGTGGTTAAGAATCCGCCTGCCGATGCAGGGAACACGGGTTCGAGCCCTGGTCCGGGTAGATCCCACATGCCGCGGAGCAACTAAGCCTGCACACCACAACTACTGAGCCTGCACTCTAGAGCCCAAGAGCCACAGCTACTGAGTCCACATGTCACAACTACTGAAGTCCATGCAACTACAGCCCGTGCTCCACAACAAGAGAAGCCACCGCAATGAGAAGCCCACGCACCGCAACAAAGAGTAGCCCCCGCTCGCCACTACAGAAAGCCCGTGCGCCGCAACGAAGACCCAATGCAGCCTGAAATAAAAAAAAATAAATAAGTTTTAAAAAAATTATTAAAAAAAGTAAAATCACTGAAATGTTGGGTATGTTTGTTATACCAGTTAGCCTACCATAATGAATACAGAAAGTAATATCTACCAAGAAAGGTTAGTAAATACTTAAAAGAAACGTTATTTCCCAGTTTGAAAACAGTGATCAGATGTATGCCACCTCCCATTAGTAAGGATCTGGGCTAATACAAAGCTACCATCCGAAGGTTAAGAAATGTGTTTTTGGTTTTGAGAAGGTAGACTTTTTCTTGATGAGTAAGTACAAAAGCAGAGGGTGGGAGGGAGTGAATTAATGTGAACCTTCAAATCAAATGAAAAAATCCCTGTCTTATATGTATTTCCCTCCTTTGTTCAATATTTGAATTCAAAGAAACTCAGTATACAGATTTTTTTTCCCAGGATAAACCATGAACTATATATACTAGAAGCATGTAAAACCTTACCATTTTCCAATAAATTTTCATTATGAAAACAAAGTTGTATTATACAAAGTGCTACCTACTCAATATAGCTCGCTTGGGGGACATCCCAACCTCTAAAGATCTGGAGTCATTTAGGTCTGAAATGGGGACCAGACATCAATATTTTTCAAAGATTTTCCAGGTGATCAGATTATGGGGCCCCTCTACTAGAACGAGAATTTTGATTAAAATTTGTGAGATTTAGAACAGTGATGATATAGTACAAAGTACTTTAATATTTGGCATGAAAGCATAATTTTAAAAATCTACAATGTCAACTCATCAACTGATGGGGAGGCTTCTATTAAAATCCTTTCTAATTCTTTGCATTTTGAGGTGCCAAGTCAACTAAGGGGTCACAATGTAAAAGAAGATAATCAGAAAATCAATTTTTTTAAAACTCTTGGGTAGAAGGGAATATTTAGACAGAGGTTAAAATCCATGTCTTAACAGCCATTAAGGGACTTCCCTGGTGGTCCAGTGGTTAAGGCTTCACCTTCCAATGCAGGGGGTGTGGGTTTGATCCCTGGTCCGGGAGGTAAGACCCCACATCCCTCACGGCCAGAAAACCAAAACATAAAACAGAAGCAGTATTGTAACAAATTCATAAAGACTTTAAAAATGGTCCACATCAAAATAAATCTTAAAAAAAAAAAAAGCCCTTAATAACGAATATTTCTGAAGAATGGGACTCTAGGGTAACAGGAGTAACTCTCATCATCTAATTTATATATACTTTTATTACATCATTTTTATTTATTAATTAATTAATTAATTTATTTTTGGCTGCATTGGGTCTTCGTTGCTGTGTGCAGGCTTTCTCTAGTTGCAGCAACCGGGGGCTACTCTTCATTGCGGTGAGCGGGCTTCTCATTGCGGTGGCTTCTCTTGTCATGGAGCATGGGCTCTAGGCACACGGGCTTCAGTAGTTGCAGCACGCGAGCTCAGTAGTTGTGACTCGTGGGCTCTAGAGTGCAGGCTCAGTAGTTGTGGCACACGGGCTTAGTTGCTCCGCGGCATGTGGGATCTTCCCGGACCAGGGCTCGAACCCGCGTCCCCTTCACTGGCAGGCGGATTCTTAACCCCTGCGCCACCAGGGAAGTCCTTATTACATCATTTTAATACACATTTTTTAAATCACCACATACAATTCACACTTACTAGAAAACACCAACAATAAATGCTCTTCTGCAAGCATAATAGGTTCCCTACTTCAAAACAAATTATTCAGTCACCTCCACCTTTGGAGCTACCACAGTGATCCCACACCTAGAGAATGGAAGCTACCCTCTCCGCCCCAAAGTTCCAACCACCTATCATCTCTGTTGGCTTCCCAAATCAAGCTTTATTTTCTAGCTCTGAAGCTGAACCAGTACCTTCGAGCACAATGGCTGGCAAGATCTTGAGCAAGCAGTGAGCCAACTTTTTCTTAAAGCCAGAGTGTGAATATTTTAGGCTTTATCAAGCACACAATCTCTGCTGCAATTAATCAACTCTGCCCTCACAGCACAAAAGCAGCCACAGACAATACATAAACCCATGAGTGTGGCTGTGTATTTATAAGAAAGAGGCAACAGGCTGGATTTGGGGTCTTGTGACTTCAGAGGCAGCAATGTTAGTGTGAGGCACCCTAAAATTATACACACACACATGCTTATATATCTGTATGTTATGTATCTACATGTATAATATAAAATATTGTGTATTTATGTATTTATTTATATAGTACATGTGTTTGTGTTATTATCTGTTTTACCCCAACTATAACACAAGGCCCTGAAGGACGGAACTGCTGCTGCTTCATTCACTGACATATCTTCAGTGAATGGGCACACAATGGCACTCAAAGAACATCACTGCCTGGCTCAACCAACTCACCTCATGAGATGCAAACACAGATTAACAGGAAGGAAGGGGATACAAAAGAACCCGTTTCTCCTACTAGGAGAGTAGAGAAATGGTAAGTGCCCTCTGGTCCCCTCCCAAGCTGTCACTGTCACCAACAAGGAGGACAAGTGCTAACAAAGAGGGACAGTCATAAGACTAGTATCAACCAGAGGCACCGTGACTTGTATCAAGACCTCCGTGCAGCAGAGGTGTCAAGGGGGCACCGAGGGACAACTCCCTTTGCCCACCCTGGGCACGGAGCTTCAACAGCGAGACGGAGGAGAGCCAGCCGGGCCTTCCTACTTGTGACGTCTACAGTGCCTGTGCCATAGGACAGGCACTGAGCAAACACTGTGCTAAGAAGAGTAAGCGGGTTCTAGCCTCAGCTCCACTGTCTCTCAGTGTGACCCTGGCCGCCTTCAAGGCTCGGCTGCCTTCCTTCAAGGGGGGATGATGAGTCATTCCAACGCCTGTGAGAGGGTCATGTGAGCTAACACATATGAACACATACTTTGTAAACTCTAAAACACCACCCAGATTCAAAGATGAAGGATTTGAAAGCTGCCTTCATGCTATGAATTCTCAAACTCCAGGATACTAATATTTTTAATAGTTAGAAAATAGTACCAATTTTCCTATTAACTATTCTATTGAAAAGAAAACTAATGTCAATTAAAATGTTTTTTAAAAGTCCCCCATGGACCTGAATAGGCTATTTTCATTTCGAATTTTTGAAAAACGCAACCTGTCTGCTTTGTTTCCTGAGTTGCACCCGCTACAGTGAGTATTTAATAGTATTTAATAGTAATGCACTTAGTTCAACTTTAGTTCAACTTAGTTCAATAACTTTAGAGAAAAAGTTATTATGCCTACGTTTTCAGAGATATTACAATACTTAGTAGATGGTTAAAATAAGTGCAGTATAATCCATTTTACGCAAAATGAGTGAATTGAGAGGCCTAGTGCTCAGGAAAACTTTTTCAAACTTTCAGGTATAAAATGTTCTTCCACATTAACTATCAAGAAATATCGATGGTATGTACGGGCAAGATGATGCAAGATCTTATGCAGGACTGTGGTTGGAACTATCAACTAGACTATCCCACAGGCACATGTTCACTTGAAACAAGTCAAATGACACTGAAGTAAAGCACTCCCTTGGAGAGACCACCCCTGGCCTTTCTAGCAAAAACTGTACCTCCCCCAACCATCTACTTGTTTAGATGTTTACTGTGTATCTCTAGCCATTAGAACATAAGCTCCATGACAACAAGGACTCTGTCTTATCCACTAGTATATATTCAACACCAAGAGGAAATGCTTGGCACAATAAATGCTCAAAAACGTATGTTGCTTATCTCACTGTTTTCTTAAACTACCTGACGTCCAGCAGAATATCCCTTACCTACTAACTGATCATAAATAGTTCCATTATTTTCAGGTATGCATTCTGTAAGTTGTATAAATTTAACAGAATCGCTGGGACTTCCCTGGTGGTCCAGTGGTAAAGAATCCACCTTACAATGCAGGGGACAAGGATGTGACCCCAGGTCAGGGAACTAAGATCCCACATCCCGCGGGGCAACTAAGCCCGCGCGCCACAACTACTGAGCTTGCGCACCTCAACCAGAGAGCCCGCATGCCACAAACTACAGAGCCCACGCAATCTGGAGCCCGTGCGCTGCAACCACAGAGCCTACGTGCCCTGGAGGCTGCGCGCCACAACTAGAAAGAAGGCCATGCACCGCAATGAAGAGCTCATGCACCACAACGAAAGATCCCGCACACCTCAACGAAGAGCCCGTGCACCACAACTACGACCCAACGCAGCCAAAAAAAAATTTTTTAATAAATAAATAAATCTTTAAAAAAAAACAGAATTGCTTTGGTTTCCCTATATTTATTTTTACTCCCACCTTCCTTAAGTGACAAGTGAGGCTGATGTTCTAACTTTGTAATAGTATTATAGTTTCCTTACGAAAAACTTTAACGTGTTAAATAAGTGAGTACATGTAAAGAAAAATATTAGAGGCAGCATGGAGTAGTGCCTAGAAGCACAGACCCTTGAGCCGCGATACCCAGTTTGAATTCCAGCTCCACCACTTACTAGTTGTGTCCCTGAGCACCGTTCAACTTCCTGTGCCCTAGCTTCCTCATTAGTACAGTAGAAATGATCATCACAGTATCACCTCCCAGTTCTCCAGCCCTTTCACTCTTCCTCCCTCCAAACATTTTCAGGATATCACCTACCCAGGAAAGCCCTGCTGTCGGCCCTGTCAGCCCCTCCCTTCAACTAACTGCTCATGCTCTCTCTCCTTTTCATGGTAAACCAAGACCGGACTGACATCTATGAATTCACTATTCATTTCTGAATTTTCTGCAATCTGCAATTTCTACTTAGAGGTTCTATTTATCCAGAAGCAAACTAACTTACCTTTTCCCCTGAGAAAAGAATGTCCTTGCCTGACTTGAAATTTCCACTAACAATATTCTCCCACTCATCCAGGGTTGACATCATGCTGCTTTAATTCTTCTTCATCCTCCACCTTCGTGACTAATCATTCTTTAAGTTCTGTCTAGGTTTCCTTAGGAAGTTCCTTCATATCCATCGTCTCTGTTCTTTTACCTCGTAACTGTTCATAGACAGTAAGTTCCAGGAGAATAGTGGCAGATTCTGTAATTTTCACAGGTCTATCAATTCCTAACACCTAGCAAAGGGTTCTGTACCTAGTAGGCTCTGTAAGTACTTGTTTGATAAACTAATGCATGGCTCCTTACTATAACCACCTCCTAAATGGCTTCCCCAAGTCCAGACTCCAATCCTTCCTAAAGTTATTAATCTTTCGTAAAATGCCTAGTACCTACAACTTGTCTGCTCAGACACACTCATTAATATACTCAATTCAAGTAACCACTAATTATAAGGTACTACAGGCGGTACTGGGGAGGAAAGAAAGAACTGGGGCACAATTCCAAAATGAGTCCTCTCCAGTTCTTCAAAAATGTTGCAAGTATGTGCAAGGAACAGCCATGTAAATGCTTATAACAAAAGGTAAACAGACATTAATTCTGATTAGTAGGTAGTTTTTAATTAAGATAAGCAAAGGAAAGGAAAAGGAGACATTGCAATGAGGGAAGAACATAGATAAGAACGTAAGAGCATAAAAGCGGTATGTTCGGGGACTTCCCTGGTGTTCCAGTGGCTAAGACTCTGCACTCCCAGTGAAGGGGGCCCAGGTTGGATCCCTGGTCAGGGAACTAGATGCCAAGTGCCACAACAAAAGATCCCACATGCTGCAACTAAAAGATCCCACATGCCGCCAGGAAGATCCCGCATGTCACAACTAAAAGATCCCACGTGCCACAAAAAAGAGCGCACATGTCGCAACTAAGACCTCGTGCAGCCAAATAAATAAATAAACAAACAAACAAACAAATATTTTTTTAAAAATTAAAAAGAAAAAAATTTTTAAGGGGTACATTCAAGGAAACACCACTGGGGGAAGGGGGCAGTTAGGGAGGGGGGCAGTTACAGGCTTAACTGTGTCCCCTCAAAATTCATGTTAAAGTCTAACCCCAAGCACCAGAGAATATGACTTTATTTGGAACTGACCTTATTTGAAAATAGGGTCCCTGCAGATGTAGTTAGTAAAGATAAGGTCATTAGGTTGGGCCCTAATCCAGTATGGCTGATGTCCTTATAAGAGGAGAAAATGTGGACAAAGAGACAGGCACACAGGGAGAACACTATGTGAAGATGAAGACAGAGATCGGGGTGATGCAGCAGAGGTCAAGGCATGCCAAAGACTGCCAGCAAGCTAGGCAACATACACACCAATCAGACTGGGAAACATCAAGATTCATAGAGCATTAAATAAATTACACAGGGTACTATCTTCTCAGTAGTGAGGAACAATCAGACTAAACACTGTGCTGGTCTCACATACAAAACCTTAAGTACAACTCAAAAGATCAAATTATTTCTAAGAAATCTAACTGTCCCAGAAAAAAGATCATGGAAATTTATAGGTATGTAAAACTACCCAGCACTCAACAAAGTAAAAATTCACAAATGACTGGCACACAATCAAAATTGCCAAGCATGCAAAGAAGCAGGAAATCATAACCTATAATGAGAAAAACAAACAAACAAAAAATCAATCAATGGAAATTGATCCAGAATTGACACAGCTGTTAAAAGTTAGCAGATAAGGACATTAAAACAGGTATTATTATAACTACATTCCACATATTCAAATAGTTAAGGAGGGCTGTGGAAAATATTTTTTAAAAGACGTAAATTGAACTTGTATAAATAAAACTACACTGTTTAAGATTAAAAACACATTAGAGGGACTTCCCTAGTGGCGCAGTGGTTAAGAATCCACCTGCCAATGCAGGAGTCATGGGTTCGAGCCCTGGTCTGGGAAGATCCCACATGCCATGGAGCAACTAAGCCCATGCGCCACAACTACTGAGCCTGTGCTCTGGAGCCTGCAAGCCACAACTACTGAGTCTGTACACAACTACTGAAGCCCGCGCTCCGCAACAAGAGAAGCCGCTGCAATGAGAAGCTCGCGCACCGCAATGAAGAGTCGCCCCCACTCACCGCAACTAGAGAAAGCCCCCACGCAGCAACGAAGACCCAACACAATCAAAAATAAATATAAAATAATAAATAAATTTTTTTAAAAAACACATTAGACACTGCAGGAAAAAAAGATGAGTGAACTTGAAGACACAGCAATAAAAAGTATTTCAGAATTCCAACTGACTATTCAACACCTGAAACTGGCTCTCAAAACAGAAAAAAATAAAACAGATTTTTAAAAAGAGAGAAAATAAAATATAAAATTAACAGACATTCACTGAGTTCTGGGACAACCTCAAATATCATAATATACATGTAACTAAAGTTCCTGATAGAGAGGAGAGAATGAACAGAAACAATTTTGTAAAAATAAGTCAGAAATTTACCAAATTTGATTAAAAAACCCACAAACTCACAGATCCAGAAGTTCAACAAGCCCCAAGCGCAAGAAACATAAAGAAAACCACACCAAGGCACATCATAATCCACCTGCTCAAAACTAATGATAGAAAGAAAATCTTAAAAGCAGCCAGGAGAGAAAAAGGACATATTATACATAAAGGAACAAGGATAAGGATTAAAGAAGATTTCTTAGAGAAAACAATGCAAGTGAGTAGACAGTGGAGTAACATCTTAAAATTGTTGCAAGAAAAAAGTATCACCTAGAATTTCTATACCCAATGAAAATATCTGTCAAAAACGAAATAAAATGCAAACATTTTCAGATATACAAAAGGTGAGAAAATGTGTCACTAGTAGACCTGCACTACAGAAAATATTGAAGGAAGTACTGAGGATGGAGGAAAATGCGACCAGATGGAAACAGGACCTATAGACAAAGAAATGAAAAGCATCAGAAAAGGTAATCACATGCGCAAATGTATGAGAATTTTTCTAATTAGTTAAGTCTCATTAAAAGATTATTAACTGTTTAAACAAAAATAATAATGTAGTGTGGGGTTTTAACATACATACAAAGAGAATCTGTGAAAAAGCAGTAAAAACACCAGTAAAAGATAAATGAAAGTATCCTATGGTACGGTCAATATGCCAAATGTGATGTGATATAAGTAGTAGTATTTGAAAGTAGACTGTTATCAGATAAAAAACAATCACTGAATTAAAAAACAAAGGGTTAAAATGAATAAGCCAACAAAGGAGAAAAAAAATCAAATAATAAAATATATTCATTTAATCCAAAGAAGACAGAAAAAAAAAAAAAAGAGGGAACAAAGAACAGAGGGGACAAATAGAAAATAAATAGCAGCCTGATTTAAACTGAAACATATCAATAATCAAGAGGCAGAGATTTGCAGACTTGTGGGGTGGGGGGAGCAAGACTCAACTATATGCTGCCTATGAAAACACATTTCAAATACAGACATTAACACATTAAAAGTAAAAGGTTGGGCTTCCCTGGTGGCGCAGTGGTTGAGAGTCCGCCTGCTGATGCAGGGGACACGGGTTCGTGCCCCGGTCCGGGAAGATCCCACATGCCGCGGAACGGCTGGGCCCGTGAGCCATGGCCGCTGAGCCTGCGCGTCCGGAGCCTGTGCTCTGCAACGGGAGAGACCACAACAGGGAGAGGCCCGCGTACCGCAAAAAAAGATAAAAAAGTAAAAGGTTGAAAGGGAGAGGCCGCAGTGGTGAGAGGCCCGCGTAACGCAAAAAAAAAAAAAAAAAAAAAGTAAGAGGTTGGAAAAAGATATATCATACTAACACTAATCAAAATTAAGACAGAACAGCTATATTAATATGAAACAAAGTATTCTGTAACCCAAGGAATATATGACTAGGAATGAAGGTCATTTTATAATGATAACATGCCAAATCACCAAGAGGATATATTCATTCTGAATATGTATGCACCTCTTAAAAGTTTTAAAATACACGGAGCAAAAAAAGATAGAATTGCAAGAATAAATAGGCACAATTATACTAGAAAATTTCATAACCTTCTCTCAATAACCGACAGTACAAGTAGACAGAAAATCAGTAGGGATATAGCAACAACACTATGCACAAACTTGACCTAACCGACACTCAGACAATACTCCACCAAAGAACAGCTGAACACACACTCTTTTCTAGCAACACAGCACATTTACCAAGACAGACCATATTGTGGGTCATAAAACAAATCTCAACAAATTAAAGGGAATCAAGTCACACAAAATATGTTTTCTGACGGCAATGAAATCTGAAAGCTGTAATAGATGTATGGAAAATCCCCAAATACTTAGAAACTAAATGACACCTGTAGCTCAAAGAAGAAATGGCTCTAAACACCTGTGGCTCAAAGAAGAAATCAAAGAGCAAATTAAAAGTTTTTTTTTTGAACTCAAAGAAAATGAAATACATTATATCAAAACATGGGGGAAACAGCTAAAGCAATACTTAAGATAGAAAATTATAGCACTAAACACCTCTATTAAAAAAGAAGACATTTGATAATGGAATGGACAAAAACACAGTACTGTTTCTAATATAGCAAATAATGTCCAGTAGTACGTCTGTTGTGTGAATTAAATATATAAATGGAAATAGAAAAGATAATTTGAACTAAATATAAAATATTTTTTAAAAAGAAGTTCTGAAATCAATGGCTTCTGTTTTCTTGATATACAGAGAGCATGAATCTGAAGAATCAATATCGTTTAAGATGTCAATCCTTCCTTCAAAATTATCTACAGATTCAACACAATCCCAACCCACATCCTAGTAGGCTTGTTTGTAGAAAGTGACAAAATGATGTGACGCTTCACATGGACGCTCAAAGGACCTGGAGTAATCGTGGCGATTCTGAAACAGAAGAAAGTTGTAGGACTACCACTACTACCACCAGATTCCAATACTCATTCTACGGCTACAGTAATAAAGGCGATGTGGTACTGGTGTCAAGACAGACAGACAGATTAATGGAACAGAAGTCCATAAACAGACCCACACACATATGGAAGACTGATGTTCAACAAAAATACAAACGTAATTCACTGGAGAAAGGACAGTCCTTTCTTCAAATGGCCCACTTGCAGAAAAAGTGATTTTTTAGCTACACCTTGCAGCACCATTTACAAATATTAACTCCAAATGGATCCCAGACTTAAATGTAAAACCCAAAACTATAAAATCTGGAGGGGGAGGAAAAAAAACAAAGGAAACTTTTTAGACCTTGGGACAATCAGGCAAAAGTTTTCCAAAAGCATGATCCATAGAAGACCAAATCAATGAATTAGACATCATAAAAATTAAAAATATCTGTTCTTCAAGACACGTTTAAGAGAATGAAAAAGTAAGCCATGGACTAGGATAAATTATTTGCAAATCATGTATCTGCTAAAGGACTTGAATCCATAATAGGTTATTCTCAAAACTCAATAATAAGGAGAAGAAGGGAAAAAAAAAGGTTGGACAAGGATTTGAACACTTCACCAAAGACGACATACAGAGCGCAAATAAGCATTCCTAAGACCATGTGAAACACCACTTCCACCAAGAATGTTTTCCTAGTCCCAATCGAAAAAGGATCACCCCCTGTTCTGAATTTCCACCTCTCTTGTAGCATGGATATTTCACCACTTTGCATAACTATACCATACAGTTATATAAAGACATACCTCATCCACCTCCATTAAATTATAAACTCCCTGAGTGCAGGAGCCTATGTCTCTCTGACTATGGGGACGAATAAAGCATTTCTATTCGTTTGTTTTATTTTATTTATTTATTTTTCTTCCAGCTTTATTGAGATATAATTGACATAGAGCAATGTGTACATTTGTTTTAGAATATACATCTTCAGTAAATATGCCTGGGAAAAATAATAATCAGCTATTAAGGTTTAATTTTTGTTTACATTCTTTGCCAGGCTGTAACATTGTCCAATTAGCCTGTCTGTCTAATTTAACCAGGCCCTTAAATAAAATAAAAGATATAACAATTAAAGGGGTAAACTTCTCAGAAAATTTGATATAGACATCTAAAACTCAAATGGATTATTTCTGGTGCCATCTTGTGTTTCAATGCTTTAGGGCCAAGAAAAAGGGAGGAAAGAAAGTTTCAAAGCCCTATGCTTTAAGCAACAGACACAGAAGGTGAAGGGCACTGGCTGCCACAAAACCAAGTGAAGAAAAGCCAAAGAAAATTAGAGCTAGAACAGTAAAACAGCAGTTCTTATTTTAAGGGAATAACGCCAGCTGGCTTAGAAACTCAGGCACTGAAACATCTAAGACACTGAAGCCTTAATCACTGTGACCACCTATACTGGATAACAATGATATCAGAATGTTACTTTTGTTCAATTGTTATCTGTTCTTCACACTAAAAATGTTCTTCCTTCCTATTATTCTCCAGCTATTTGAATTAAGTCATACTTAAAACCTTAACAAAGTTCTGTGGGCTTTCTCAAAAGCCTTTCCCAGACCACTCAACCCGTTTCCCATGTCCCTATCCTCAAAAAGCTTGGTGATTTCTTTTTACCTGTACTCTTCCAGATAAATACTGATGGCACTTTCTGTATGACTGTCTTATATTTTCATCTAACTTTGCATGTGTTTACTCTTCACCTCTTAAGTTCTTTGAACAAAGCACTGAGTTTTTAATTTCCTACAGAATCTCTCACCTAACTACTCAATAAAAACTTAATGTAAACCTAAGATGGTATAATACAAGCAATAGTTAAAACATCTGACTTAAATCAGAAAGATAATAATAACAAGAGGTGGTGAATAACAACCTGATCTTCCAAGTGAACAGAAGAACATGAACAGGGGGGTTCCAGTTATGCTCCTATTTGCTAAGATTACATGAGCAGTACAAGATAAATTCTGCCCCAAAGCTTGCACCAATTTATTAAAAACAAACATGTACCTTTATAAAAGGTCAAAATCATGAGAAATATCAAATATGCTACTTTTTGCAATGGTACTATTTCTAATCTGAAAAGAAAGAGATCAATTTTACTGAATAGAGTTTTAGAAAACCTGTGCACAGCGCTGCTCCCTGGGTTATATTTTGGCAACGCTATTCCCTTTCTGTTATAAAGTATTTAATTAGATAAAGATTTTATACAATTTAACTTCTATAATTTAATACACATATTTTGGTTACAGGTATTTAACAAAGCAATTAAATCCTTATTTCCACTTCTGTTCTAAAATCCGCCTGCCCGCAGTGAGTGGGAACTGCTGCAGATCATTAAACGCTCATTTATCAATGTCTCTCACCAGGCAACACAACGCAGCAGAACAGCACATAGAAACCATCCTGAACCCCAGCAACAGCGGCTAATTAGCATAGCCTACCACTAAACCGACGCCATATGATTGGAACTGTTAGTCGGAATGCTAGCCAATCAAACTAGGTTATGCAAACAGCCTATTTTAGTTGCCAGGGCAGAGCTACTTCCAATTGTCCAATAGGAAAACAAGCAATAAACAAGAAATGAAATTGAGCTTTGTCACATTTTCAAGTTGCTGTTAACACTTTCAGGTTTAGAGCAAAATTAACAGCAACTGTAAAGGATTAGAATCATATTCTATTTTTCACTCCAAATGAAATCCAATGGCAATACACACAGAGGACAGTTAATGTAGTGTATGTATTGTAATTTTAACTTTTTACTATATAGCTATGAGTTTTTCTATCAGAAGCTGCCATCAACATTTTAACATTTTCCCCCACCTACTCAAAGGCAGGCATTATGTAAATGTCTTTCTATACATTCAAATAGATTCTCATTTTAGAGAAATCCTATAAAGCATTTTTATTCTATTACGGAAAGCCTGAACAAAAGGTGGGCATAACAGCTGTCTGAAACAAGCTTTATCAGACTGAAGAGAAATAACATTTTGGTTTTGGCTATGATATGTGTTAATATATAGTTTCAAAATAATTTTAAAATAATAAAACCCACATTAATTGTTAACCTATAGAGCTCAGAATACACAAATTGGGACCATGAAAATAATACTCATATCTTGGAACCAAGATCAAGATATGAGCAAAATATAAACACATTATATTCATATGCAAAATGTCTAATAATGAATAAAACATTAAAAAAAACTTCTACTCTGTCAGTACATACTAACAGCTACAAATATAGCCTTAAAGAGCATCAGTGTCCTGACAATTCTTAGTGGTTGAGAAAATTTCTTTAATCTCACATATTCAGAGAAATGCTTTGAAACATGTCAAGGAGACACAGTTCCCATTTGTGCCTTATAACTGTATCTTTATAAAAGATACAGTTTTATTTTAAAATAGATCAACTTGTCCCACCTATCCTAGCAATTATCTCCTTCTAAACGGGAGTACAGATTCATCCCACACCAAGAAGTCAGTGATTTTCAAATATATTTTCCCACAGAATGTCTGTAAATGTCTCCAGAAAGACTGCTAGCATTTGTAAAATACATTGAATTAAGACAAAGAACAGATTTCAAGCACCAGAGTCAAAGAAAACAGCATGTTGCTCCTATCTCTACCACTGCAAACTATCTTCCCCCTTAAGAAAACCGAAGCCACTTTTCCACCATCTCCAAGCATCCATCACCCATACTTGTCTCCTAATCTCTTCTCATGTTCTCTCTATTTAACAGTT
This sequence comes from Mesoplodon mirus, assembly GCF_964341445.2. Classification (NCBI taxonomy): domain Eukaryota; kingdom Metazoa; phylum Chordata; class Mammalia; order Artiodactyla; family Ziphiidae; genus Mesoplodon; species Mesoplodon mirus. Next base: position 139,470,017 of record NC_138982.1, on the reverse strand, counting down.
CTGGATGAAAATCATTTTAAAAGTCCAATAAAACCACAAACCACAGTCAGCTTGTTAGAGGGAGGAACTTTCAAGCTGGAAGAAACCTGAAAGACTGTCTAACACTAACCCCTTGTTCCATAAACAAACTATACTTTTAGAAAAGTAGTGCAAAAGATCCTACAGATGAAAATCAAAGCCCTCCCAAATAATCTTCTAACAGTATCTATAAATAATCAATATATCCGTCAGGTACCAGTAAGTCTCATGGTTTGCTGTTCATATGAAAATATATTTAAGTATAAATGTTCAAAAAAGATTAGCTCAGAATCATGCTCCATGCCATCGTGTGACAAAAGCATCTATTAACCAAGGCTTACTTAAAGGGTTGAAAATCACTAACCCAAAGCATTTAATCCATTCCCTGAAAGACGCAATCTCATTTCAGGTCAAACTTTAGATATCATTTGGTGTGTTTTTTAAATACTTGGAACCCTTTACAAGCCTCCTTTAATTCCTAAAGACAAGGGCAAAAAAGATTTTTAAGCCAATTTCATTCATACTCTTGCTCTTGCCCATGAATCTTTAGTATCTTGGTCATTTCTCCCAGGTTCAAGCTTTTCTTACTTCCATCACATTGATTAAGTGATCTTAATCCAGCCTGTCTTCCAATCTACAGCAGTTAAAAAAAAAAAAAAAAAAGCATTTTCCATATAAACAAAGGCTGTTTCCTGGCCCACCTCTTAAACACTTTTCATAGGACAAAATTTTCCCATTCTTGAAGAAGAAAAAAAAATTAAAACCTTGGATTCTTATTTTCCTTTGGGGCCTAGAGACAAAAGGAAATATCATCTGCCTGGTGACAGATGCTCTAGGATAAAACATCCTGAATTTAAATGTTGTTTAGTTATCAGCAGTTCTTTTAAAAGTTACTTAAATTGTGAAGTTTAGGAAAACGTCAATGACTACTACTTTTAGAATCAGAAATTAAACATTTAAAATGTTTAAAATTAGTTAACTCACTAAATTAGAAACTTCATTACATAAAATATGTATTTTAGAATTCTTAGTAAAGAAAATGGTAAGTTTTCTAAGTATACAATTAATCATTAACTTTTTAAAAATATAGTATTCCAGTTATGTTTTCTCCCCTATATTCTAAGAAGAAACATATTTAGAATATATAACTAGTAACTTCTCATCTGCAATTAATGATGTTCAAGACATATAAACAACCTCTATCCTCTCAATGTGTAAGAGACCATTATTATGCCACGTAACAAATCATCCAAGATTATCTCAAATGACAAATCACACCATACCAACAATTTTGCATTTTAGGGAGAAATACAATGTAGCTTTATAGTTTTGGAAAATGGCCAAAAATTTTCCTTTTTTAATTTGAAGCCATCTAATTTGGAACAATATTCAAAAATTTTTGAGCAACTACTTTGGTCAAGTTTGTAATGCCTCATTCTATATAGTGAGGCTGCCACCATATTGTTTAGCTGGACATCCTTTACAAAAGATTAAGTCCAGGGCTTCCCTGGTGGCGCAGTGGTTGAGAGTCCGCCTGCCGATGCAGGGCACGTGGGTTCGTGCCCCAGTCCAGGAAGACCCCACATGCCGCAGAGCGGCTGGGCCCGTGAGCCATGGCCGCTGAGCCTGCACGTCCAGAGCCTGCGCTCCGCAACAGGAGAGGCCACAACAGTGAGAGGCCCACGTACCACAAAGAAAAAAAAAAAAAGATTAAGTCCAGTAGATTCTCTCCAACTTAAGAGCAATCCTGATGCTTTTTTCCCCTCCTTCTCACGAGTCTGCTTGTAAAAATAGAAGGTAAACTGTTATTTAAATCTGGATTATAGACATAAATTTTTCAATCTTGGACTATTCTCTACTCTTGTGGATCAACTAATTCACATTTGGGAAATGGCCCCATCTTCATCCTCCTTCCCCTCCTAAACCAAAAAAGGCACCAAAACGTTATGAATACTCACTGTTGTATATTAAATATACTTTTACTCCCTCATCAGGTATCATGGAAATATAAAAAGCTGACTGATCAAGCCTTTATTTAGCTAATGTTATCATAATCAATGCACATTGCCAAAACAAACAACAACAAAAGATTCTCGCAAATTAACTTTGGGGTTAAAAACTTTCTTTGTATTGTGCTTATCAAGACAATAAAATATAGTAAGTTTCATCTTTCTTAACCATCTTCACCTATACAAACTACATTAAGTATTTTCTTATCAATTCCCATGTCATACGAAAACAGGTGGACAGATTTAACACATTTAGGGGTTATATTCAGTTTGACTTTAAAAATGAACAGTATGAAAAATTCACTTTCAAGATGGTTGTGTTCGAAGCACCTGAGATAAGCAGACATCCTCCCAAGCAGCTGAAACCTAGGTAACAAACAAGGAGAGGCCATGTGGAGGTAATGGGCAAAACATGGACAAAGAAGGGCTTCCCTGGTGGCGCAGTGGTTGAGAGTCCGCCTGCCGATGCAGGGGACACAGGTTCGTGCCCCGGTCCGGGAAGATCCCACATGCCGCGGAGCGGCTGGGCCTGTGAGCCATGGCCACTGAGCCTGTGTGTCCGGAGCCTGTGCTCCGCCACGGGAGAGGCTACAAAAAAACAAAAAAAACATGGACAAAGAAAACAGTGCTTCCAAACAGAACCCAAACCAAAAGTCACAAAGGCAGAAACTGAAGTACAGGTATCGACTCTCAAGAGAGATACTTCTCACACGGGCAACTTTAAGTGCTACACTACAGGTGGGCAGTAGAAGGCAAGTTTTACTGAGACCACGAGTGCCACCTAGTTCTTCATATTTACTACCAGAACTCACTAGTAAATAGAGGACCAAGGACAGCCAGAATTGGAGTAATGCTTGAAAAATCCTTTAAGACTACCAGCAAGAGGAGGAACCGACGCCACACCCAGAAGCTCAGTTTCCTATATTGAGGGTGGAAGGTGCTTTTAAAAGGAAAATCTACAGCACTAGACAGACTAAGCATACCGGTTCATATCCTCCATAATATCCACCAACACAGCAGTCAAGAGTCACAAAAATAGAATCAATTCATTAAAGCACAGGATGGAGAAATACCAGTGAGCCAAAGGTTCTGACAGACTTCTTCAAGATAAAAGGCCAAGAGGATCATACCAATATCCAAAGAGTATCAGAAAGACCCAGAGCTGAAAGCTGACACCAAGAACCACAGCAAAAGTGGCAGGTGCCATTCCGAGTGGAAAAGGAAAACTGGACGAGAAGGATGGGCAGAAGTGGGCTTGATTACCAGACAAGTACCTGCTGCGTGGTGAGCCTGTCCCAACAGCTCCAAGAAGTGTCTACCACACAGTCAACACACTGAGACTCAGACACTCAAACACAGATGAACAGTCACCCCCAGGCTGAGGCCAAAGAAATGCCCCAGAAGACACTAAGCCACCTGCCTAGGAAGAGCTAGACAGGAGCAGCACAACTCCATACTGCTCACTGGGGTCCCCCACCCTGGAAATGAAAGGATGAGAAACCTCTTGCCAGGACCCCAATTCACAGCCACTGAACTGAGGCCATCCGTCCAGTGTCTCACCACAAACACCAAATCTGCACTCGTCCTCCCACTTGGGAGAAAAGATGATAATGGCAGAGGGAGTTCAGGTTCTTGAGTTGGGCAATAGGGGTTACAAATCTTTTTTATTAAAATAAAAATTACAATTACTCTGCATCTGAGATTCTAAAAAAAATTTTCCTAGTGAAAACTGAATGCACATCATACAATTAAATCATTTTTAAAAATCATCATGACATTGCACTACACCTCCAATCTTTGTGTTAACATTTCTTCTGTGAGTGGAAGGAGCTCAGTGACATCGTATTACATCTCCCTCTCTATAGGTTCTAATACACTATGTGGTTTTTCCAGTATAGCTTTTTCTGTTTTTAATTTTCAACAGAACCTCAAGACAAAATCATGGAACTCAATTGCAGTTAAAGAAAGATATCCAAGTGTATATTCTTACATACAATGTAAAAGTCATTGTCTGTGAGGTAAAAAGAAAGAGTACTAAAGCCCTCATTTTATATCTTGGGAAAACAAGAGAAACTGTCTAAAACTGACAGGTCAAGAAAGAGAGGTTTAAATCAATTTTATAAAATTTTCATAATAACAGAAAAACTTTAAAATAGTAATAGAAATTGGCAGAAAAAAAGGTAGCATAGAGAGCTATTTGATTTCCTCTTTCTGGGACGACAGCCATTAGTTTCTTAAATAATAAAATAGGTCTATTACTCTATTTAAAGTGATGTAAGTAACCAAAGGAAGAATTTAAAAACTGAAGATTAAAAGGCATTTTACCACTAATGAGTGAGAATGAGGAAAAGGAAAACTGACATTTCATTTTTTACTTCCAGAATTGATTAAGGTTTATTACCATATGCCCATAAATTTAGTAATTAATGAGTAATTAATGCTTAATATAGAAGAAAAGTACAAATATGATTTTAACATGTCAGGTAAGCATGTGCTAAAAACTACTACTACTAGTAGGGAAAAACAGGTTGGTTGTAACCAGGAGGTTACAGAAAAGGCAAGCATTCACCAAATTTTTTTAGCTTTTATAACTTTATACAAAGCAGACCTAGGTTTCTATTAACAAGATAAATATTTACATTTTCAAAGTGTCTGCTTTTTGAGTACTTGATCCCATGTATATTTTGTGGACAGTGTGTAAAAATGGAAGTAAACTGATTTGTGTGTCTCTCTAATCTCTAACATAGATCCATTTAATAATATGGACCTCTACACTTTTTAATAAGACTAGCGTTTAAAGGACACCCCAGGCCTCAACCAAACTAAAGAGGGACCAGTAAATAGTAGCCTGATGTCAAACGAAAAGGGAGAAAAAGCACTTAGAAGTGTAATCTTAAATTATACCTTTGGAGTAGCTGACCTACATTGTCAAAACCTTTAGCGCTAACTTTTTACATCAGCTTTTTTAGTTTGGGTTTTCCTTTTAGAGGATCTTACTGCTCAAAATAAACCAAAATTTATTCAAAAAGCCTTTTAAATAATGGCCAAGTCTATCCATTTTCTAAAACTACAAAAACCAAACTCCATCAAATTATTCCTACACTCAAAACAAATATTTCATTTCACTTGAATCTACAATTCAAATCCCTGTCGATAATATACATTCTTCAGCACTCATATTTGCTTGTGTAAGAACACATGTTCCTTTTTAAAGCAGTAATTACTTCCACAGACTTTCCAGAGAAGCTAATACAGATAAGCTTATTGTATCTTATCAAAACCAAAGAGTAAATTATTTATGAAGCCCTTGGGAATCCCTGTAAAAGAGGATATACAATACACAAAATAAAAGGTCACCACTACCAACAGATTGTTAATGGGTTTATTCTCATTTGTTCAACAAATATTTGAGAATCGATTATGCTCCAGGCATTGACACAAATAAATAAGACCCAGTCCCTCCATATAAAAACTTAGAGCTCCTGTATAAAATAATACTATGAATTAAATTAAAACACAAATATGAACTACAAAATTATGAGAAGTAAGTAACAAAGCAGGAATATACTGGTTAAGAGTTGGGAGTCAAGCTCCTGGGTTTGCATCCAAGCTCCATCCCTGACTAGCTGTGTGACCTGGGGCAGGCTACCTAACTTCTGGCTGGGTTAATCATCATACCTATCTGAGAGTAATCATCATACCTATCTGAGAGTTATCATCAAGAAAAAATGAGTTAATAAATGTAAATCATTTAGAATGGTTCCTGGCATATCATCAGAGTCAGTGAGGAACTCTTAGAAAATGAAATTTAAAAAAAAAAATACTCAAGAGAAATAGCAGCAAAAAATATTAAAAGGAAATTCACAGAACATATAAAAACATACTCAATCTCACTATATTCAAATAAATGCAAATTAAAATATTAAGTTGTTTTGTCTATTAAATTGGCAAATATTTTTAAATACTCAGGATTCTAGAATGTGGTAAAATTCTGCTGTGTAGCTGGGAAAAGCATAAACTGTCCCTTAAAAGGACATTTGAAAATATGTATCTTAAAAATGAACATATCCTTGGGGCTTCCCTGGTGGCGCAGTAGTTAAGAATCCGACTGCCAATGCAGGGGACACGGGTTTGAGCCCTGGTCTGGGAAGATCCCACATGCCGCGGAAAAACTAAGCCCTTGTGCAACAACTACTGAACCTGCACTCTAGAGCTGACGAGCCACAACGACTGAGCCCACATGCTGCAACTACTGAAGCTCGCAGGCCTAGAGCCTGTGCTCCACAAGAGAAGCCACCGCAATGAGAAGCCCACGCACCGCAACGAAGAGTAGCCCCTGCTCGCCGCAACTAGAGATAGCCCGCGCGCAGCAATGAACACCCAACACAGCCAAAAATAAACAAATTTTTTTTAAAAAAGCACATATCCTTTAACTCAATAAATGCAAGTTCTAGGAACTGGACCTAAGGCAATAAATCAAACATGAACACAAGGACTACCACAGTAACATTCACTTAAACATGAACTAATTAGCAACAATGGGGAATAGTTAACTGATTTGTAAAATACCAATTACTCATTAAAAATGATGCTATAAAAGCATATTGATGGAGAAATGTTTAAATTTTAAAAGAAGACTAAAAAAAGTAAGTAAAACGTGACCCCATTGTGTTTCTTCAATACTGTGTGAAGGAGCCACATGTACATAAGGTATAACAGGCAAAAGTATATAAACTAAAAAAATACAGTGCTTTTCTGATTATTTGGATTACTGCTGATTTTTATTTTCTTCTTTACAGAAGTTCTATTTGAACTTGAATTATTTTTAATTAAAAATATACAAACTTGGGCTTCCCTGATAGCGCAGTAGTTAAGAATCTGCCTGCCAATGCAGGGGACACAGGTTCGAGCCCCCGTCTGGGAAGGTCCCACGTGTCACAGAGCAACTAAGCCCGCGTGCCACAACTACTGAAGCCGGCGCGCCTAGAGCCCATGCTCTGCAACAAGAGAAGCCACCGCAATGAGAAGCCCATGCACCAAAACAAAGAGTAGCCCCTGCTTGCCGCAACCAGAGAAAAGCCCACACGCAGCAACAAAGACCCAATGCAGCCAAAAATAAAATAATTAATTATATATATATATATACACACACACACACACACACACACACAAACTGGACTGTGGTGGTAATAGCTGCACAACTGTATAAATTCACTCAAAACTCAAACTTACTCCTAAGATGAATTTTATGATATGTAATTTGTGTTAGAGAATATTTACACACACGAATACACACATACTTTACTTCTGTAAAAGGTGAGGGATAGGAGAAAAGTCCTTGCCCTCAAAGAGAGAAAAAAATTACATTTTGTGTTTTATTGAATGGGGAAGAGGGAAAACTAAAGTATTTCAGATCTCTTTCGACAATAAATTTTCGTTGTAACAAAATCTTTTTCTACTAGAGTCATGTAAAAATGGATGTTAGATAATCATGTCAAGTATATCACTATGAAAAAACAAAATGTTATTAGCTTTTCAGATAACTTGGTTCCCAGAAAAAACCCTTTACCCCTATTACATTTTTTCCTTATCTACCCTGCTCCTGCAAGTAAATCCTTTCTGAATAATTCCAATAAGTAGGAAAAAAAATCAGCATTAATTCCAATGCCTAATAAATAAAAGTCCTTCAACACAAATTTTAAATTATGTAAATGAGATGAATTTGAATTAACTGTAAGTCTGATAAAATTTGAGACATTAAACATGTAATTTGAGAAGACAGGCCAAATTCTCAAATAAGGGGGAAATTTAAGAAAATGCAAACCCTAAATATTCATAAATAGTATGGTAATAACAACTGAGAGGGGAGAGAATAATAATAACTAAAATAGAGCACATCTATTAGGCACGTGCTATGTATGTGCTCGGCACTACATTGTGAGGTTTTATTACCATTATTATGCCTCCTATTCCCCATATGAAGAAAGTGAGATTTGGAACTTTGTCTTTTGTTCTCACGGTTACCCAAATCCCTTCTACTTTCCTTTCTTTTCACTATGTGTCTAGGGTGTGAAGGAGTATGACCTACTGTTTCCCCTACTTAGAATACCACTGAAACTTAATTAGTAACTTTCCCCCCTCCCCTCCCTCTTCTCCAATTTGAAGTAATATTCTTTTATTTCCCATTAGTAACAATGAAGCAATCAGAAACTTTATTCTACCTTTTCTGTTGTTGTTTGTACTGTATCTTCATTGCAGAGAATCTAGCCATTGACATATTACACTCACTCATAAGCATTCTTTAAGTTCCACAAGTACCTACTTAAAGCTCCCCTTATATCAATGTCCCTGCAATCTCTGGTTGCCAAAGTTTAGTCTCTGGTAGATTCCTTAAGAAGTGCTCAAAGAACAGCCTCCAAATTCATACTCATGTTCATAATATTTTCTCTGCTGTCTTTATACTTCAGTCAATTTAGCTAGGTATAAAACTCGTGGCTCTTATCTCCTTTCCTTGTGAATATGAGAAGTTACTCCATTGCTCCAGAATAAAGCACTGCTATCAAAATCAGATAATCTAATATTCTTCCTTTAAAGAACTGGGTCTTTACCTAGATACCCCGAAGAATTTTCTTTAAAGTCCAATAATGTTTAAAGAATATGTCTACATGTTGGTTGTTTCTGTATCGATTTATCCAAGTATACAACATACCCTTTTCAAATGTAGTGGCAATTTTTTTTTTAATTTCAGGAAATTTACTTGAGTTATTATTATTAGAACTTATTAAGTTTCATGGCTTTGGTTCCTCTTCAGAGACTCTTATTATTTGTATGTTGAAACTTGCCTCTCTTTAGTAAATGTCACTTTCTCTAGAATGATTCTTTATTTTTCTTTAATTCTTTTTTGTCAAAAATTTTTTTCTCCTATTTATCTTGTTTCTCCGAAGAAATTTTCTACTGTTTTTTTCACTCTTGTGTACCTTCTAGTTTAGACTTCATTTTTTTTTTTTTTTTTTTTTTTTTTTTTTTTTTTGCGGTATGCGGGCCTCTCACTGTTGTGGCCTCTCCCGTTGCGGAGCACAGGCTCCGGATGCGCAGGCCCAGCGGCCATGGCTCACGGGCCCAGCCGCTCCGCGGCATATGGGATCCTCCCAGACCGGGGCACGAACCCGTATCCCCTGCATCGGCAGGCGGACTCTCAACCACTGCGCCACCAGGGAGGCCCTAGACTTCATTTTTTAAATGATTTTTTCTTTTATTTCTCTTTCCTTAGTTATCACATTTCTAAGATTTCCTTATTCAGATTTATGTTGCTCTTCCATATTTGTACCATTTCCTAAATTTCTCTGAGTTCATTTAGAAACATTAGATTATATTTTTCATTTGTTTCATTAACATTTCTTTCTAGTAGTATGCTTTCACTGTCTGCAAAAATATTATTTTCTCCTTATTCCTTTCTTCTTACAAAAGCTCTGTGGGGAGTTTGACTGTGATCCTAGTCAGTTGCTCTATTTCATGTAAAATAAAAAACTTTTAGGAAACTGGAGTAGCTTTTCCAGTTTCAATAAGAGTCCTCTTCTGTTTTCACAAAGAGGAAATGAAGGACACTGAAATATAGTTTCATGAATGAGGTCTCCTGTACTTTCACCTTCCTCCAACGTTATATGTCCTTTTTTCCCTTTTCCCCACTGTCTTCATCCTCCTTAATTTGGATTCTATTGCCAGCAGCATCTCCTTAGTGCAGGACTTTGACCAGGAAGGGAACTTCAACTGGTAAGTTTTGAAAATTCATAGGGACCAGATGGATCTAACCCACAGAATTCACTGTGGGCCCCTGGTATCCTGAGAACTCAAAAACATCTCTTAATTTTAGCTTCTGTTCTCCAGCTTGCTTGCCACACTTTCCAGGGACTTTTTGTTAGCTAGCCTGGGCTTCTCCTATTCTCAGGTCATTCAGATTCCTGCTGCTCCCTTCTGCATCTTTCTGTACAAATGCTGACACCATGCAGGTCTTGTAGTTATTGGAGATTTGTCCCCACCCACTTCTATTAGGGTTTGTAGTGATACTGTTGACCTAGTCTTATAGAAAGTGTCCGTGAAATTTTGGTTTTGCTGTGCTGGTTACTCTGCTTTTTTTTTTTTTTTTTTTTTTTGCGGTACGCGGGCCTCTCACTGTTGTGGCCTCTCCCGTTGCGGAGCACAGGCTCCAGACACGCAGGCTCAGCGGCCATGGCTCACGGGCCCAGCCGCTCCACGGCACGTGGGATCTTCCCGGACCGGGGCACGAACCCGTGTCCCCTGCATCGGCAGGCGGACTCTCAACCTCTGCACCACCAGGGAAGCCCTGGTTACTCTATTTTTAGGGAAAACTGCAAAGATTCAAGAAACTATGCCCTGCTGTCATCTTCCCAGAACTCAAACATTCTTTTGGAGGTACATTTAGTAAGTCCCTAAAATCTAAAATAATGAATATGAATCTATTTGCTTTCGCCTAGGTCTTGAATAAAGGCACTAGGGTCTAAGAAATTCAGCTTTACAACATGGCTAACCTCAGGTTTCCCATCATCTTCTCTATAAATATCATATGTTCTCTTATGAGATACGTATATGATGTAATCATTAATTGCTTTCACTTAGAAATCAGAAACTTAATAAAAATATGAAACATAAAAGGATAAGGAAATGGAAAATAATGCAGAACTCTTAAAACCATTTGAAGAAATTTATTAAAGCAGACATTCAGAGTAAGATATTTTTAGGCATTAGTAGAATGACAAAAAGTGGTTTTTTCCTAAGTGTTCGTTGAGCACTTTCTATGTCACAGGAACCCTGCGAGACACACACAGGAAACACAAACAGGATAAGCCACGGTTCTCTGACTTTGAGAATCAGACTAGCTGGGACCAGAAACTGGTAAGCAAACATGTGTAAATGCCATAAAAGCATTAAATACAACCATTTGCTAGAAAGAATCCTGGGAGGAGAATATTTACTGAACTATATTAGTTTTGTCACTTTATACATTTCTGAAGCAACTGAACTTTCTCCTCCATTGAGTACACACGAACACTTTTATATTTTCTAAAACAGAAGATTCTTCTTTTTGCCAGCTGAATTAGAAACTTGTTTTTAATTACAATACTCAATGCTCACAAATGTATATTAAAAGACCAACATTCATCTAATGCTAGTGAGTATAAACTGGTACATATTACCAAACACCTTTCTAAAAGGCTGTATGAAGTGCCTTAAAATTTTCCAAGCCCTATGACCTAATACTTACGCTCCTAGGAATAAATTACAAGGAAATAATTTAACATACAACCAAACACTCATGCACAGATGTCAGTACTTTAAAAAGAAGTGAAAAGGAAAAGTTTTTTAAAAAAAATGTCTAAGAGAGAAACCTAACTTAACTAGGAAATGAGCATACAAAGAAATGGTTTCAACTCAGCATACTTTAAAATAAATTTCTAAAATAATTCACCTGTAAAAAGTTATAGTTCTGAATGCTCTGAATTTGCTCCAAGTTCAAAGGAACAGCAGATCACTATAGTTAGTAAGTTTCTGATGACACAGGGAAATGTTCACAATATAATGCTAGGCAATAAAAGAGAAAATATAAACAACATAAAAATAGATTCTACCCAAGCATACCAACCTGAACAGATATTCAGATGATCTTAATTAATCAAAAATAGCTTTGCAAACAAAATACTAGAAGGGAAAGTGCCATAGTGCAATGGGTATGTTTCCTTCCACTTACCTATATTCTTATAAATTTCCAAATTTTTTCACTGATGCTGTATTACTTGGTAAATACAAGTATTTACCAATTTTTTCTTGGGAGAAAAAATTAAAATCTGAGAGCAAAAATAAACCCACTAGATTTACCGTTCACCAAAACCCATCAATTCACTGAATTATTAAGCACAAAATCAGACCGCTCAGGGTTAAGAAATGAATGACAGCTAAAGGAGGGAAAACACAGAAAAAGACCAGACACACAGGACCACATGAAGAACAAGTCCAAAAGGAGGAAAATGGGCAATACACTCCCAAATATCAAAATGTACATACCCTTTTATTTCCCCCAGTACATGAATGGAATTACAGAAGTTGGTTTTATTTAAATATACAGATCTGATTTCTAATTGTTCTGTAATAGTATGCCATACTCCTGTGATCACTGAGGTATAGAAACTTTGCCCTACAAAACTCACATTTTAATCTAAAATTAAAACTCTGCCACATCAAATGGTTTTAAGCACTTAAAATTCATAGAAATATGGCAGACAATATGAACAAATGAGCGGAATTTAAAATAAATTTCTGGGACTTTCCTGGTGGCGCAGTTGTTAAGAATCCACCTGCCAATGCAGGGCACATGGGTTCGAGCCCTGGTCCGGGAAGATCCCACATGCTGCGGAGCAACTAAGCCCACAACTACTGAGACTGCACTCTACAGCCCACGAGCCAAAACTACTGAGCCCACGTGCCACAACTGCTGAAGCCCACGCACCTAGAGCCCGTGCTCTACAACAAAAGAAGCCACCGCAATGAGAAGCCCACACGCCACAACAGAGTAGCCCCCGCTCGCCGCAACTAGAGAAACCCCACGCGCAGCAACAAAAACCCAACACAGCCAAAAATAAATAAAATAACTTTATATAAAAAAAAGAATTGATTTTCAAAATAAATAAACACATTTCCAGTGTTATTCATCCTCAAAGAGTTTCAGTTCTGTATGCTCCAGAACTATTTCAAGTTTTAAAATGACTAGCCTATCACTATTGTTAAAAAACAATTTCAGTTGTTAAAGAAGCCCAACAAATAAAGGACAGTATCAACTGCTGTATCCAACAGCTTTTCCCATTAATGTTCCCTTGGATGTTAACAGGTATAAATAAAAAATAAAAGGAAGGTGAGGTCCTTTTATCAAATAAACTGGAAAAATGCAAACGCCTTTATGTTAATGTCCACAGTGATCTCTGAGGCAGTGCATTTTCCAAATTTAATCTCCTAAGTGATTTCTACATTCTAAATCAACTGAATTTGGTTATCGCTTAATTCAAAGCAGTAAAAAGTAGCTCCTAGGTTCCCAAGATGACAGTGTGCTTGGGGAGAACGGTGTCACTCATCGTTAACAGGGATAAACAGGAGAGGAGGGAGTGTGTGCAGGGGAGACATGTAGGAGGCAGTTACACGAGTCTGGAGCTCAGAAGAGAAGGGTGGGACACAAAGGAAGATTTTGACAACATCGGCATGAAGGTATCAGGTGAAGCCATTACTGCAAGCGCTATTAACCAGGGAGTGCTTTCTGTTTTTACTCTAGATGGCTTGAATTCCACAGACAAGTGTTTAAGATTTATCATAAACATCCACTGCAAAATTTGTTATATATCTGCCCCCTCTTCCAATTGAAATGTGCTCCTATGCGCTCCTTGATTCTAAGTACAGGGATCCTTACGAGCAGAACACTATTGCAGTACCTGGTACAAAGCAAATGTTGGCCAAATAAAATGTTTGGCCATAAATGATTTTTTTCCAAAAATCAAAAAATAATCTAATTTTACCTTATTTACATTCTAACTATATTTTAAAATATGCAAAAATACCCTCAAATTAAGTAAGTACAGGAACACCTATATACACACGTACCAGAGATAAACTGAAGTTTAACTTTGGCTTGCTGTTCAGTAAAAATCGATTATTAAGCTGTGGCTTTTGAAAGACAGTCAGTCAAAGCATACTTCAATGTCCTTTCTAGCATCCCTGAACCTGCACCTAAAATGAAATGGTATGAGAGAGTAAGGTATCATCACAGCTAACCAACATAAAGTCAGGACCATGAATGCCTGGGGAAACAATATTCACTTTCAAGTAGGCAAAAGCATTCTAGAAATAACTTTCAATGAAAAAACTCCTTACGAGCTTTTATGTGTTAAAATTCTATCCGTTGAAGAATAAATGTATGCATAGTAAAACAAGAGCAAACTTCATTAATTAATGATGATTGTGAAAGCTGTTAATTTTACATTCAAAAACAATTATTAACTTTCAAACTGTTGAAAGGGAAATACGCCAACAGCTAATATGTATATTAGAGAGTCAGCTCTTTCTTCTTGAGTTTTTTCCTTTATAAGCCAGTAAATGTTGGTAATTTTTAAAGACTATGAGGCTGAGTAAGAGACTAGATTATATCATAAATCTAGTATTTGTAATTTTTTGTGTGTTCTAGCATTCATAAAATTAACTAGATAACCTTTATAAACTGGATTTACTCTTTAGATATTTCATTTCATCCATAAGCCTTTCAAGAAAAAGAGTTATTTAGAAACTCTTCATATCTTATGAAGGTAAACTAGAAATAAAATAGCAACTTTGGGGCCTCCCTGGTGGCGCAGTGGTTGAGAGTCCGCCTGCCGATGCAGGGGATACGGGTTCGTGCCCCGGTCTGGGAGGATCCCATATGCCGCGGAGCGGCTGGGCCCGTGAGCCATGGCCGCTGGGCCTGCGCATCCGGAGCCTGTGCTCCGCAACGGGAGAGGCCACAACAGTGAGAGGCCCGCATACCGCAAAAAGAAAAAAAAAAAATAGCAACTTTGCCACCTCAAAATTTCTTAAGGGAAAATCTCCAAAATCATTAATATTCATGGATAAATCTATGAGATACCCCCAAAATACTTTGTTCCTCTACTGACCTCAGGTGAAAGTGAGCATCTACTTGGTATAGCCAATGTGCAGTATAGTGAGTGCCCAAGGAGCAATCCGGGAGCTGACAGTGCTGAGCAACTGTTCCTGCACCAAAAGGTCAAACTTATAAAATCTGACAACAAAATCTTCATAAAATTCTATAATTTCTTCTGTAAATATTCCTATTTATTCCTCTATGACACTGACATTCAGCCTTAGCATCACGTTGCTTTTGTCAGCCACTCAGCCAGAATGTGTACATGGTGTACCTCTAATATGTACAGGCAAATATACATGTGTACCCGAGAGACAGATTACAGAGATAATTACTCAAACACCTTTTACTCAAAAAAGAATTATCATCAGATTCTTTGAGTCCCTCATGAATGTAAAATATGATTTGATCTATAATTAAATTTAATATATATTCAAGCACATTTCTTCATACAAAATGGCACACCTGAGACATTATTTTTTAAAATCCCAAGCTGAAGTCAAAAAATGGTAATTTTTTTCTTTTTAGAAAACAAAGATCACCCAAATAAAAAGCAATCACAAAAACCTTAACACCTTCACCAATAAAGTAATTAAGCATCTATCCAAGATTTATGTGGTTACTTCTTTTCCAGTTAAAGATCACTCTTTTAAACAGTTTATAAATCAAATAAGACTATCTCTGACCAGGTCTGCATATAAGCCACTTGGTTCAACAAAATACCTCCTAATCGGCCTGATTTAAGAACATTCAAGTTTAAAAGTTAGTAACACTTCATCCATTAGCTACACTACATTTTCAAGAGCTCAAACACAGCCACAGATGGAACAAGCCTCCATTTTTCCATGTGTAAGTTAAGATCACCTCAATTAATTATAAAGCAATCAAAAATATTCTTTCAAAAATGCCTTCTATACTGCTTCTCTTGTATAAATACAAATGACAAAAGGATAAAAGGGAAGGAGAAAAGGAAGAAAGAAAGGAGAAAGAGAGGAATGAAGGAAGGGATGGAGAGGCAGGAAAGAAAAAACAAAATCCCACACCATATTTTTTAAGGAATCATACATATGGGTATAATACCCTTAACTGAATTGTCAGAGACTTAAGACACACTACTAACATCTACTCCCTATGCCTTTAAAAGATCTGCTCTCTTCCAACAGGGATCTGGGGGAACATGCATTCAACCATAAAGGTGAATATTTTATTTATTTTTAACAGAAATACTTCAATTCTCGCCAAAGTATTAGCCAACACCCCTTTTGAAAAGGTCAAGTACTAGCAATCACTATGCTGTATTTGTATTAATACCACTATCTGTCGCTGATTATCAAACTGATTCCCAAAGTCAAGTTTAATAAACATCCCAACTATCTTTGCATTTATTGATCTAAATAATTCTCCCCACTAATGCTGTTTATCAGAAAGCTCCCGCATTCAAAATATACCACCAGTTCCCACATTCTCTCAGACAGCCACAGTTTTACTGTATTTCAAAACTTGAGTCACCTGTATGCATCGTCTTCTTTCAAGTCTCATATCATCCTGATGGGGTGGGGGAAGGGAGGGAAGAGTCCAGCAGCAAAACTATAACACTGTGTGAAGAAAAACAGATTATGATAAGAGATAAGGATGCACGACAATTACCCCTAATTGAGGAACATCTAATGTAAATACAATCCCCAAAACACAGAGATAAAATTACCGCAAATTCATTTCCTCACATTTATTTAAGCTTACTTGAAAATAATTTTCATTAATGAAAAGCAATTATATATAAAATATAAAATATTTAACTGTCAGGGAGAAAAACAGTTTTAAAATCTGACTACCACCAACAAAAATTTCACACATTTCTAGGGATGAAATAAACTGTCAATATTACACTATTCTATGTAATTTTATCCGAATAAAAAACATCTACATTTTGTAATCTACATCAATTCAAAAATCAGTAAATGTGAATTCACTTTTCACCATGGCTTACTATCAGAGGTAATGAAAGTTACTCTATAGGAACGATCACATGTCAATCTACCAATGTTACTGGTAAATTAAGTTCTGAGACACTGCTCACCAACTGTTCCCCTAAGCCCACAAGCCCTCTTTTGCTCTCCGAGTGGCTTCTTGTACTTACTGTAGTAATTCTTTCACTTTACTTCCTACTTATTACTTCCACTGCTATTTTATGATTGGCCAGCAAATTCCATGACTGGTGGGAAAGAAAAGCAACCTCGGAGCTATTGTCAACTGAGAGCACGTGATGACAGACAAGACAAAGACAAGCACAGGCTGAAACCTAACTTACACATGAGTTTGGTCTAAAAATCTATTTTTCAAATTGATGCTGTGGAACTAAGTATTATTCCTAATGAAACAATGTTGCTTATGTTGGCCAAGTTCCCAGACTAGCCAAAAGACATCTATTGAACCCAAAAGATAATTACACCAGCCATGGGCACGGGGGACCCTGCAGAAGAAACATAGAAACTTAACCAATTCTAGATCCTCTCTTTATCCGGACAAATTCTGAGATAGGTTGTTTTCCCTTGTTAGCACTCTCTCAACTCCTGATGCCTGTAATTCCCTCAGTTTTACATTATGACATTCCAATCATCCTGCTAATAACAACAATGCCTTCCCCTAAGTATGTTCCTAAATTACCACCCAAAGCTCCTACTGCCTCAGTGTACTTCATTTCAGGTATGTGATAGGAAGAAATCAACAGGGCTGAAATAATTCCCTTTAATATTTGCAGTTTTCAACAAGGATGCTAGCTAGTCAGCCCAAATAAACCCCTAAATGGTAGAATTCTAACAGTGCTGCAAAATAATGTTAAAAACTACTGAGATAGTTTGAGGAAACACAGTTTTATGCAAGTGGGTCAGAATACGGATTTGACTCTATATTTACTGCCACCAAATATTGCTGCTTTTCACTTATTTCTGCTCCTACTTACTTTTGAACCCCAGAAGTTCTTTAAAAGCTCAAATTCTGTACTCCAAATAGCAGCAACTGAAAGAGCAGCTCAGGGAAGGGGTTTACGTGTATGAACTACTTGTAAATTAGGAACTACCTGTGTCTGAAATCATTCCCTGGATTCCAGATTCCATTCCTGGAGAACCACTTTTCCAGCTTAGATGCTGCTGTGGTATCAAGGAGAACCCTAGGCATGTGACCAATTAGTACCCAACTTGGGGGAAAGGGGATATGGACAGATACATGGATGAACATTAAAGTAGCGCATCAAAACAGTTTTATTTACAAAAATAATATCTGAATCATCAAGATTCAAGATTTTTACTTCAAAGACATAGTTTTCTAATAATTTTTCCCTCATAAATGGTCAGTCTTTACAATTCTAGCATAAACTATGGTAAACGAAAGTGTGAATTTTTAAATCTCTTGCCATGAACTGCACATTTTCAAATCCTTCAGGCTCTTGACATCATATTCTTCACCTGTAAGATGTCACAATGCTACCTATGCCCTGCCAACTTCAATGGTTTCAATAGGAAAAGATGAGTCGGCCGGTGGCACAATGGATAATGCAACTGACTCTGGATTATCAAAATGGTCTCACCCTAAAACTGACATCTTTTAGAAAAAAAAAAAAAAAAACCATTTAATCCCACTCATTTGAAAAGCAGCCTTTAGCAAAGGGTAAAGAATTTCTGTAAGTTACAAAATCTGCTGCTGACATATGCAGCAACTAAACCATCATATACTGAGAAATGATAAACTCCTCAAGTCTTGATCTTGGATTACTTTAAATAAAGATTCTAGCGATTATTCCAATATATCCTTCAGGCTGGTCACTTTTCAAAAAATAGATGTGAGTTTTAATGACAATAAGTAGGTAACAGCGAACAACAAATGTACTTTGCCAATTATAGATACAATTTTCTTTCTAAAGAAGTTTACAGGGGCTTCCCTGGTGGTGCAGTGGTTGAGAATCTGCCTGCTATTGCAGGGGACATGGGTTCGAGCCCTGGTCTGGGAGGATCCCACATGCCGTGGAGCAACTGGGCCCATGAGCCACAACTACTGAGCCTGCGCTCCGCAATGAGAGGCCGCGATAGTGAGAGGCCCGCGCACCGCGATGAAGAGTGGCCCCTGCTTGCCACAACTGGAGAAAGCCCTGGCACAGAAACGAAGACCCAACACAGCAAAAATAAATAAATAAGTTAATAAACTCCTACCCCCAACATCTTCTTAAACAAAAAAAAAAAAAAAAGAAGAAGCTTACAAATCCAGACAGTCATATTTTCATTTTTTCTGAGAAAAACCTACAGTGAATTTTTTATCTTTTCCCCCACAAATGGAGCCATTCACAAATTATGGAGCAAAATTAGACGCCAACGAAAAGCATCTACTATCCTTACCATATGATCCTCCCATAGTCCTCAAAATCTTTTACAGTATGTTTTAGCTCACATTTTGCCCAAGGCAATACAATGGTCTATGAACAATCTAGGAACTGAGCTTAAGTGGTTTTTGAAGCTAAACTTACAAACCAATTTTTAGTTGTCTGAAAATCACTGCATAAAATTAACCTACAGCACATCTGCAGGGATAAGAGAATTTCAACAAGCTGAGTTTACATGCATGGTATGCTCAGGAAGGTATCAGACTCAGTCTCTTTGTGTCTGTCTCTCTTATCTCTCTTTCTCAAGAGGGGTGGGGGAGATGAGAGGAGGGGAGAGAGGGTGAGAGGAGGGGAGAGAGGGTGGGAGGATATCGAGACACCTAATCAAAAGCACTGTCATGCTGAGATTTATAAAATTACTACAAATCTGAAAAAAAACTAGAGTGGCAAAACTATGATTGAAATGAATGCATTAGCATGATATGGCAAATCCAGATTAACTCAAGAGTTAATAAACTAAATGGCAGGTATTGATGTATTCTCTAACGACACAATGTTTTGAACTGAGGCAAAACTAAAAACTGTTATCTAGTTTTGTTTTTTTTTTAAATAATTTTATTTATTTATTTTTGACTGTGATAGGTCTGTTGCTGTGCACGGGTTTTCTCTAGTTGCGGCGAGCGGGAGCTACTCTTCATTGTGGTGCGCGGGCTTCTCGTTGCGGTGGCTTCTCTTGTTGGGGAGCCCAGGCTCTAGGCGTGCGGGCTTCAGTAGTTGTAGCACGCGGGCTCAGTAGTTGTGGCTTGCGGGTTCTAGAGCTCAGGCTCAGTATCTGTGGCGCCTGGGCTTAGTTGCTCCGCCCCATGTGGGATCCTCCCGGACCTGGGCTCGAACCCATGTCCCCTGCATTGGCTGGCGGTTTCTTAACAACTGCGCTAACAGGGAAGCCCTGTATCTAGTTCCAAAATAACTAAAGTAGTACGGAAGTATTATAAGCAGCCGGTGAAAAAAATCAGTCTGATACAAGCTTCAGAAGTACTGGTAGGTACTATTTTATTTCTTAATCTGGGTACAAGAATACAGTTTTTTTTATGACCTTTTAATTTTACGTGTTATATCAATATATATTCTCATATATTCATATATTCACAATTTTAAAAATTTAACCCACATGAAAAAATAAAATATAATGCACAATGAGATTTAAAAGGACAATTCTGATAGTTCAGAAGATGCCAATTAAGAATAAGCTACAAAAAATAAAATAACAAGCTACAAAAATGAAAACAAAGTTGAGAGAGTGGCATGGACTTATATGTACTACCAAATGTAAAATAGATAGCTAGTGGGAAGCAGCCGCATAGCACAGGGAGATCAGCTCGGTGCTTTGTGACCACCTAGAGGGGTGGGATAGGGAGGGTGGGAGGGAGATGCCAGAGGGAGGAGATATGGGGATATATGTATATGTATGGCTGATTCACTTTGTTATACAGCAGAAACTAACACAACATTGTAAAACAATTCTACTCCAATGAAGATGTTAAAAAAAATGAAAACTAATTTGAAAGACCTAAAATTTGATTCCATGGATCAAATTACAATGTGATTATCTTAAAATTATACTCTGTGACTAGCTTTCCTTATAAACTTCTGCTCATTTACACTAACAGAGCAAGGAAGTGATAGAAGAAAATGTCTTTTTTCCAGATAATTTTAGAAATAGATTTTCAAGAATTATAATAGCCAAAGGAGTCATGGGGGAAATGTTTTGATACCTAACACACAAGGAAAATAAAAAATCTATAACTCTAATTCCCAATAAGATGATCAAATGGCATACACAGAAAAAAGTCCTTTCACTAACTGGGGGTTTCAAGAGAAATCCTAAAAACCAGGAACATTTATGATTTCCCCCAGGATCCCTAGGAAATAGTCACAGTCTTAAAAAAAAAAAAAAGTAAAAAGGTAAAAAGCATAAGATGATATCAAATTGAAATTATGAGTAAAAACTGCAGGGAAAAAGCCATTTGCTAAACACCATCAGCTGAGACACTTCACAGATGTTGACACACACCGTACAAGTAGGCACTGTTATCAACAGTGGGGAAATCAAGGGTCAGAGAGATTAACCCGCCTCTGGCCTATGGGCACAGCTTGAGAACTCTGGTCCCACACCAAAGTTCACTACTTTCCACCACTCCAAGATGCCTCTCATTAGGAATCACTGAAGTGGTTATGAGAAAATTGCAAACCTACAAGAATCTAGGTGACTTAAGTGTGATTTTAGACTCACCACTCTTCTGCCTCAACCATACCAAACATGAAATAAAGCTCATAAGCAGTAAATTAATTTGTATAAAGTATTTCACTTTAGGGGAATGGAAAAGTAACTCTCCTGAAAAGTCAGCCTAGCAGAGAAATTCTGATTACAGCATGTAACAGTTCGTTCTATATTCCCTTTACCAAAAAAAAACAAAAACAAAAAAATTAAGGAGACAAGATGAAAAGAGCGTAAAAACCAATAGCAGATAAGTTATTTTTACACTAAAGCCTCAGGCAAGATAAAAAGAACATGAAGGACTGAAAACCTGGGTCTTGGAATTTATGACTCCAATGGCACGCTGGAAGTGGAAGTAGCTGATACATGGGTTTAAGAAGAAGGATGTGATTTCTCATGAAACTGTACATAAAGAACTAACACAATCCTGAGTGAGCACCAGAGAAAAGGTTCAAGAAGACAGAGCTGAGTGGATTAAATAAATATTGTCCCAATTTTTGCTACCTCAAGCACCAAGTTACCTGGCCTCTCCAGGATTGTATCTGTGCTAAACTGAGACAAAATTAGGCACTGAGTATTCGTATATGGCAATAAATACAGGAAAACAGGAGGGAAATAACTCATAGGCATATTATCTGTTATAACGCGTAACGCATTGACAAATATCTTTTTTAAGACTGGTGGGCAGAGACTGAAAAGTTTCTAGGAGTAAGCTATGACCAAAAAAACGTACAGGTACCCTACCACTAATTCAAAACATATAGGGACTTCCCTGGTGGCACGGTGGTTAAGACTCCACCTGCCAATGCAGGGGACACGGGTTCGATCCCTGGTCCAGGAAGATCCCACATGCCACGGAGCAACTAAGCCCGTGTGCCACAACTACTGAGCCTGCGCTCTAGAGCCTGTGAACCACAACTACTGAAGCCCGCGCGCCTAGAGCCCGTGCTCCGCAACAAGAGAAGCCACCACAATGAGAAGCCCGCGCGCCGCAATGAAGAGTAGCCCCCGCTCACCAAAACTAGAGAAAGCCCGTGCACAGCAACAAAGACCCAACACAACCAAGATAAATAATTTATTTTTTAAAAAACATATAAACTACCAGTGATACTTTATTTTGCTTGTCATCCTTTGTCTCCTTTAGTGAGTGTGAAAACAATGATTTTCACAGGTTTATTTCAACCTTCAAGTCTATCAACATATCTGCATGTATCCTCTTATACTCCAAGTTCCTCAAACATTAATATTCAGACCACAGCACTTTTCAGGAACCTAACTTCCACTACTGGAGAGTGACTACTACTATATAAAGTAGATACTAGGAAATATCCCTATCATAAGCAGACCTAAGTTCCAGAAGGCTCATTTCTAAGATTTGGTTGAAAGGCAACATTAAGTACTATCTTAGTTATATGTGGAATTAAGCAGACTGAAAATACCAACTTGCCTCTAGCCCACCTCTCTCCTTTAAGGTTCAGGCCCACGTTTCTGAGAGTCCAGTGAACTGAGCTTGATTTTGCTTCCCAGTTATTACTGCATATGAGGTATCTTATATTTAATGTACACATAAACATTTTCCTTTAATTCACTTAATTCCCATAAATAATTACATAAGTTAAGTATCACTATTACCCGTTTTACAGGTGAGGAAACTAAGACCCAGAGAAGTGAAGTTGCCCCAAGTCACACAGGACGAATTGTAGAGAGATAAGATTCAAATCCAACCAGACTCCAAAGCCGCTGATCTCAGGCCCCACATTAAACTGAATTTGTCATTTCCCCACTCTTCTCTCTTGATCAAAAAAGAAGAGGAATGACCAGGGAGGACAGGAAAAAAATCCACTTTTCCTTCCTGTATTCTCAGTTTTGGTTAATGGGTATCACTACACTCCAATCTCCCAAACTAAAACCCTAATCATCTAGGATCTCTTTCCTATTGCTTACCCCACATCCAATCCACACAAATTCTTGTGTTGAGAAATTCCCTGGCGGTCCAGTGGTCAGGACTCGGAGTTTTCGCTGCCAGGGCCCAGGTTCGATACCTGGTTGGGGAACTAAGATGCCACAAGCTTCGAGGCGCGGCCAAAAAAAGAAAAGTGAGTTCTGTGAGCCATTCTAGGAAAGGAATCAAACCTAAGGAGGAGGTCACAGGAACCTCCAGTTTGTAGCCAGTCAGACGCCCAGGTAACAACCTGGGCTTGTGCTTGGTGTCAGAAGTGGAGGGTATTACAGGACTGAGCCCTTTACCAAGTAGATAGTGTGAGAATTGGGCTGAATTCTCAGACACCCTGCTGCCATCTGAGAACTGCTTGGTGTGAAAAAGCCCCTCTCCCGTGAAAAACATACACACACACACACACACACACACACACACACACACACACCCTCACATGTCGGAACTGAGTACAGGAACCCTTTGTAAATAGGAATTAAAAGCAAAGTAATATGAACAAAACAAATTTTTTCAATCTCTTCTGCGATGCGCTTGCTTCATATCACCTACACATAATGTACTCAAACTTTCTATTACTCAAATCGATCCTGCTCATAAGAGGAATTAAAAAGGGGTGGCCCAACGACCTCTAGGTGCTTTGAGAATCAAACAAGGTTGAGATCCAGTGCTTAGTGTCATCCCCCGTGACATGTCCCTCCCTAACCTGAACATCTGGGGTGATCTCATGCATGCATGCATTCCAGAAACAAAGCATATCTATCAGACACAAGACACTTAGGAAGAATACGTTCAATCAATAATAGTCTGCGACCCCTTCTCATAACTAGTTTCTAAGAAATGCAATAAAAAACTACTCTGCTCACTCTTTCCTTCCTGATAGTACTGACTTTTCTAAATAGAATGGTCTAAAGTATTTATATATATATGTATGTTTCTAAAGTATTTTATATATATACACACATTTTATTTATAAAATATACATTATATATAATTAATTTACATAAGTACATGCACACATATACTTAGTTGATTATGTGTACTTTAATACATATAATTATATATAATTTTACGAACCACTGTATTTTAATTATCCTTGAATTTCAAAAATACAGATAAACAAGATCCAGAAATAATAAAAAAAAAGCACACACTATTATTAACAGCTTACATTTTCTTCCAATAAGCCTATTACTAAGAGTAGTAAAATGAGTTTAGTTGTACAAAATCCCTGCTAGACTTTTGTGGAACTTACGAGAAATGCTACCTCCTAAAAAATTCTTAAAATGTGAGATCTTCTATTTCAGGGTACCAATCATCCTCCATGTCTCTTTCACCTTTGGCTCCAAACTCAGGTGTTACTCTCCCGTTCCATCGTCTGGCCCCTCCAACTCATTTTTCTATACATCTTTCCCTCTAAAAGAAGTACTTCAAAGATTTACTCTGAACTAATAATTCCAGACTCTCTTCTCTACCCTGACCGCTCACTCAGTATCTAGTCCCACAGCTGCTGGATGCTGCGGGCAGTGCCACATTACTGCCTCAACTCACTAGGCCTAAAAGGCATCCTCATCCATTCCTCACACAGCTCACACTGCCATCTCTACACGTGCCCCCGACACCACAACCATGCTAGAAACTGCTGGCTTCTTTAGCTACTCTGAACCGTCTCACTAAATTCTATCGATTTTCAAAATGCCTCATGCCTTTCCGTTCTCGTCCATGCCTACTGTTATCACCCTGGTCCATGTCCTTATATCAGTCCCTATTTCACACCTATTACAGAGGCCTCCTAAACTAAGCATCTCCTAGGCCAGAGAGTATGTCAGAAACAATACAGGAGGTTGCCAAAACTAGACTGCAGACTCCACCCTGAAAGATCCTGATTCAGGAAGCATGGAGAAGGACTCAAGAATCTGGTTGTTTTTTAAACAAGAACTTCCAGGTTATTCTTGAGCACAGCCAGATTTGGGAACTGTTTCACT
Organism: Mesoplodon mirus; assembly: GCF_964341445.2. NCBI lineage: Eukaryota > Metazoa > Chordata > Mammalia > Artiodactyla > Ziphiidae > Mesoplodon > Mesoplodon mirus. The sequence goes on along the minus strand of NC_138982.1, from coordinate 139,444,719 downwards.
TAAAGACAGCTCATCCCTTGTCCCATTTCATCGCACCTTTAGCTGCCACACATACATCCCTGAAGCACAGACTTTCAACCTCTGTAACTTAGGAACATTAGATCAAATCTTATTGCCCTGAACTCAGAGCTCAGCATGGCATTCTATAAAATGCCACTTAACCTCCTTCTGCATCAATGCTCAAATCACTCCCCCTTTCTAAAACTTGCCCTTTCTTTACCTAAATCCTATCCACTCTTCAAGACCACCTTAATTCTCCCTCATCCAGCTTAAAGTCACTCCAATCTCTCCTCTGAACTTGCGTTTACTTATCGACCACTATAGTTTAGTAATTTATGTTATATTCTTACTCAAGTGATAGTATCTACTGCTTGGTGAATCTCAATCTCATATTTCTATTATAGCCTAGCAGATGTTCAATAAGCACATTAGAATGACAGAATAACAACATGGGAAATATTGTCTTATATAGAAAAAGTGGGCTATAAAGCAGTATGTAAATATATTCATTTTTAAAAAGGAGACAATAACTGTGTGCAGAAAAAAAAAAAAGACAGGTTATACACAAAATGCAAATAGTAGTTATCTCCAGAGAGAGGAACTGCAGGAAACTGTTATTCTTATCTTCAGTATCTTCTAAAGTTTCTAAAATGAATGTGCAATTTGTAATGAAACGAAATCTTAAACCTAGAATCTTAAACCTTAAAATCTTAAACTAGAATTTTCTTGATCAATGGAAATTCTGTATAAATGACTGGCATGGGGTATCAGCAGCCACACTGTCACAATCCTAACACATATGACTGATTTGTTAATGTCAACATTTCCCAACCTATATTTCAAATTCCGCTGGCCTCACTAGACTGGATGTTCAACTCTGGGGACCTCATTCACAGTCACGCAAATCAATTACATACACAGGCATGCTATTTTGCCAGCTGCCTGTGTGGAGTTTTTTTTGTTTGTTTCTTGTTCTGGTTTGTCCTTTCAATCAAAACTGCAAACTTTAACATAGTAGTACTGCTCTTATATTGAAATATCAAAAAAGAAACACACCACAGGTAAGAAAACTAGAACTAATGTTAAAATAAATCTTAGAAATAAAGGTCTAGTTATACCTTTAAATCGCCATCTCAAGCACCCCTTCCTCCTTATGTAGAATAAAATCCTAAATTTATAGTGAAAATCTACCCATCTCCAAGAATTATTCTCATGATAAACTATACCGAGAATTTTCAATCCTGAGTCAAACTGTATGCTAAATTCCTCCATACTAACTTAAGGTCATGTTTTTTTATGCACTCTGAAGAAACAAAATACCTATACAAAGCCTACAAAACACTCTTCAGATGCACAGAGACTTATTCCTCAGCTTCTTCTCCAGCTGAACATCAAGACACTCAATCTCTCTTCTCAAATTTAATTAGCCAGTCCCAGTCCATTTTTCTTGCTCGAATCGTATGCTTTATTTCTCAATTTATGATCTTCAAATCTATACACGGTATTAAGTATTATTCCCATACAGTTTTCTTCATGTAACACTGATTCACATTCTGCTTGTAGTCTGTTTTGCTTCATATTCAATCTCTACTTTTAGAAATACATTTCATGATGAAAAATACAAAATTTATAAACAAAAGTGCATCATCAAAAATAAAAAATCAGAAACAATAAAAATGTTCAACATTTTCAAAAGAAAAGATGACAAAGATTATTGTACATTCACATGATAAAATACTGTGTAATCATTTGAGTTCTTAAAACAATTATAGGGCTTCCCTGGTGGTGCAGTGGTTGAGAATCTGCCTGCCAATGCAGGGGACATGGGTTCGAGCCCTGGTCTGGGAAGATCCCACATGCCATGGAGCAACTAAGCCCGTGTGCCACAGCTACTGAGCCTGCGCGTCTGGAGCCTGTGCTCCGCAACAAGAGAGGCCGCGACAGTGAGAGGCCCACGCACTGCGATGAAGAGTGGCCCCTGCTCGCCATAACTAGAGAAAGCCCTCGCACAGAAACGAAGACCCAACACAGCCATAAATAAATAAATAAATTTATTTAAAAAAAAAAAAAAAACAATTATATTACATGAGGGAAAAAGTCATGCATTATATTTTATCAGAAAGAACTCAGAATCTTCATCAAAGCACAGTCTCAGGAAAGTTTAAAAAAAAGCATAGAAAAAACTCTGGAAGAAAATACATAAAATTATTAATAATGAATGTCTTTGGCTAATAAAAGACTGGATGATTTTTACTGTCTTCTTTACACTTTTCAGTGCATCACAACTTTTATAAATATGCACTTTTTTTTTTGCGGTACGTGGGCCTCTCACTGTTGTGGCCTCTCCCGTTGCGGAGCACAGGCTCCGGACGCGCAGGCCCAGCGGCCAAGGCTCACGGGCCCAGCCACTCCGCAGCATGTGGGATCTTCCCGGACCGGGGCACGAACCCGTGTCCCCTGCATCGGCAGGCAGACTCTCAACCACTGCGCCGCCAGGGAAGCCCTATGCACATGTTTTATAATCAGGAAAAAATGGTCCAAGAAATTCCGCCTCCATCTTAACATAAAAGTCGTCATGGAATCTAGCTAAAGCCAGAACTATGGAACAACCTTTAAGTACCTCCAATTTTTAAAACTCCAGTAAAGGTGAAAAGCTCATGAAAATAAACTATTAAAGATCTTTGTTTTTAAAACTCAGTTAATATACTGCTCGGTCACTGTCCATGGTAGGACCCCCAAAAAGTGCTTTGTGTTGCTTAACCTCGTGTTCAAGGCCCAAAGCCGTCAGGCTCCGGAGTCAGCCTGCCCTAGTTTAACTCCTGGCTCCACAACTTAACTAGGTGGCCTCACGCAAAGCTCTAAACTCCTAGTTGACTAAGTGCCCTCATCTACAAAGTGAAGATTACCCCATAAAATTGTGCCGTTATCGATGACGTAGCACGTGTAAAGCATTTAAAGCACTGCCCGGTAAATGCTCATTACCTGTTCACTTCTTCATACTGTCATATTTTATATTGTCATTATTATCTCCACCTTTCCAGTCTTATTTCCTACTACATGCTTTCCCCAAATCTACACTCTAGCCACGAGGGACAAAGCTCATTCCCCCAACATCACTTTTTTGCTCAGACTCCATGAGCCTTCCTTCCTTTTCTGCCTGTCAACACCAATGCCTTCTCCTCCAGAAAGTCTCCCACCAACAACATCTACAATAGACACCACTTCCCCTCAACCCTGCCACAGCGGTATTTATACCATGATTAAGGCCCTAACCCCACTCTGCCTTCAACTGTAGTTAACAAACTATATGCTTGACAGCACCTAGCCCCAGAAAGTGGGAACAGCCTGTTCAACTCACCCTCCAGATGGCCAGCTTCCTCAACTATAGCTGACTCTCAATACAGGAGGGAAAGGAAACCAGTATCATCAAACTACATCATCTCCAAAAAAATATCTGCTTTTGGTTGCCTTGTTGAAACAAATGAGTTAAATTTTTTAAATATTTAAGACAAGATTATAAGCACAGTTAAGTCATACCTGCAATCTAATGATGGAACAAATGACTTTGCTAATTCATTTCAATGCGAAAGGCACAACTGAGTATTTCTGATACAGAGAATGGTATATGAACTAAAAAAGTATTTTATATAATTACCAATTCTCTATAAATAGCCATAATCAGATAAAGCTTGGGCATAGTTTTTGTTTCTTGTTTTGAGGTGTTTTTTTTTCTCTTAAACACCAAGCCTCTTTTCTAAAGAGAATATTTTTAAATGTGGTATTATTTATATTGAAAATGTTAGCAAACCAGGTGGGCAAAACAGTGATGACTGTGGAAGCAGGAGGACAAGGACATGAAGGTTCATTATATTCTCTACTTTTATGTATGTCTGAAGTTTTCCATAATTAAAAAAAATTTTTAAATAGAAGTGGTGATATATGAAAGAAGTATTAGAAATACAATTCTTTAAACTATAAAATAAGTGAGATACTTGACAAAAGCAGCTAACTGAAAGAAATTTAAAGATTTGATATTCTATGACAGAGAACTTAAAAACATACCATGACTAAGCAAAATTTGCTTTTTTTTATTCTTTTGTTTGTTTCTCTTTTGGGAGAGGAGATAGGGGTTAAAACTGCTTGGGAAACTATTTTACATAAAATGCTTTATATAAATCACTAACAAAGATTTACCTATGTAAACTTTGATTCCTATAAAATTTTTCACAGGGACATTTATTGTGTTAATAAATGTACAGCTGTGATGTGAAAATTCAGGGAGTTGGGGTGAAATTCCTTTTAGGGCATCATCAGTTAGCTCTGAGGGATCGATAAAGCACAAACTCCCTAGTGCCGAAGTCCACAAGACAGATGGATCCCACTACTAGTTTTAGCAGCTAACATTCTCTAGCCACTCATGGAGAAAAAAAAAAATTTAACATTTTAACAACTTGCCCCAAAATTTCCTCTTGATACCCAAAGTCATAACTGATGTTTGATCTTCCTGTTTTTTCAATATTACAAAGAATAACATGTTTTTTTTGTGGTAGCTAATACATATGGATTATACAATAACACTGAATTTAGTATCAGATTGAGAGCAAGAGGTCTTCAATTTCATTTAATTCAAATCAATCCTTTAGTAGATGTGGAAACTCAGGTCTAGAGGTTATGGGTCTTACTTAAAACAGTATGTGAAAGTAAAATAAACAGATCAGAAAAGATCTGATTATCAAACCAATGATAATAGCAAAATAATACTTAATTGCCATTTAAATTGAGCATTCAAACTCCATTGCTACAAAGAAATATGGGCAAACATTATATCTGTACAACAACAACATAAGCATACTTATGTTTCTTTTCATATAAATGGAAATACACAGGAAAATGTCCAGAAAGATAACTGCAAACCTTCAACAGCAGTATCTGTCGTAAGGACAATGGGACTGAGAAGGTGGTTGGGTAGGAATGGACAGGAGTGGACAGAAAGTCGCAAGAGAGACAACTATACATACTTCTGTATACAATTCAGGAATGCCGTCACTTACGCCTATTGAAACAACGAAAAAATAATTTTAAATAACTGCATACACACAAGTGATATCCTAAAAATCAGACGATGTCATGACATGATGACAGTTTCAAATCTATCATTCATATTTCTTCAACAAATAAGTGCTGAGAACTGGAGACATATGGGTGAGATTTACTGCCACTGTGTCTGCCCTCAGGGAACTCACAGTCCAACGTGGGAGACAGGCAAAATCACACTAATATATCTAACTACAAACCATGCTCACGATTATGAGGGGGAAGTACAGATTGCTGAAAGAGAAAATTAACGAGAGGAACCAATTTAGATTTGAGGAAGGGAGTATCAGAAAAATCTTTCCAAGAATTTGACAGGTGAGACCTGGATTTGTAGTCTTAGTATGTGTAAGGCTTCTGAAGCTCACAATTCTTTCAATTTCTAGATCTACATAAGAGAGGCAGTGAAAATTCAGAACTTCTGAGAAAGTAATTAGGTGAGTGGGGATCTGGAAGTACCAAGGACGTTCAGCCAAGACAATGAAAGATTAAAGGACCAGTGACTAGACATCTCCACATAACTTAGCAAGTCTCAAGGATGGAATGAACTGACTCTGACTCGCTCCCTGTCGTTAAAGAAAACAGGACTAAGAGTAAGAGGAATGTTACAGGAGAACAAGTGGCAAACGAAGGAAAGAATGAAGGCCTCCACTAATGGGAGAGTTGTCTCATGAGTGACAGCCCCTCGTCATTGCATCTGCAGAGCTTGCGACCCATGGCATCTGCCTTGGCTATGGTTCCAACACTAAGTGGGAAGCGGGGTACAATTTACGCTAGAGCCCACCCCTCTGGCCTGACCTTCATCCAAAGGTCCACATCACTACAACATTATTGAAAAGTCTGCCTACTCCATGAAATATAATCAGGGAAACAGAATTTTTAAAGAAAATTGTCTCCTCCACTGACCCTATTTTTTTGCCCTGGTTCTCTGGGGACAACTTCCCAACATGGAGGAGGGAGCTAGAATCCAAGCAAAGCATGGGGGTCCTACTGAGATGTGAAGGTAAAGATGAGAGTTCCAAACAGCTGAAGCACCTGGAATCTTTGGGGGACAGGGCAAGAGAGAGAGGAGAGCTATGCAGAAAGGGGTCTCCAAAAGTGTGTAGAGGGGTCCCAAGAATGTACACGGGACTAGGTGAGACAAGCTTAGCACAGAGTGACTGCTAAGAGGTTGAGAGCAGAACAGAAATGAAAGAGGATGGGAAATTCTGGAGTCTTTGCCCAGCCACAGTGGAGAGATCTCTTTAACAGAGGTTTACTGTGTCAACTTGACTGAGCCACGGGCTGTCCAGACAGTTGGTCAAACATTATTCTGGGTGTGTCTATGAGGGTGTTTCTGGATGATATTAACATTCTAATCCACAGACTGACTGCCCTCCCTAATATGGATGGTCCTCATCCAGTGGTTGAGTGCCCGAGTAGAATAAAAAGGCTGACCCTTCCACAGGTAAGAGAGAACTCCTGTCTGACTGCTTTGAGCTGAGACTTCAACCTTTTTCCTGCCTTTGGACTCAAACTGAAACAGCAGCTCTTGAATCTTGAGCCTGCTGGTTTTCAGACTAGAACTTAAACCATCAGCTCTTACGGTTCTCAGGCTTCAGACTCCGACCAGAACTACACCATCAGCTCTCTGGGTCTCCAACTTGCAAAGTGCAGATGTGGGGACTTCTCAGACTCCATAACCACACGAGCCAATTTCTTACACTAAATCATATACCTCCTACTGGGTCTGTTTCTCTGGAGAACCCTTACTAATTCACACCTTAACATCCTTTCCCCCCTTTCAAGACTAAGGACCACACTTTTAGAGTACAGCCTACTCCAGACCAAAACGAATAATGTCTAAAACCAAACCCAGGCAAGATCCACAGGAAGAGCCAGTTTGGAAGTCATGTCCCACCATATTAGAGGGGCCAGGCGTAACTTTGAGCTTTCTATAAATCTTGAGTAATAAAATACAAAACCAAACATAAATAAATTCGAGGTGACCAACCAGCTTTGTAGAACAAACATTAACATTCTCAAGAAGAAAAAAACAGTATTCAATCAAAATTCAGTAAACAAGAAACAGAAAAATGTGATCCACAGTCAAGGGGAGAAAAGAGTCAATAGAACACCAACCCCAGGTTGGAAAAGATGTTAGATATAGCAGACAGCAACTTTAAAGCAGATATTTTATACAAAGAATTAGAAGAAAATGCGTTCAAAAACTTTAAGGAACAATTTGCTCTTTAATGTGTGAACGGACAGAGTATCTCAGCAGAAAAATTGAAACTACAAAAAAAAAGGAAATTATAAAATCACAAAAGACAGTGAGAAAACAGCAGAAAAATATTTGAAGAAATCATGGCTAAAAAAAACCTCTCAAATTATAACCACACCCAGGCACATCACAGGCAAACAGCTTAAAACCAAAGATAAAGACAGAAATCTTGAAAGCAGCCAGAGAGAAAAAAGACAGTATACACAGAGAAAAGAACAAAATAGTAATTATCACTAACGTCTTACCAGACACAAGGAAGCCAGAAGACAGTGGAACACCACCATTAATATGCTCAATGACAACAACTATCAATCTGGAATTCTATATCCAGTTAAAATAACCTTCAAGCACAAAGGTGAAATAAAGACAGAATTTTTTACCAGCATACCTGCACTACAAAAACCACTAAAGAATGTTCTTCAGACTGAGGGGAAATTATACTGGATGGAAACACAAATCTATACAAGGAATGAAGAGTGCCAGAAATGCTAAATAAGTAGGTAAATTTTCATAAATGAGTGTTTTTTCCTTCTTGTAATTAAAGATTATTGTTTAAAACAAAAATTAATCATAAATTGGAGCTTAAAATGTGCTTAAAGCTAAAATCATAAACTTGTAACATATGTAGGAGTAACACATGTAGGAGGAAAAAAATATGGCGACAACTGCACCAAGTGGGAGGCAGGTAAACAGCTTGATAGTGTTTACCGTTATTACACTTGGGAAATGGGGAATGGGAAGCGGAAAGGGTCACTGACTCTAAATATTTAAACACAGATATGAACTTCCCTCGATACACAGAACACCTTCAGAAGTTCCTGTGAAGAAGAGCTCATACAAAGTAATTACAAACACACAAAGAAACCCTCCATCACAAGAGAAACTCAGTGGGTAAACAACCAAACTTCATACCCAAGGAACTAGAAATAATAGAACTATCTGAAAAGAACTTCCAAATATGTATCTTAAGATATTAGAGAAGAGAGTCTGGTTTTTTTTAAGGGTGACAAAAAAAATTAGGCACGTTCAAGAAAGAACCAGGTATTAAAATTAATACACACACATACATTTATGTTCATGACTGGCTCAGGACTGCAAAAACCCTCCGTTGGTACCTTCCATTCTAAGTGTGACCATCTTTTCTTTTTTAAACAACACTGTTTACTGTGTGTTCATACCTTATTCAAAATGATCAGTCCAAAATTAGCTAAAATAAGGTATAGCATAATAAAAAACAAGAAGTCCAACTGTAACACATTTTCAAGTTTGATACAACCAAGCAATTTTAGGAAAAGTATAATCATAGTCTGTTTTTCATTATCCTCCTGCAATCACACCTTCTCACACAGTCATTAAAATTCCTAAACTGCTAAAATGAGTGCCAATAATTTATATCATTTTCTTAAATTTAGACTCGTTTTTAATAAATCCTGATAAAAATTATGACTCTCAGCTTGAGCTAGTTCTGAAAGAACAATAACCTCCACTATTTAGAGACCAGTAGCTCAAAACCATTGTTAGGACACGAGAGGTGGTAAAACTGGGGGCAAAGCCTCGCAATTTGGATCCCAAACGTGAATCTCAAGCTAATGTCGAAAAGATGTAAGATACATCACGAAGTTTTACTTTAACTGGAAATATACTTACGAATATCTTAAAGTTACTATTTCAAAAGCAAACTTCCTACTCTTCCAAATAATGCATAGGAGTGTAAGCTAAAACATGTCACCCTCCAAAAACTATCCACGTCCTAATCTCTGGATGTTATCACAGTTAGGAAAAGGTCTTTACAGGTGTGGTTATGATGTAGGTAAGAATCTTGAGATGAGGAGATTATCCAGGTGGGTCCTACATGCCTTTACAAGTGTGCTATGAGAGAGGCAGGAGGACACGCGACACACCGGCAGAAGAGGAGAAGGCAGATGAGGAGAAGGCAGAGCGACCATGGAGGCAGAGGTCGGAGGGATGCAGCCACGCGTCAAAGAATGCTGGCAGCCGCCAGAAGCTAGGCGAGGCAGGCAAGAGAATGTCTCTTAGAGACCCCCTGGGCCTGATGACGCTTTCATCTTGTTTCAGTGGTACTGATTTTAGACTCCTGGCCTCCAGAACAAGTACAGAATAAATTTCTGTTGCTTTAAGTCACTAAGTCTGTGGTGCTTTTTTTACAGCAGCCACAGGAAACTAATACAAAGAGGAAAGAAAGACATTTTCAAATCTTCTTAAAATATGTACATTTACAAATGTCACCTATGAACAATGCTCCAATCTGTATTTGTATTCTTGGAGGATGTGGAAAAGTATGCTTGATTTATGTCAACATCTCATTTGGAATGAGATGCTTTTTTGTGAGTTCCTTCAAGACTTAAAAAGACAGAACCACTGGAAAACATATAGTGTAAAATCCCCACCACTTGCATGCTCAGTGAAACCCACTACTGAGCTATCCGACCTGTAACAGTTCAAGAAAGCTTTCACATGTTCTATCACAAACAGCAAATGTTAAAATGTCAAACCTAGGCTGTCAATGACATGAGGGCACAAACCATATTTGTGTTTTTCACTACTTTATCCCCAACTTTTGGTACATTACCAAATAAATCAGCCTTTGTATTTCCTGTCAAGATTCCCTACTACCATACGCTGCATGTTTGCTATACCACACTTCCCCTTCCTTTACTCTGCAGCTTAATAATGAACCCCCAGACCTCCATCCGCAATATCTAAGTGGGTTAAGCAGCAGTCATGCCCTCGTCAAAGCCAAGGCAAACCTAACATGCTGAAAGGAAGGAATAGTCTGACATGTCCTGTCAAGTTGTTTCACCAGGAAGAAGCCACTTACTTGAACATCAATGCATAAGCCAGATTTGGCTCCAACATTACCAACTGCTTCTAGGCGTTAAAATCCCAGGCTCCTTCCACTAAAGGACAGGGCCGCTCTCAACTCACAGAACTGTTGGGACTGATTAAGGTGATACACATAAGTGCCTAGCACATGGTTTGCATTACCACGTTTAGTTCCACTTCCCTTTACTTCAGAGAAGGGAACGTATCCTTAACCTTCACAAGCTTTTCCATCATGTTACTTGCCTTCCAAGGTCCAGGCAACTGCAGATGGGGACAGAGAAGAGTTCTCCTAGCACCTGACGAGGCTGGTCCCTCTGGGGCAGAAAGAAAAAGGGAAGTCACTCCTGTCTCAAGCTCTGCTCTTCACCTTATGTGAGCTCTCCCATCCTCTGCACCTGAATATCATATTCAGAACCTGCCCTGTAACAGTTGGAGAATTCATCCCTTAAGAAGAAAATGTTCTTAATAGTGGTATTGTGATTTGTTTATAAGTCTCGTCTTCTCTACCAGGTTGTAACTTCCTTATGGGCAGAGACTATATCATATTCAAGGCCAAAGTACAGAGCACAGTTTCCCACACAGATGACGATGAAGATGTATTTAACTGAAGCCATCAAGTCGATATACAGTATCTTAACACTATGTTAAAACAAAAGTATGTAAATTATCTGCCTTGTTCTGCTATTGGTAGTTATGCTGAGCAGATAACTTTTCCAGAATCCCTGTTCAATTAGGCAAGGACCAAGAAGTCTAGATTTCTATCTCACAGTAATTTCCCAGCTTACTTCTAAAGGGAGATATGAGCACTTAACTTTATGTACCAAATAAATTAGCACATACCTGGCACAGACTTAACTTATAATGCCACGTAACATTTTTTATGACACTTTTTAATTTATGAAACAATTTCAAGTACAACTTACGTCATGCTCCCTGAACCCTGTGAAACCAGGTAGGTATAATTTTGCACTTTTACATGTGAGGCAACTGAGGTGCAGACTATCCAAAGCAGTGGACATCCCATACCACTGACAGCTGCATCAGAGTCACCCTGAGGGGCCTGTTAAAAATTCAGATTCAGAGACCTAACCATCAGAACCTCCAGAGGATAGGGCCTGAACCTATATTTTGAACAAGGGCCCCAAGCGATTTTGACACATGGCCAAATTTACAAACTAGCAAGAATTCAGAGCCCAAGAGGCCTGATGGTATTTAAGAAGGAGCTTCCTTCTGTTGGGCTAGTTTACCGAAGTGAACTATGGGCTACTCCTCTGGAAAACTGAGATGTCACTTGTGACTGAATGTGCACCTAGGTGTTTCTAGGAACACAGAATGCAGCAAAGATTAAACGACTCTTTACCTGGCTTGTACTCTGAGGACACAAAGGTATAATCCGTTAGAGCTGGTTAGTTTTATGTTCCTAATTAATTTCAAAACTTGCCTTTTGATATACTCTACTTAGCATTTTTATCCAAGTGCCAAAATAATTTACTTCCTCTTTGTGTTAATTGTAAGATGTTTGCTAAACAAAAACATTAAGTAAAACGCTTCCCCCAAAAGGGTACGACTCAGAAGGCTGAATGGTTTCATCCCCACTCTCTGTGGCAGAGACAGCCATCTCCTTCCTCCATAAATACAGTCAAGCACACAACTGCCCTGCTAGGTTACACTTCCCAGCTTCCCTTGCAGCTGGGTAGCCATGCAACTAAGTTTTCACGGACAGAATGTGAAAAAAAAGCGTGGGGTGACACTTATGGTCTTTTAAGACAAGGAGTGAACACTTTTGTCTCTTCACCTGCCTGTGAGTTGGGGCAAGGACAACACAGATGAGGACCGTCCCCTAGGGTACTGTGAATGATCAAGGTGGAAGAAACGTGTCTCTGGATGACCCACTGAAGCAGCACCCCCAGCAACCTGGCCATTCACCTCCTCGAGATGGTTCTGTGTTCTCAGAGCCATCCAAGTGCTGGCTCCCACCTACAGCAGCTTCACCGCGGACCCTAACACGCCACTGTGTACGTGACGACTAGAACTAATCCCCTCTGGCAACTATTTAATACATCAGCTGAGGATGTTTCTAAGGTGTTTGATAATAAAATGTTGGATGCTGAAGGGCTCTTAAAAGATCATCTATGAAAGTCTAGAGATTAAAAGACATGGCAGGAAGAACACTGGACCCTGGGACTCCTAACTTCCCAGGTCACTCTCCCTTTAACACTATGTTAAGCCTGGATTCTAAAATCATAGAAAAAAGAACTGCATTTTTAAAAATAACCTTTGGATTCATTTTATTCATTGATTCAACAAATAATCTACCCCAGCATCTGCCAGTTGCCAAGCAATGTGTTTTCAGGTGAATGCAGATTTACAGAGACCTTTCGTCTTCTGGCTGTACTATGCCTTTAACCCTCCTGAGCCTGGATAAATTACACAGAAAACAAGTACAAAGACGTTAACACTACCCTGAAGGACCCAGAAATACTCAAATCAAAATCTGAAGTTTTTCCTTATAGAAAGTAATACATTAGAAACGTCTCTTCTGCTTCTGCTACTGCCCTGTAATAGCCCCCATCCCAAAAAAGTATTTTCATTTGTACCCAGTCCAAAGCAAAGAAAGAAGTCAGTAAACCCAAGTAACAATATTCGGCCTACACTCCTTCCCAGAGAACAGGGGCACTGGGGTCCTGCCTTCTCACCCACCCTGACCCCCCGGGGCCTGCACCATACAGGAGACAGAGGCGTGGGAACTTGCCTCACTCCCAGGAGAGACAGGAACGCCTCCTTTCCTGTGGCATACAAGAGATCCTGGTGAGCTATGTGATAATAAGCTAAAGAACAGGAAGAGCTTTTGCTAGAAAGCTAAAAGGTTTCCAAATCCCAGAACAGAGTCCATTCTAACAGTGCTTTGTCCATAAGGATAAGATCGACCTGCCTGGATGCAAAACTCCATAGAGTAAAATGCTTTCTCCCTCTGGATTTTTAGAAGGAAATCTATTTAGTGCAGGTAAAACCTCAGTATTAAAAAAAAATTACCCAGATCCCGTACCAAGGTGTTCCGGGATGGGGGAGGTGGCTCAAGTGCCGTGGGGCAGGCACTGTGCAGGAGTAATCCTTACAGAACAATGCTTCTCAACCTTTTCTCCTTTGTTCCCATCACCAGGAAGAAAACTTTAGTTAAATTAAATTTCTCCTTAATGAGAGAAGTTAAATATTATGGAATAAGATTCTGTCAGGTAAGGCCGACTTACTGTAATCTCTAAGATTTTTTTCACTCCCCCACGCCCAAGAACAAGTTCTCCCCCTTGGGGAGTGGTATCACCCCCATGGAGAATGCGTGTCACAGGACCTAAAAATGTGATCCTCAAACTTTACACATCACCCAGACCCCTTCTCAGACATTTGGATATGCTAAGTCTGAGGGTAGACCCAAAAATCTGCATTTCTTTTAAGCTTTCCAGAGGACTCCAATGTATATGGTCAATGAGCCACAATGTTTCAGACAAATTTCCACTGTTACACCCAAGCCCAGTAACAGGATGACCTCAATATGAGAACTATTTAAATGAAATGAAACACTGTCACATTCCCGGCATTAAGGAGATCTGCTCAGGGGCAAAAAAGAAAGTCTGGAGCTACAATTACAGGAGGTGTGAATTCTATTTCTTCTTTCTCCTGTACAAAGGACAATCACAGGATTACTGGAGAAATACTTGAGATATTTTATGGACTGTAACATGTGACCCAAAAGGAGGTTTACGTCACTTATTTCACAAAGTACATATTCAGGGTTTTTATCTAGTACTATGGTACTTTAACTTAGGTGTAATTTGGAGCTGAGAAGGCCATAAAGTACTCATTATCTCTTTTACCCAATCTCCAAATCTGTATTTATAAACCCTACCAAAATTATCAAACCACAGTTTAACTGAATAAGACAAGTCATGTTAATATTATACAGCTATCTGAATGTAGTTACAGCAAAAAGGAATACAATTACATCAGTGCATTATAAAATGCATAAACTGGTCAGATTAGATAATAAAAAAACAAAACAGAAAAATCACCTTTTTCCCCTTCAGAAAAATACTTGGTTCATGTGGTGGGAAGTTCCTTGGTGGTCCCAATAAACCACTCTGGCCAGTGTCCACACCTTGTACAGTCCCCTCTGCTTGAATCTGGACAGGCCTGCGACTTGCTTTAGGCCTAAAGAATCTGGTGAAGATGACATTATGCCAGTTCCAGGCATAAGTCTTAAGATGGCCCAGTGGCTTCCGCTGTTGGCACCTCCAGAATCCAGTCACCACCTCTGGAATCCACCACCACGTACGAAGTTCAGCTACCCCAAGACGATGCTGTGAGAAAGCCCACAGTAACCAGATGAAAAAGTCACAAGGAGGAAGCTGCCTCAGAGACCACACGTGTGCTGGAATCCAACATCTCAGACTTCCCAGTCCCAGGAGACACCATGTGGAGTGGAGGCAAGGCCTGCCCAAATTGGAGAATTGTGAGCAAAGAAAAGAGTATTGGTTGTTTTAAGCCGCTGAGATTTGACATGGTTCATTAAATAAATATAGATAACCTCAACATTTTGTATGCAAGCAAACATGGAAGAAAAGTTACAATGTATGTGGTTGGAAAATGTCTGAAAGTAAACACTCTACATCTGAAATCATTTATCTTCTTGAACTGGAAAAAGGCTGGTAAATTCTGACACCTTATATTGTATCAGCACATTTCTTTAACAAACAACTCAGGACTCCTACGAGATGGTCAAAACTGAGGAGAAAAGGGGGTCAAGACTCCATCTCCAGACTAGAGACGTATATATACCCACAAATAGTTTATTAAACTTCAGTAAAAAACTTGCCTATAGACAACCTCTTTGAGAATATGTCCTCCTGGCTAAGCTACAGAGTGGAGTTTTTTACACAGAGGCATTAATGAGTAATGAAAAGTACCGTTACCTGCTATCAGTAAGTGACAACCATGGGTAAGACTTCATATTAATAGGTTCAAACACTTATTGAGAATGTTAGATATACTATGGGCCAGGCATCCTGGATACCAGGAAAAAAAAACAATCCCTGCCCATAGCTGCTCAATCTAGCAAAGGCCCCAAATACAAATAATGATTTTATAAATGCTACTTAGAATAAAACTGTGCACAAAAAGGAACTAACAAGAACACAGAAGACACAGCTATTCTTTCTACCCAATTCCTGCCTCCTTCCAGAAGAGCTAGGAGAAACTAAAAGAGATGACATCTGAGATGAGTAAGGTTATGGAAGACTTTCCCCAAAACCCACCCCACAAAGAAAACATTCTAATATTGGTTCTATTAAGGGCACATTTGCCTGCTTTGTTCTCGAGCATCTAAATCAGGGCCTGTCACAAACTAGGTACACAAACATTTGTTAAATGTAATTTAACTCCTACAGTTATGACCTTGGACATTTCACTCAGCATCATTTATAAAAGATGAATAATGGCTTACAGAGTTACTTTGAGAATTAAATGAGATACTGTATGGTAGTATTTGGAAAATGATAATAGGTCAATAAAAACTTTGGGTGGTATTATTTTAGAGGAAGCAGCATTTGTTTATGTATTTAATGCCTCAAGAGCCCACTATATGCCAAGCTCTGTGCTCTACAGAAAACGCTGTAAAACTAGCACAGACAACGTGCCTCAAAGGAAAACTGAGAGGGAAAGAGCAGAAAGCATAACACGTGTGGGGAAGTGAAAGCTACTTAGAATAGCTCTGGAGTGGAGCAAATACAGTAGGGCTGCAGATAAAAAGACTGGAAACGTAAGCTGAGGTCCAACTAGAAAGAGAACCTGAATATTTTAATAAACTTGGTCTTCAGTACATGGAAACGAGAATCACGGATGATTACAGGCTGTGGCGAAACAGCACAACCAGGGTGAAAGCAGCTATAGCAGGAGGGGGGGTAAGGCTGACAAGTGTAACAAAAAATAAAGACAACAAAAAAGATCTGAAAAGGGGGCTTCCCTGGTGGCGCAGTGGTTGAGAATCTGCCTGCCGATGCAGGGGACACGGGTACGAGCCCTGGCCTGGAAAGATCCCACATGCCGCGGAGCAACTAGGCCCGTGAGCCACAACTACTGAGCCTGTGCGTCTGGAGCCTGTGCTCCACAACAAGAGAGGCCGCGACAGTGAGAGGCCCATGCACCGCGATGAAGAGTGGCCCCCGCTCGCCGCAACTGGAGAAAGCCCTCACACAGAAATGAAGACCCAACACAGCCAAAAATAAATAAATAAATTAATTTTTAAAAATTGAAAAAAAAAAAAAGATCTGAAAAGGGAATACTACAGCTTCACCGAGTACACATTCAACACAGTGGATAGTCCATGCATTTACAATTAGTCTCTCACAAAGCTCCACTGAAAATAAAATCAGTATAGAAGTCAAAAAATAATAATAATAAAAGAAAGTAATGGACAAATGTTTAGATAATGAAATAAAACATAGACAGTGGTAGGAGACTTAGGAGAATGAAGGAAGGCACAGAATAAGTGTCTACACTTGGAGATACCAAAGAAAATACTTAATGTACCCTGAAACCTGGAAAGGCTTAGGACACACACATATTCTCTATGTCCACTGAGACCTGGAGAAGATCCACACCCTAAGAGCAACAAGCACATCTAATGCTCAGGTTTTGGTTTCTAATACCATCCTCCATGAAAAAGAACCAGAGCTCTAGGCAAAGAGTTCTCACACTTGACACCATATGCACGATCCATGAAGGAAAGATTTAATCAACTGGACTTCATCAAAATTCAAACCTTTTGCTCTGAAAGACTCTTTTAAGAGGGTGAAAAGGCAAGCTATGGACAGGGAGAACGTATTTTCGAACCACATATCCAACAAAGACCTTGTATCTAGAATACATAAAGAACTCTCATAACTCAGCAGTTAAATTTTTTTTTTTAAATCCAATCAGAAAATGGGCAAGACATGAACAGATATATCACCAAAGAGGAGATACAGAGGGCAAGCAAGCAAATGAAAAAATGTTCAACATCGTTAGTCATTAAAGAAATGCAAATTAAAACCGTAACAACAGCTATAAATAAAAAACAGTGATAACACTAAACGGTGGGGACAATGCTGAGAAACTGGATCCCTCATACAGTGCCGGTGAGAACAATAAAGTGGTACAGACACTATGGAAAACAGTCCGGTGATTGCTTACAAAACTAAACACGTGCTCACCACGTGACCCACCAATCACACTCTTAAACTTCTACCCCAAAAAACAGAAAACGTTTACATGAAAATCTGTTCCCGAACATTCAAAGCAGTTTTATTCATAATATTATACAAAATATTGGAAACAATCCCAATGTCCTTCAATAGGTGAATGTTTGAACAAACTTGGTACATCCATACAATAGATAGAACACTACCCAGCAATAAGAAAGAATTAACTATTGATATACACAACACCAAATGGACCTCAAGGCATCAGGCTTTGTGAAAAAGACTGATCTCAAAAGGTTACTACTGTATAATTCCATTCATATAACATACTGAAGTGACAAAACTACAGACATGGAGAATAAACAAAATGGTGGAGGGGGGTGTTGGGAATACAAAGAGGTAGCAAAAGAGTTCTTCTAAAGTGATGGAACAGCTCTGTTATCTTGATTGTGGGGCTAGCTACACAACTCTATACGTGAAATAGATAAGTTACAAAAGACTATACACACACGCAAATGCAAGCTTAAAAAATAATGAAAAGTGAGTAGTTCTGTAGTGCAATGAACAGAAATGTACCAGATATATCAAATTTCCTGATTTTGATACTGTAGTAGGGCTACACAAAACTCCACTGAAGGAAGTTGGATGAAGGGGGTACATGGGACTTTATATTATTTTTGCAACTTCCTGTGAGTCTACAATTATTTCAAAATGAAGGATTTTTTTAAAGGGAGGGGGGTCCTTGGAAAAATAGCCAATTCCAAGTCCAAGGCTGAGACAGGGGTTGAAGATGAGCATGGAAAGTGCTCCAAACAATGATGCAGATATGCTAAAAGGACACAGACGCAAATTGGAAGGGGCTTCGACTAGCAAACTCTGGGACAAGTGAGGCTTCAAGATAAATAATTACAGTAATGGATTACAACCCACTGCATAAAACAGAGAATCAGGTACTCATAGTGATATAAAACAAGTGAATAAATTAGAAGTCTGATTACTGATGGAAGATTTACACAGTCTCAAAGTATCTCTATACAAAATATTTATTACAAAGAGGGAGGAAAAGTAACTTTAAAATGGAGAAGCCTTAAGGCACCACCATAATCAAGTGATCAAAGTACACGTCATCAATAATGGAACGAAATGAGATCATATGCCACCTGTAGTAGGCACAGTAATGCCCCTGCCCCAAGACTGGTCCACATCCTAATCCTCAGAACCTGTGAACGTGTTACTTTACATGGCAAAGGAGGATTATGTTTGCAGAAGAAATTAAATTTGCCAATCAGATGACTTTAAAATTGAGATTATCCTCAAGTATCCCAGTGGGCCCGATGTAATCACAAAGGTCCTTAAGAGTGAAAGGGTGGGTGAGAAGAAGCGTGAGAGGGAGAGATGGCAGCATGAGATGGACGAGGTCCAAACTTGCTGGCTTTGAAAAGAGAAGAAGGGGGCCATAAGCCAAGAAGTGCAGGCAGCCTCCAGAAGCTGGAAAGGGCAAGGAAAAACATTATTTTGTAGAGTCTCCAAAAGGAATGCAGCCCTACTGACACCTTGATTTGAGCCCAGTTGAGATGCATTTTGGACTTCTGAACTCCAGAACTGTAATATAATAAATGTCTGTTTTTTAAACCACTGAATTTGTGGTAATTTTTTTACAGTACAAACAGAAAAACAATAATACACCATCTAACAAAATGCAATGAAATTAATATAGCATCACTTCTATGATACTCCTGGCAAAATGCTTAACCTACATCTAATACAAAGAAACATCAGACAAACTCACACTGAGAGTGATTCTATAAAATAACTGGTCTGTACTCTTCAAAAATACCAATATCATAAAAGAAAAAACAGTTGAGGGACTATTCTAGATCAAGAGTTGAAGAGACGTGACAACAAAATGTGTTAAGTGATCCTAGACTGACTGTATCCTTTTCCTATAAAGAACACCACTGGGGCAACTGCTGAAACCTGAATGGAGGCTTAAGGATCAGACAGCTGTAATATATCAATGTTACATTCCTGCCTTTGATGGTCGTATTGTTGTCAGGCAAGAGAATGTCTGTTTGTAGGAAACATGCACTACAATATTCAACAGAGACATCATGTCAACAACTCTCTCTCAAAAGATTCAGTAAATAAAAGTTATCTGTATTTTACCGGCAACTTTCCTGAGTTCGTTTTAACAAATAAGTGTATAAAATAAATGTAGTAAAACCCCAAATTGCAGCCCAAACCCTATACAGGCTGGCAACTATCATGCCCCCAAATAGACCAGAGGCATGCAGGCTCTGTGGGGAAAATGCAGAGGCTCTACTCGTTGAAAGATCAAGCACAACAGAGAATTGGTTTGAGGCAGAAGACTAAAAACAGAACTGAGTAAGAGTCTCTATACGGAACTGTGGACTCTAGTCCCCTTCTCCAGTTCTGCTTGCAGAACATCAGCAACAGGAATACACGTTCCCTCTCCCCCAGGCATTCGACTTACAGTTTCAATCAGGAGACACCAAGAGCCCTGGAGTAAAAGCCCTAGGGTTACTCATATTCATGGGTCCCTCAAGCACCACACTAAGCCTTCAGTGAACAAGCCTCAACCTCACAAAGAGCTTCCTTCGGCTTTATTGTAACTTACTCTTAAATATAAGCCACCAGCCCAGGGATGGCCAGATATTTGAGGAAAGCTGCCAAAACTCAGACAGCAATCAAAACAAGCAGAAAAACAGGAATCCAGAGGAAACTGAGAGACAATGCCATGAAAGGGGAAAAAAGGCAATTAACCGTATATATGAACGTGCTTGAAGAGGCAAAAGAATATATGTAACCATGAAGTAAAAACAAAATGCTAGTGGGGGGTGGGGGGAGGAGCAGAGAACATAAAAAATACCCTGATGGAAAATAAAAGTTGAAAAATATCTCCCCATAAGGGTAAAAAGTAAACAGATAGAAAATAGACAAGGTAACACTACAAAACTTCAGAACACCACAGATGAAGATCAGATCCTTAAAACTTCCGGGAAGTGGGAGTTTATATAAAAAGGACCAAATTTTCTTATAAACTAATGGATCTATATTAATATTTAGTAGCCACTAACATCACAGGAAGTCAGATATTTTTGTGCCTCCTAAAGATAACATACCACTCATGCAGTATTCTCCCCACTCACCACCTCTCAAAAAAAAAAAGAGAAAAAGAAGAAAAAACCAAAATTTTATCAAGATCTTACTGCCAAATACAGGAAATACATTACAAGGGACAGGGAACACATCAATGACACCACAGGGTTTCATTCAACAACATCCAGGCTGTAGAAGACTACAAGACAGATGATACACTTTCTTCAACAAATAAAACTCACAGGGAAAAAAACCACCAATAGATTAAGAGATTTAAGAGATTTGTCAGTCAATGACAATTTATGGACCTTACCTAGATCCTGATTTGAATGAACTGTTTAAAAATATAATTATGAGACAATCGAGGTAACTTGAACTTTAACTGGATATTTAAAGAATTAGTTAATCTTTTAAAGGTACGATAATGCTACTGCGGTTATAGTTTAGAAACTAGTCCTTATCTTTTAGAGATACATACTAAAATACTCAAGAATGAAATTATATATCTGGGTTTGCTTGTATAAAATCAAAGGGAAGAGGGGTAGACAGGATTATGAATTTTTTTAAAGTGGCCACGAGGGCTTCCCTGGTGGCGCAGTGGTTAAGAATCCGCTTGCCAATGCAGGGGACACAGGTTCGAGCCCTGGTCCGGGAAGATCCCTCTTGCCGCGGAGCAACTAAGCCTTTGTGCCACAACTACTGAGTCTGTGCTTTAGAGCCCACGTGCCACAACTACTGAGCCCACGCGCCACAACTACTGAAGCCCGTGCGCCTAGAGCCCGTGCTCTGCAACAAGAGAAGCCACTGCAATGAGAAGCCCGCGCACCACAATGAAGAGAAACCCCTGCTCACCGCAACTAGAGAAAGCCCATGCACAGCAACAAAGACCCAACACAGCCAAAAATAAATTAATTAAAAAAAAAAAAAAAGCGGCCATGAGTTGATCAATGTTGAAGTTGGGTGATGGATACATGGGAGTGCATTATGTTCTCTAACTTTTCCAATGGAATCCAGAATACAAATTATATCTGCTATAGAAGCTAAAAAACCATGAATCCATTCAGAGTTCTCAGTAAAAATTATATTCCAACTGCAATTCTGTACCCAGTCAAAACTTTTACTCGTGAGAGAAAGCAGATTAAAGATATCTTCAGATGATGTCTCAAAAAATTAACCTCTCTTGCACCCTTTCTCAGGAAGTACTGAAAGCTGTGCTCTGGCAAAAAGAAAGATAAAGGCAGGAAAGATAAAGGTCAGAGAACTAGGAAACAGGAGACCCAAACCTGTTGGAAATACACAAAGGAACCCTATTAGACCTAGAGAGCAAGAATTCCATACAGACTAATAAGGACCTACTGTACAGCACAGGGAACTTTCCTCAATACTCTGTAATGACCTACATGGGAAAAGAATCTAAAAGAGTAGATGTGTGTATACGTATAACTGATTCACTGTGCTGTACAGCAGAAACTAACACAACATTATAACTCAACTATACTCCATTAAAAAAAAAAAAAAAAAGAATTCCATACAGGAGTAGTTCGATGGAGGGCCCCTTAAGAACGTTCTTAAGGGAGGGGGTGGGGGTGAGTGAGAATGAGGAACGGGACAACTAATTATCTGATATTTGTGCAGAACTATATGGAGAGGCTATTAGAAGGTACAGGAAAACTCAGTCACTAGTACCTAGAAAACACAACAAAATTATACAAGGAAAACAAAACAGGAAAAACAAAATTATACAAGGAGGGAAATGTAATCATAGTATACAATTTTCCTCCATGGTGAACAAGACTTATATAATCATCATTAAACACAATACATTTAGGGCTTCCCTGGTGGCGCAGTGGTTGAGAGTCAGCCTGCCGATGCAGGGGACACGGGTTCGTGCCCCGGTCCGGGAAGATCCCACATGCCGCGGAGCGGCTGGGCCCGTGAGCCATGGCCGCTGGGCCTGCGCGTCCGGAGCCTGTGCTCCGCAACGGGAGAGGCCACAACAGTAGAGGCCCACGTACCGCAAAAAAAAAAAAAAAACACAATACATTTAAAGAAAAAATATATACATATAAAACTATAATGGACAGATGGAAGAAAAAGTGTAAAACAGGTGGTTTAAAGTTAAATATTCATCTACCTTAATAGAAAGTCAATAAATAATATCTTAAATTTTAAGTCAAATACCAAATTAGGGTCAGAGTTACCTACCCAGCCTCCACTCTCCCCTTCTTCCTTTGTAACAGAAGCTAACTTTGTCCAGAACCGCTTTGCACACCCATCCCTTTAGGCATGTTCTCAGCGAAAGCGCTCAGTTCCAGGCGTGTGCCTAATTGGTCTAAATGTAATTCCATTTCCCTTTCTAGTGAGTCTTTCAGAAACAGGCATATAACCCAGGAGGTAAGTCTGCCAGAGTTTCTAGGCAAAGTTTCCATATTCTTATACAGCTACAAGAAAAATAATTTTCTTTCTCTGGACACTGCTGGATCTGGGTACAACTCCTCAAACTGCTGCAGCCATCTTATTAATCTGAGGATGTAGCCGGCCAATGACTGAAGGGGGAGACAGAAAACAGGCGCCCTGAAGACATTATTGTGCCGCAAAACCAATTAGCCCTAGAGCCCACCCTACCTCTGGACTTACAACTGGGATTTACACTGAAGCCAGTTTGGGTCGTGGTCTCAGTATTACCACCCAAAAGCATCCTAACTGATAAGCAAATTATTTAGAAATAGATAAACAGCAGAAGAAACAGCTAAGAGTTGAGGAAAAAGTGATTACCTACGGGGCAGAGCTTGCCAGCTAGTGTGCATGGCACACAGTGCCACTAATGTTCCAGAAGTGGCAAGATCCCCTAAAGACCTCAGGACACCCAAACAGCCTCTTCTATTTTGTCCATACAGACCCTCAGGTGGAAAAGTTCAGGAAGCACTGCTCTACGGAGCAGGACTGGAGTAATGAAGGGTGTGCCTGGGGACAGGCTTTTTTCATCACACGTCTTTCGGAAGTATTCAATTTTGATTATATGCATATTAAAACTAAAAAGTAATTCTTAAAAAAAATTATTGCAGTAAGCAAAAAGAAACTAAAGATCTGATCTGTAGAGAGGTCATTAACAATAATGTAAAGAAAGAACTTAATTGAAGACTATTTCAGAAACAAAACTCAAGAGGGCTGGGTAATAGAGTAAATTCAAAAGTAACTGAGAGGAAGTTACAAGGAGTCAAAGACTACATAGATGTTTCTTCTTTAGGGACATAACTACTCAATCACTGCAAAGTGAAAACACAAAATTACTTTCTGTTGTAATCCACTGATTGGATTATACTAGCTGCTATCTACAAAACTCTCTTCAAGTTTTACATGGAATTCAACTTGGGAAGCTGAGATACAGTTTAAAATAATACCAGAAACCCTTCATTCAGCCATGTATTAAGGGATAAGCAAGATTCTAGTCCTAGATACATGAGGAACAAAATGTACAAGGTTCTGAGACTTCCCTGGTGGCGCAGTGGTTAACAATCCGCCGCCCAATGCAGGGGACACGGGTTCAATCCCTGGTCCGCGAAGATCCCACGTGCTGCGGAGCAACTAAGCCCATGAGCCACAACTACTGAGCCTGCGCTCTAGAGCCTGAGAGCCACAACTACTGAGCCCACGTGCCACAACTACTGAAGCCCGCACACCTAGAGCCCGTGCTCCGCAACGAGAAGCCACAACAAAGAGAAGCCCGTGCACTGCAAGGAAGAGTAGCCCCCGCTCGCCACAACTAGAGAAAGCCCGTACGCAGCAACGAAGACCAATGCAGCCAAAAAATACATTTTTTCAAAAAGGTACAAGATTCCTGCTTTCATGAAATTAATATTTGCTAAAACATAGTCCACAGAAGCAATAAAATAATAACTAAGAGTGAGGGCTGAACCTGGTTTGAATCGTATCTCACCAACCACTAGGGAAAATTACTTCACCTCTAAACCTAATTTTTATCATCAGTTATTTGAAAATAACACCTTACTAGGTTGTGATATGTGTATGTTTATAAAGTACTCAGAGCGAGCTTAATAGAGATTGCCCTTACTATGTTAACAGGTTTCCTATAATATGCTAATGTGTACTGGGGATCTCCAAGAAGGTAATTTTCTCCAAGCTTATTTCCTTCATACCACACCACGGAGTGATCTGCAGAGCACGTTTACAGCAAGAGGAACTCTCTACTACTGTGTCCCCTACTTCTAATCCACTAGGACTGATTGTTACTACTGTATCCTCAATACTGTCAGCCTCTTTTTTTTTTTTTTTTTACCACTTTTTAGCGTCCACTCTGCAAACCTCTTTAATCACAGTTCTAAGACTATTATGCCTCAGTCTCCCATGCTAGAGCCTGACCATCCCAGAAACAGAGGGAGTAGCTTTTAGACTAACTGCTCCAGTACTTGGAAGAACACAGTATGGTAACACTAAAAATGCCGTTTCAGAGAAACAGTGCATGCAGTTTAACCTCATTCTTTCAGTTATTCAGCAAACATTTATGGAGTTGTCTATACAACAGGCCCTCCTGTGATTCTATGCTAGGCCCTGAAGAGACAGCAGTGAACAAAGCAGATGCAACTCCTGCTCTTCAGCAGCTCAGTCTAAAGAAAACAGATACAAAAATAAATCAACCTAACAGGTATAAAACTCAGGTGGAACAGTGTGAAGCAGTGGTAAGGAAAAGTTCAAGGTGTTCTGAAACCTAACCTAGACTGGAAGGAGTCAGGGAAGGTTTCCCTGAACACAGACATCTAAACTGAGATGGGGAAGATGACTAGGAGTTAGTAGGATGGAGTCCTAAGTGCTTTACAAGCACCTATTACTCTTCACAACGCTATAAACAGTAGGCATATATTATCCCCACAGGGAAACTGAGGCTCAGAGAAGTTTTCATGGCTGGGAAAAGGCAGGGCTAGGGTTCAAAGCCAGATATCTAGATGAGACTCCAGGGAATGTACAAAAATGTACAGCATCCAATCAAATGTACAGCATTTCTTTACCACTACACTCTACTGTAAGTGACACACTCTAAGATGGCTCCCACAACACAGCCTCCTGCTGTTCATGCCCTTCCACAGACCCTTCCCTTGAACCAAGACCTAGGACTTGCTTTTAACCAAGAGAATACAGGAAATGTGAAGGGATGTCACTCCTGCGGTTATGATACATGAGACTGTGTATCTGTCTAGTGCGTAGACTCGCCCCTTCACTGTCTTTGAGAAAGTAGTGGCCACGCTGGAAAAGACCACACAGCAATGAACTGAGGGCAGATGTCTGCCAACAGGTAGCAAGAAACTGAGGCCCTCAATCCAACATTGCACAGGGTACTGAATTCTACCAACAATCATATGAGCTTAGGGGAGACCTTCCCCAGTTACACCTGAGATGAGACCAAAGCCCCATCAATAACTTGACCAGAGCCCTCTGAGACCCAGCTAAGCTAAGCTGTGCTCAGACATCTGACCTACAGAAACTGTGAGGCCATAAATGTACTTGTTTTTTAAGTTTCTAACTTTATGGTAATATTGTTACATATCAAGAAATAACACCCTGTTACACAATAAAGTTCTTCCGCCATATCCTGGTGCTTTGCTGAAATAATGATTTGCAACTACTCAACTACACAGCAAGCCAGCTTCAGGTAGCAGTCACAATTACTCTTTTTAAGCAAAACTCATGTACCAAGATGTCAACATTAACCACAATCTGACCCTGTGTTTTATTTGTATTTTTATTGAGATACATTTGACATAAAATATTAGTTTTAGATGTACAACACAGTGATCTGACATTTGACCCTGCATTTTATTGTAGCCATTTTTTAATAACCTTGTCTGCTAATTCCATTGTCTCTATCATTTCTGTTTCTCCTGAGTTTTCTCTTCTGTCTTCAAGCTCACTAATCTTCTCTTCTGCCATGTCTAATCTGCCATTAATGCCATCCTGTATATTTTTCATTCCACACATTAGTTTTCACCTCTAAAAGTTTTATTTGGATCTTTTTATACCTTTCATAATTTCTGACTTTTTGAACATATGGAATACAGTAACTGCTTTCATGTCCTTGCCTGTTAATTCTAACATGTCAGTTCTAGGTTGGTTTCAATTTACTGATATCCTAATCGTAAGTCACATTAACCTACATCTAGTAATTTTTGATTGGATGCTGGACATTTTACACTGCTGAGTGTTAGGTTTCTTTATGTTTCTTTAAAGAGTATTGGCCTTTGCAATGACTGGCAATTACATTACTTTCAAATTACAGGTGACCCTTCAACAACAGACGGGTTAGAGGTGCTGACTGCCCCACACAGTCAAATCTCCAAGTATAAAATTCACAGCCAGTCATCCGTATCTGCAGTTCTGCATCCATGGATTCAGCCAACCGCAAATCATGTAGTACTGTAGTACTGAAAAAAATCCACGTATTAAGTGGACCTGCACAGTTCAAACCATGTTGTTCAAGGGTCAGTTGTAGTTTGCCCCTTTTAAGGCTTGGTTCTAAGATTTTTTTCAAACGGATCTAGAGTAACCTTTATTTTAGGACTCGTTTAGCCCCATTAAGACATGACCCTTTTGGATTCTCAATCAACACAGCATATAATGAGATCTTTCTACTTTGGCTAGAAAGTACTCAAATATTTTCCAGCCCTGGGTGAGCTCAGAAGATTGTTCTGCTTACAGCTTCCCAGTGGACTCCTTCCCCAGAAACGTTTCCTTCATGAAACTGTACCCTACACGTGCACCACAGATGGGCATTCAGTCGGCATTTAAGGGGACCACTACGAAGGTTTATGGACCTCTTTCTCTGCAGAACTCCCTTCTCTCCAGAACTCTGCTCCTCGAATCAGAACCATTTTGGCCTCCCCCAACTCCAACCTTCCTTTCCTCAACTCACTGGCTTTTGGGGGGATCTCCTTCCCTGCACTGAGATCTGCCTCCAGGCAGAAAGGTGCACCATCACAGGACCTCCTCGTTTGTTTCCCATCTGTTAGGGATCGTGGTTCTGCACTGCCTATTGTTTAATATCTGAAAACAGTTGTTCCATGTATTTTGTCCAGTTTCCTAGCTGGAGGGTAAATTCAGAATGTTACTGCCCCATAGTCAAAAACAGAAGTCATGACTCCTGACAACAATTTTAAAGTAAATGTTTTATAAGATACAACTCCTAAACATACACACACACATCATTATCACGTTATCCTGTCTTTATTTTTATCATGATAGGTATCTCTCTTGGTCAATTATGTTATTTGTTTTCTTGCTTATTCTACATTTCACAATAGAACGTAAGCTCTGCGAGTACAGGGATCTTCCCTATATTGTCACTCCTGTATCTCCAACACCTAGAACATATCCTGAACTAGAACAGGCACTCAAATTCAGCAAATTCATTAAATCAATAAGCAAAGTGTTTTACAAGTATTTCACTTAATATATATTGTGAACTCTTCTACTTAGTAAATTCTAATCTAGATACAAGTAACCCTGACCATACAGAGTTCCTTAGAATTGTCTATTGTCATAATTAGCATCATCTGAGTAAAGGTTCTTAGTTGCAAACAAAAGAAACTAACTCTAGCTTTGTTGAAACTGTAAAGGAAGTTATTAAAGTGTATTAGGCAACTCACAGAAAACCCCAGAGGGCCAGGCTGGAAGGCTACATAACCAAGAACACCGAAAACTCAAACCACAGATCTGGTCCAGTGGAGACAACACAGAATTCGGTCCCTGTGATTTGTAGAGATACCACTGACCCCGGAACTAAATGCTACAACTGGATCTGTCACTGACTGCCTCCAGAAGAGCCGCAGCTGCCATCCCCCTTGCACTGCAGAACACAGACTCTGCAAAGTGCCTGCTTCTGAAAATCACTGGCTTCTGAGGTAGTGGAATGGAGGTCCCAGGTCATACGATTGCATCCTAACCCCCAAAAAACGCAGAGAAAGTGAGCAACTGGCTTTCATAATGGAAGACGTCTACCTCCCACCAAGATTCTTTTTTTTTTTGTGAGAATTAAATAAGAGAGTGCATAAAAAGGCCTTCATTAGAATAGCACCTATACTAAATTGACATTTTTAAAAAGCTGTTACCTATTTATTTATTTATTTACTTATTTTGTGGTACGCGGGCCTCTCACTGTTGTGGCCTCTCCCGTTGTGGAGCACAGGCTCCGGACGCGCAGGCTCAGCGGCCATGGCTCGTGGGCCCAGCCGCTCCACGGCATGTGGGATCTTCCCAGACCGGGGCACGAACCCGTGTCCCCTGCATCGGCAGGCGAACTCTCAACCACTGCGCCACCAGGGAAGCCCCCACCAAGATTCTTAAGGTGAAGAATTCCCCCAAACATAGAAAGCTATTAGACGTTCTGGTTAATTATCTGAAAGACTAATGAACCAGTAACACAAAGCATCAATCCCAGCATACCAGAACTTTTATCTATTTTTTCAATTAATGGGTTATAGAAGCTCTATGTTCCTTTTTCTTTTCTATCTGAATGTTTAACTTTAGGGCCCGTAACTGTTCACTGGGTTTTTTATTATCTGGAAGCAGCATAAGCAATCTACTATGATTAACCTTAAGCAAATTTACTTCCCTGCATCTCAGTTTTCTAACTTATAAACAGATACTATCCACCACCTTCTAGGGCTGCTGATAATATTAAAATAACTAATAATAAATATGTAGAGTCTGGCCCATAGCAGGCAATCAATACTAGCATTATTTAATAATGTTACCATTATTAAATAGTTTATTTTTTAATAAGAGAAACTCACTGATTTACATGAACATCTCTTTTTTAAAAAAAATCTGCCAATGCCAACAAGCTGAAGATCCAAGTTTCTATTTTACATTGGTATTATAAATGTTATCCCCCTTAGCCCCTTTCTTATGAGAAATGAAGCAACAATAAAGTAGTCTAACATGTTGCCACCAGAACTAAGTTCAAGGAATACGTAAACAGATGGACAAATGGATAGCTGGATAATGGAAGCATCAAGCCATGTTTCCTTTAGAGTTCTCTACAGTGAATTCTAACCATACTGAAGAGCTTCATGACCATGAATGGGACCATGTATGTCCATCTAACTCACAGCTACGTCCCAAGGGCCTGGCAAGGGGCCAAAGAGCCAAAAAATAAAATCTGAATATTTGCTTTTCTAAATATTTACTACAGAAACTAGTCCCTGAGAAAGGTTTCAGAACTACTTTAAAACAAGTCCCTTTTAAGCTTTTAAAAAGATCATTCACCTGACGAGATCAAAAGCTTCAGTAATTTTCTAACTACAAGACTCAATTCTTTTGAAAATCCATCCGTACAACGAACTTTCCCTCAATCATTCTTCTTGTTCTGTTGTCCAAACGTGAAGAAAAAGTAAAGCCAAAACGCATCCAAATCACTTTCTTCACTTTTTTATCATCTTTTTTTTTGGCTGTGTTGCGTCTTCGTTGCTGTGCACGGGCTTTCTCTAGTTGTGGCAAGCGGGGGCTACTCATTGACGCGCGCGGGCTTCTCATTTTGGCGGCTTCTCTTGCTGCGGAGCATGCAGCCTCAGTAGTTGTGGCACGTGGGCTCAGCAGTTGTGGCTCGCGGGCTCTAGAGCGCAGGCTCAGTAGTTGTGGCGCACGGGCTTAGGCGCTCTGCGTCATGTGGGATCTTCCCGGATCAGGGATCGAACCCATGTCCCCTGCACTGGCAGGTGGATTCTTAACCACTGCACCACCAGGGAAGTCCCTTCTATCACTTTTTAAATGACGCCAAAGCTAGAGCTTATTTTAAATGTGAACCCAAGAGCTACTGCAAATGCTGGATTGACATTCCAGATATAATTACTGAATGAACCTCACTTTGTTGGCTAAGAATCATAAAGAATATCCAGCCTGATTCCCTCCACAATTTAAAACCCTTCCAAATGAAACTAAGAACTGTATCTATTTCAATAAACTAGTAAAATTATGTACTCCTTTAATAGAGAAAGCACAACCTTTCAACTCCGTAATACCAACACTGAACTTCTAACAACTAGTAGGTATTTTCATATGCACTGATTAAATTAATCCATGAGTAAATAACTCTGTTTTTTTACTGGCTACATAGAGTTTTCCAAGCTTATTTTTAAAAAAACAGGATTCACCTTTTTCTTCTTCTTCAAGGCTCCCATATTCCCTGTCCAACTCTTACTCCAAATGTACATTCCCCTTATGTAATCATTTGGTCCTTGAGACCAACTAGTAAAGACCAAAACGTAG
This sequence comes from Mesoplodon mirus, assembly GCF_964341445.2. NCBI lineage: Eukaryota > Metazoa > Chordata > Mammalia > Artiodactyla > Ziphiidae > Mesoplodon > Mesoplodon mirus. The sequence goes on along the minus strand of NC_138982.1, from coordinate 139,413,897 downwards.
TTCACTGATTCATTCAACAAATGTTTATCTGGTACTCACCATACGCCAAACACTTGCCAATCTCTCAGAATGCAAGGGGAAGCAAAACACCACTGCTCCTGCTCTCTGGAGGGTATTAATAAAACAAGCACTAAAAAAATGACCAACTGTGATAAGCATTGTGAAAGAAAAGTACAGGGAGACATGAGATATTAAAAAAGAAGAGGTGACTAGGACAGGGGTCTGCTTTCCCTGACAAAGTAATATCTGAACTGAAAATGGAGGAGGAAAAGAAGTTAACTAAAAGAAAGAAGGGACGATGGCCGGCCCAGGAAGCAGACACGCAAAGACATGGGAGACAAGACGGCTTAAGTCAGCTGGAGCCACGTCATCCAGGTAGGGGGTCCTATGACTAGTCTAGTCTTTCCCCTAGAAGTCACAATAAATCATTAAAGAGGTTTTTTTTTTTTTTAAGAACTGAGAATTCTTGTTCATCCATTTGTTCAGATCTCTCCTCTATTTCTATCCATTCTATTGCATTTTATTCCTTGACCTTCCCTATATGCCCACATCCTTTACTTCAGATGTCTGTATCTTTATCTTATTCAGCAAACAGCCTTCTTCCAAACATCTCCCATGAATCCTAAGACTCTGTCTTCAATTTCTTCCCTTTGCATGGCTGACTCCAGTACTGCTGAGTAGCTGTGGGCCTTCAGGCCAATTCTTAGGTAAATTTACCTAGCATTACTGACATTTTGAACTGTACCACAGAACCACTATAGGGAAATTCAAAGATTGAAATTAGATTACAAAATATGCTGAGATCCTAATAATTTTCTCACCATTGCTCTTTTGGAAAACTTTAATGAAACAGTCTTTTGTACCACAGTAATGTCTCTCAAAAATAAATGTGTTTGGCTTGTGCTCCGCAACAAGAGAGGCCGCGACAGTGAGAGGCCCGCGCACCTCGATGAACAGTGGCCCCCGCTCGCCGCAACTAGAGAAAGCCCTCGCACAGAAACGAAGACCCAACACAGCCGTAAATAAATAAATAAACAAACAAACAAATAAATAAATAAACGTCTTTGATGTAAAGGTGAGGTAAAGCACACCACTGTGATGACAGCTGTTCTTTCTCAAGGAGAAACGATCAAATCAGAAAAAATTTTTCAGCAGACAGTACCTGTCTTAAAGACAGCAGTCCTACTTATATCCAAATAAACTTTAACCTAAAATTAACTGTCAAAGGGACTCTTAAAAGGAGACAAAAATTTTGACCTTCAAAAGCAACATCAAACATTACTCAATTTCATAGACTGTGTTCCCTTTAATGAAAATTCATGTATACTCTAGACTGAGTCCTTAAGCCTACTCTGGATTAGGAGCAAGCTGTTAAAGATCCCCCGCTACAACTAACTTCCGTGATGGCACACACGGCGAGGGCTTTACTTGAGCATTGATTCCCAGGCCCTAGTGCCACGTTTGGCGCTCGTAGGTACTCGATAAATAGCTCTATCTGCCTCACAAGATAAATGCTTTTTAGATGATTGGTCTCCCAATAACGACATATGTGAAAATAAACAGAATATATATGGTATTTTTCAGGAAAATACTAAGACACGCAGAATAAATTCAACCCTCACATGTTTAACTACTCTATACTTTTCAAACCGTGAACTATGATACAACCTGTTCCTTTCCAGAATCACAGCTTCTAACACTGCCTTCTCCGACTGCCCCATTTTTTAGCTCATTTTTAATGGTGCTACAAATTATTTCCACCTGTCACTAATGGAAGGTTTGAACTACAATAATAATTCTATCTTCTGTTCTTCCACAGTTCCTTCAGGACCCTACTAGGAAATATTCTCAACTGTCCCATTAAGCCAGTCATTCGACTCCTTATGACCTTTACTATAATGCCACCAAAGCTGAATTCTCTCCTATCTCCAAAACCTGGGTCACAATGCTATTTGAATCCAGAAATATTCACTTTGTTCTGTTGAAAATTAAATAATTAGGAACTCAAGATGTTCCGAACTTGGCTCTCCCTCCGTCTTGTTTTTCCCTCTCTATTCCTCATGCCTGTACACCTAGAAAGAGCCTTTCAAAACCTTCCTTCTTAGGCTGTCATCTCCCTAACTCAAGGATCTGCCATCATCGCCCTGCTGAAAAACCAACTGCCCCAAATTCAAATTCCCTTTAAGACCCGTAACTCTCATTTCTCACTGCAATTGTTCTTATCCCTCCCCCAACATAACACACACACACACACACACACACACGCTCTTATACTCCAGGTACACCCACCACAGGTGCCCATATGACTTCTTCCAGCCGACTGTCACTTCCCCAGGTTCTACTGTAAAAAGCCCATCCATTCTTCGAGACCAAGCTCCCATCCCTCCTCCTCCACAAGGCATGCTCAAATGCCCAGATCTGTCTGACTTTCCCGTGTTCTTCTAGTTGGCTCTCTGTATGGCAATAGCTCTCATCGTTGGCAGCCATGGTCTTCCCTGTGCTGATTTTGCCCGTATACACACAACCATCTCAACACTAACAGCGCAGGTCACCAAACCTTACTCACTTTTGTAGTCAAAGTTTCTACCACCGTAATTCACACATCTTATACAGAGGACAGGCAAATGTTTCCTCAGTTGAAGAGGAACAAGAATCCCCTTTTACAGTTTATCAAAGTACGTACAATTATAAGCATTTACAATTTATCAAGTTTTTCATTCAACAGAATAAATAAAGGAAAATCACAGAACAATTTTAACTAAACAACAAAGAATGAATACTTTGTTATTTAACGTACAAGACTTACAGTACAACGTAAGATGCTCAAATTCACTCATAAAGAAATGTAAATTCAAACAACTAGACTTCACTGTTCACCTATTAAATTGACAAAGATTTAAAACTTTGATAACACCAGTGTTAGTGAGATCTGGAAAACTATACACTCTCAGACACTGCTGATGAAGTACGAATTGGCTACTTTCTGGAAGACAATTTGGCAATATATATTGAAATGTGCACATACCTGGTGAACCAGCAATTTCCCTTAGAAATATGTACTCTCTGGCTAACGCTCACAGAAAAGTTACATGTACAAGGATGTACAATGCAGCATTGTTTAAAAATAGCAAAAATAGGGAAAAAAATTTAAATGCTTTTTAATGGAGACTGACTCAATTGTGCTGCATCCATAACATGGAATACTTCCCATCCGTTAAAAAAACAGGGAAACTCTACCACCTGATATGGCAATATTTCTAAGGTGATCAAGAAGCTTAAGTTGCAAAACTGTGTGTTTAGCATGATCCCATTTGCTTTTGATTTTAAGTACACAGAGTGGATACACAAACACACACACACACAATGTCACACTAAAAAAAAATCAGGATCGCACTAAATATACAGCTTTGTAACAGACGTGTATATATGTTTACATATACAGTTGTACATTTATATGTATAGAACATTTCTAGTAGGAAAAACTAAATAGCTATTACTTATGGAGCACAGCGGGGTGGGGGGGTGACACCATTCTACCGGGCTGGATCTTTTTTTTTTTTTTAATCGTGAAAATACGTAACTTGTTGATTGTTAAGAACTAAAATTCTCTAGATCAAAATGATACCTTTTATGTCTGATATAAGACTGCTCAAACAGGAGCCCTAAACAGATGAAAAAACACTCAGAAAAAGAGAACACTCCTACTCCAATGACTCCGTATTCCATCAAGCCCAGTGATCCTCAGCAAAATGATCCAGTCCCATTACGGACACCCTTAGCAACAGAAGGCCAGCAAGTGCCAGTCTAATGCTACCAACCTCCGGCCACCAGAGAAGCCTCCATGAACCCTTCCAGGACTGCACCACAAGGAGACATTTCTCAAACATGCCCTTCATTTTCCTTGGGCAAGGGCACATGTGCCCGACCCTTCCCTCCCCGTCCCAAACGTGCTACTCTCCAATGTTTAAAATGACAGCCAGCTAAATGATAAAAATAAAGCGTTAACCTGATAACAGATAAAGGATATTCCTCTGGGAATATTTCCACTTTAAATCAGGAAATCCAGCTCTTACCTTAAGCTAAAGGAATGAATTCAACAGTGAGAACTGCAAGCACACCAGAAGAAAAGGAAAGTAATAATTTGAGGACATGACCTCCCTTTGCTCCTTCTAAACATGCCAGATCAAAACCTACCTGTCATCTACCCTAACGCTGGAGATACCCTACCCTACCCACTACAGCACCGACACTAACTATATCTGAATTAAAACCTCAACTTCCCACCTTTAAATACTTATTTGACCAACTCAGGCTATTCTTCTAAGAGGCTAAGAAGACAGGTAAGTGAGCCAACCATTCACTACCAATGAGCTCACACATAAACAGCAACATATTTGAAAACAACAGATCTTCCTATAAAATCAAAAATGCAGTTGTACTCTATTCTCTGTCCCCTCTTCTGTAGAAAGAACAAAGAACTAAGAGCAGGAAAACATGTGCTAGTCCCCCAGACCTGCTTATTCTGAGGCACTGGTTAGTCATTTATTTTCTCTGCATCCCTTTCCTTCTCTAAAATGAGAGATGAACTATGTCAATGTTTCTCAAAATGTTTCTACTGCATCAGGATTACCTGGAGTCCAAATTAAGAAAAGGGATTCTACAGTGTCACCCATACTTACAGAAAGAGAAGTATCGGAGCTTGGGAATCCCACAACTTTGACAAGTTCTCCTGAAAACTGTTTGAGACCCATCAGTTCCTCAGGTCTCTACTTGACCTAATTATACGTTAGTTCAAAGAATCCTAGACCTTCCTCTTTTGTCAAACCCATGAAATAAAGAGGAAGATACTGGACAGAAAATGTTTAAATATCACTGCTATCATCCTCCTTGCAACTTCAGTGATTCAAACATTTACTGAAAACCTAACAAGATATTGCGATACTGAATCACAATATCCTAGTATTGCTTGCTGAGGATATGAGCACAAATACATACAGAACGGTCAAGGGGACTGCTAAAACTAAATCCAAGAGCTTAGATTTCAAATACTGTTTACATATAATAGTCACAGCAATCAAGAATCATGTTTCTATCAGAAAATACCGTCAGTAAAATAATGTGACCCAAAATTCCTTCACTACCAGAAGTTTAGTTACATTTTTTCGAATCTGACTACCTACGTATATACTCTATATACTATGTACTGATAGTCTATTTCAATTGGTACACCATAGTTCAAAAGAGTAATTTGCTCAAAAGAGCAAATATGGAATATAAACTTATTAATTAGTGCAATAAGTTGTCTTTTCAAAGTTCATTTCTGTAAGTTTCTTCCAAAACATTTGAAAGTGTGACAGGCAATGTTTCATAATCCCCCCTACCCCGATTCTCTTCTTTCAGTAGAAACAGATTTTCAGCCAAACAGCCACCTACTGAAGACCACATATCCCAGCCTCCTTTGCAGCTACGTGTGGCCACCTAAGTTCTGACCAATGGGTGTGAACAAAAGTCACATATGCAACTTCCAGGTTTGTCTTTAAAGAGGGGATGTTCTCTCCCCACATCCTGTTCCTGGACTGTGAGTGTGGTGAGGAGCTGTCTTGAACTATACAGGAAATGGTGTCCCCTTGAGCATAGGAAAACAAGACGGAAGGAACCAAGGTCCCCTATATCTTGGAGCCACCACATCAGCCTTAGACTACTTATATGAGAGAGAAGTAAACTCCTTGTTTAAGCCACTGTATTTAGTCAGAACACAGGTCCAATCTTGTGTTCCAACTAATGCATATAGAAAGATTAAGTTACTAATAAATATTACGTAACAGCTACTTACCAGCTCAGTAAAGCTGAAACTCTAATTATAAATTCTTGGGTAATCTCACTACTGAAATTATTGCTACTGTATCACTTACATTTATATGGCATTTTACACTTTTTGCAAAACACCTCATTACAGTATCTCATTTCACATTCTCAAAATCCTGGGCAAGGCAGCGGGGGCTCTGCACATCTGGATATAGGACACTAAAGCTCAGAAGCTACTTTGCCCAAGGCTGCAGAACTAAGGAGTGGTGCTCAGGTAGGATGTGGCACACAGGTTCCTCATTCCACCGTTCCATGTACATGTACATTTAGCTACACCTGTTATGTGCCAGGCACTGGGGTTACAGAATTATTCCTGTCCAGATGGACCTTACAGTTTAGTGGAGAGAGGGAGAGACAGACAATAAATAAGTACATGTACTTATGCGTACATATGAATAACTGTATAGCAACTTCTAGTAATGGCTGTCAAAAAAAGCAGAGTCTGTAAGAATGCATGGCCAAGGAATCCTACTTAGACTGGGGTTTGGGGCAAGGCCTCTGAAGAAGTAGCATTTATGCTGAGACCATAAGGATGAGTATAAATGAAGAAGAGGAAAAGAGGGAGAAAGCTATTAAGAAATGTATGTGTGCTATCTCAGTCTTCACAAGAACCCCATGGTAAGTATCATCAACCCCATTTTACAGATGAAGAAACTGATGCTTAGCAAAATCACTGTGCCTTAAGTCCACACTGCCAGTGAGTGGCAGGACTTGTTGAGATTCCAGACCTGCCTGACTCAGGAGGCTCTGCCTGGCACCATCTCACAGGCCAATACTCTCTCCACAGTTACCATGCTTCCTCAACTGCTATCTCTAACTTGCTATCAAGCAGATTTTGGATAGATGTCACAATTTGAGCATCTTCTTACCCAAATGCATGTGCTGAACTGCCAACCTTAACCACAAATATCCATAAAACTTAAAAAAATAATAAACTCTTTCCAGTCGAAGTTTTACATACTTAGAGAAATAAGGGGATTATTTAATGACAGGTATGTTATTTAAAATAGAAGTGATGCTGAAACCAGTTTCATTCCATGGTAAACAAGTTCACTAAGCCCCTCTCCACAAAATGAATTTGAACAAGCAATCCAATTATGGGGAGATAAAACTGAAAATAATTCATCAAGAGTAAAGATACATTTTAAACTATTATGCACTATATATCAGATATGGGCACATGTCCATCAAACAAACAAAACTTTAACAGTATTACAAACTTTTAAAAGTCACCTTCTAGAAGAGAGGATACATAGCTCTGGGAGAAGAACCAATTGCTGAAAAGCCAAAATGGTTCTGTATTAGCAAAAAGTATGCCTACAAGGAACTACATTATCTTAATGTTCAATGCACCATAAGTTATCTCCAATGAAGAATTTTAACTTGTTATACAACTCTGCAAGTAGGATTTCAAAGCAAAACCATAACTTTTTAAAAACATTTAGCTGGTTTATACAATGCAATATTTCCAAGTCATTTTGTTTTCATACACCAAAAAATGAAACTAAGGCTGCCTGTAGCCACTAGGTTAGGAAACAAGACTTGTCTCTAATTGCCTAATATGAGCCTTAAATTAATTACTTTAGTCATGTGAAGTCAACATTTCACTTTCACATAACCAATGGTAAACTTTACAGCTCTAGCTTAACATTACAGCATTGACATAAGGCAAGATTTCAAATGATTTCTTTATTTAGAGACAACTGGGAAGAAATTTTAAGTAATTTAAAATAATTTGATGATTTTTCCAAGTAATTAACCACAAATTTTAACCCCCCCCAAAATTTTTAAACCAAATCTGTGCACGCCTTGGATTATGAATTACTATAATTTCTCTAGCCATCAAAACATTGCCCATTGTCAAAATGATATACGGTAAGCAGTCCTTCAAAAAACATAACCACTATGTATACATGTAAGGTGCTCACACAAAAGTAATAAAGTCACGCATTTCACCTTACAGGGCAAAGTGTGATAGTGTCAAGTTTCAGGTGATCATGTTTGATAGCTTCAAGTAATATCTTTACTTCTAAACAGAAAATAAATACACAGAAGTATCTGGAGGTAAAACCACCAAAAAACTCAACAGAAAATAGTGACTCTTAGCTCACAGTTTAAATTACTGATAGTAATACAACAAAATTCTAAGACTACTAAAATTCTGGGAGAGAAAAGTCAAGTTCTTTATAAAGACTCTGGAAGTTTTGGGGTTCTGCTGGGTTGAGATAAAGTTTTTCTCGGTGGGGGGATAAAAAGAGAAACTGCTTGTGGGTGGGGGTGGGCATGTAGGAAATGTGAAAGTTCTTTGAGACAAAAGTGAATGTTAAAGCAAAGAAAATTTGGCACACACCTTACCACAAATAAAGTCACAAATGAAGCCCCCTCTTCTATTAAGCTTATCTTTAAGATCATGTAGAAGGCAATTAATTCCCTTCTCACTCATAATAAAGTTGCTTCTATTCAAGTTTTCTCCCCATGACTAGATAGTTGACAAGCATAAACATGCATGTGAAAACATTCCTGGGCATTCTAAACTTCTAAGCTTTTTTTTGTTTTGTTTTCAAGTAGTATCCAAGATTCAATACAAATTAGCATCTTCTTTCTTTGCATAGTTTCAAAACAAAACATATGCCAAAGGTCACTCTCACCACGTATTATAACAAGTTATCTTAAGTTTGGTTTCATGGGGATTTGTAGCTCTACAAAAACCTATGTAAATTCTTTAAATACCAGTTGTTGCACTTACCACACTCCCCACCGCAACATCTCTAAGTCATACACACAAAAAAATCTCCATAAATGAAACTAAGGGGCAGATATCAGACAATATTCTAGAGGAGGAAAAAATTCTAAGCCAGGTTTTTTTTTAACATCTACATTCCCAAACAAGACACTGCATTACAATGGAACATCTTCATTCGTTCTGAATGTTAGTGCCCTTAAAAGAGGCTGGATTAACTCAATTTTTGAATCCCCAGGACACAGTAACTATGTATGTTTGTTAAGTTTCCATTAAATTCCACCAAAAAGTCTTTAAAAGAAATGTAAGAAACGATCTTAAACCTAAATTCCATATTCCAAACAAACACAAGATCTCACTAGATCACTCAGTCCATCTCCCAACCCTACCAGTAAGGACCGTCCACTCACTTAATTCTATTCAAATCCATAATCTTTTTTAGATTTCAAAGGAGTGACTCTTCACCTTACAGACACAGGAGAAACCCTTCCTTCCAGGATAATTAACTTCTGAGCTTACGCTTCTTATGAACTTTTTATACTCAGTTTTACATTACAACTTGCTGTAGACATTGACAGGACTCAACTTTTTGGCAAGGTTTGAAGTCTAAATGAATTTGGACGGCCACCATAAACATCACTGCTATTCCAAGGCAAATCCTCCAAAAGCGCTGGGGTACTTTAAATGTAAGTCATATGTATACTAAAAATCTTAATATAACTGAGTGAACTTTTTTCATAACTGCAGGCTCTTTGAAACGATCTTCTTCCGTTTAAAATCTTAGCACCTGAAATTTTAATTCTCTTTCCACATTTATACTCTAGCTGAAAAAAATATTCTCGTAACTTATCAAGATATGAGAAGTTTACAAAACAAAAGCTAAAGGTAATTCCACTGAATTATGAAAACGCCCCCAAAATCAAAATATTAAATATATCCATTCTTAAATACTTTGTATATGTAAAGTGTAAGGGATCACAGAGAAAATCTTAAGTATTCAAAGATAAAAAGTAACTAAAAATAACTTTGCACAAAACTTTCTTATGACTCATCAATAGTTACATGACTATAATTAAATTTAAGTGTGAACAAAAACTCACTGAATAATATTTTTTAATTCCTTCCATTCAAAAATTGTCTACGTAGTTTGCTTGGGAGCGGGGGGGTGGGGGGGGACAGAAACTGACTACTTAGTTTCATTCAGAGGCCCTCACCTCAACCTTTCCTTTCCGCTTCCGCAAACCACAAAGTTAATTCCATGCAAAACACTATACGTGGACAGAAGCTCTAGGTTAGAACCCTGAGTCATTACACACAGATCGCTCCAAAATTTGCCAGTATTTACAATAATGAGTTATACCCTAGTGATTAAGAGCCCAGGCTGGCTAGACTCCCGGTCCCAGCTGTATGACCTTGGATGAGTCACCGCTCAGTTTCCTCATCTGTGAAATGGGTTAACAGTTCCTACCGGGAGGATAAGCGACTTAATTAACACACATAAGGCCCTGAAGAAAAGTGCCTGGCGCTATTCGTCCTAATCTTTAAATCAGTGTGAAAACAATGTTATAAGGTGTATTTTCTGACAACTTGGGCGGAATTCAAGAACCAAATGGTGCTGGCATTCAAGTACTGCACCTAGATTACAAGATCCACATCATCCAAGGGTTGGACGACAGGCACAGAGAAGTGGTCGGAGTCACTCACTCACTAATTCTGCCATTTTTAACTATTTCGGACCAGGGAGGGGCCTTTCGCTAAGTGTGAAGCTATTCAGCAGCTCCCGTGGCTCTAAACGACAGTGGGTCTGTGCCTATTAACAGACTTGTGAAGTTCCGTTGCAATACCCAGGTATCAATTATAATTTATGCATCCTCAGCCACCAATTCCTCCCGCTGCTAAACAAGTCATCAATCCACCTAGAGTGGCCGGGCTCACTTGCACTCACTGCACAACTTCGGAGCATGCCGAGTGCCCTGGCTCCAGCACACACCCCAAAAGGGCCGCGCGGGGACCGGGCTCGCGACCTTCCCCGGCGCCTAGCCCGGCAGCCAGCCCCATTTTCTTAACCCGCGCATTGTCCTTGCGGAGAACCCCGGCCGTTCCCACACTGGTGGGGACCAAGAGGAGGGACGAGGGAGGAGCTGGGGGAAGAGGATGAGGAGGAAGAGGAGGAGGAGGAGGAAGACAACCTCCTCCCCTTCGCTCGGGCGACCAGTGAAGGTCTGGCGCTTTCTCCGGCCCCCAGGCCCCGGCTCCCGGGAGGCCGCGGCCCCATCTCCCACCCTCCGCAACTTTCCCTCCGCTCGCACCCGCCTCTCCTCCGGGACCGGGCCTGTCGGGTTCCCTCCCCCGGCGGCCGGCCCCGGGCCGCGGCGCCTCCTCCTAAAATGGCAGGTCCCTCCCTCCGCCCGGCCGGCCTCGGCACGGGCCCGGTTGCAGGCCGCGGGGGGAGCCGGGCGCCGGGCCGGGCCGGGCGGGGCCGGGGCCGCGGCCGGGCCGGGCCGGACACTCACCGGGACGATGGCGGGGCGCTCGCGCCGTTCCCTCCGGTGAGTCTCTGCCTCGGGCTCTCGCCGCCGCGCTCTCGCCTCGGCCTCCGCAGCCAGCGCCGCCCCGGCCTCCTCTCTCCGCCCCCGGCGCTCCCGGCTCTGCGGCCGAGCCGCAGCCTCCTCAGTCTCTCTCCGGCTCGCGGTTCCAGCGGCGCCCGGGGCCGGGGAGGCGACAGCACTCTCCCCGGCAAATACCGCAGTCCCCGGACCCCGACTCCCGGCGACGGGGCCGCGAGGCCCGGCCCGGCGCGGAGGGCGGCGGCGGCGAGGCCGGGCGCCGAGTCGCGGCCGCTGCCGGTGGCTTCTTCCCGAGGAGGATTTTGTAAATCTCACAAAATGGCGCGCGCTCCAAACCTGCGCAGCGAGAAGCGCCGGGGCCCGAGCGGCGGCGGCGGCGGCGGCGGCGGCTCCTCCGCCAGGAGAGCCCGAACCGCCCGCCCCCGAGTCCCCGCACAGACAGACAGACACACACACTCACACACACACGCACGCACACTCGTCCTCGCACACGCTCACTCACATACACACTCTCACACTCACACCGGTCCCGCCCGCTCGCCGGCGGCGGCAGCGGCACCAACAGCAGCAGCAGGAACAGCAGCAGAAGCGGCGGCGGCGGCGGCGCCCGCACCCCCCGCTCGGGGTGTCCGCTCCCTGAGCCCGTCCCGGGCCGCGATCAGCAGCAGCGACGGCAGCAGTCTCCCCGGATCCCCCCGCCGCTCTTGCCGCCGCCACCCCCGCCTCACTCCAATGGGGCTTTTTATTATTATTCGGGCGGGAAGCGAAAGGGTTTAAAAAAAAACCAACCAACAAAATGGCGACGGACCGACCCGGTCGCTATAGCAACTGTCAATCAAAACGCAAAACCCAGGCTGACGTGCTGACGTCCTCCTCCCGCCCCCCGGCCCCAAGCCGGAGGGCGGGGCCTGTTGCTCGGGCAACGGCAGATTCCGTTCCCTCCTTTCCCTCTCCCCGTCCGTCCCCAACCAACCACCCAACCCCCCTCAGGTCACGTGAAGGATAAATTCGGAGTTCGGGCCCGCTACGAGTGTCAGAGGAGGGCGCGTGATTCGTTCGGGGGAGGGGAGAAGAGGGGGATGGCCGGGCCGAGGTAGAGAAGGGGAAAAGGAAGGAGGGCGAGGCGGCGGCCCGGCCTGTGCGCGAGCGCCCGCCTCTTCCCCGGCCGCCCGGCCGCGCCCCGCCCCGCTCCCGCCGCGCCCGCCGCGCCCGCCGCGCCCGCGCCGACTGCGGCCCGCAGAGCGCGCGCGGGCCCCGCGCCACCGCCCTCGCAGCCCAGCGCTTCCGCGTCGTGCGCCCGCAGCCCCGCCTGCTCCGGGGGGAGGGGGGCCGGACTCTGAGGCCGCGTGGGGACCCGGGGAACCCACCCCCCGCGCGCCCGGGCCGGGGGTTCTCACCTTCATCCCCGGGGAGCGCGCCAGCCGCGCACGTCCGCGGGTTTAAGCTGTTCTTCGAAGGGCTCGCGTGCCCCCCTCGCCGGAAAATGCCCACGGAGGCTGCGGCGGGGGGTGGGGAAGAGGCCGCCTCCGCGTTTCAGACATCTCCGGAATTCCGGACGCTTCGCCCGCATTCACGATGCCCCTGCGGCTGACACCTTGATTAAATCCTGTCTCTCGGTCTTTGAGGCGGCCAGTGCAAGCGTACAGAAATTATGGACGGAGCCATCATAAAAACTTTAGGCTGTGCAGGCTCTCCCAGGCATTCCCACGGATTTCAACCGCCCCCCCTCCCGCCTTTCCGGGCACAGCCTTCCTTCCCCGTCGGAATTCCCCGAAAATTAATCGTCTTAAGCTGTTACTGTATCTTTGTCCACCTCCCTGATTTTCTTTTTCATGTACCGTCTCAGTTTCCAGATTCTAGATCCGCCCACAATTTATTAATATTCTGGCCTTGGTTTATCTTTGTTTTATCTAGACCTTCTTCCTGACTAAATATTGCGAGGTGTGCTCCCCAGGCATTAAAACCTAGGTATGTTAGTAGCCCTGCTGTGCTGGCTACTATGTAATTAGTAGACAGCCACTGTCTGAAATTATATTTTGTATCAAGTCTAGTAAAATGGCATTTAATATGGTAAAAAGGATATGATACATAATATTTTACTCTTATTCACCAGTTTATGGATTTATTTCTAAGCTTGTTTTTGCAATCTTATGATAATGTATCAATTTTTTCGGAAGCTTAAACCGTTCATAAGTGCAGTGGCTGCAGATACAATCTTACAGGTGTAAAGAAAGACAACCCTATGGCCTATACGGGAGAAGAATCTAAAAAAAAGCGGATGTATGAATATGTCTAACTGTTTCACTTTGCTGTACACCTGAAACTAACACAACATTGTAAATCAACTATACTCCGATACATACAATGTTTTTAATCTTTTAGTACAAATCAAAAGGAAAAACAACCCCGTTATAAATACTGGTCTCTAGCCTGTGTGACTGGAGAAAAGACACTTGAGTTTTTCCAACAAATGTTTCCCTCCTACAGTTATTAGAACCTTGATATACTAAGGCAACCATTCAAATTAGCACAGGCCATGAAAGAAACCAGACTAAACTTAAGATAAATCAGGCAAAAAGTAGGCAAATAACTTACTTCAGACTGATTCTCATGGTATCAAAAGTTGCCATGACTATCAAAAGTTCTTTTAGAGTGCCGACTTTTTCAAAATTAGTAATGCAGTTAAAGTCCACATTCAACTCGATTGTTTTGAAGGAAGTGGCGAAGAGTGTCCCTATTGGGGTGAGAGATTGCAATCTTGACTCTGCCCAAACTTACACTTCCACCTATACAACCAACTCCTTCCTCCCTCCTGCTTCTCTTCTCCCGGCTCCCACCGCCAAACCCACCCCCATCCACCACAGTTTCACTTCTATCAGGACACTTAAGCATCTGCAACCTTTAACACTAAATTAAATTTGAGTCCATTTTTTATTGCTGGTGGGACTTCCCTGGTGGCGCAGTGGTTAAGAATCCGCCTGCCAATGCAGAGGACATGGATTTGAGCCCTGATCCGGGAAGATCCCACATGCTGCAGTGCAACTAAGCCCGCGAGCCACAACTACTGAGCCGTGAGCCACTGCTCACTGCTGAAGCCTGTACTCTGCAACAAGAGAAGCCACCGCAATGAGAAGCCCACGCACCGCAACGAAGAGTAGCCCCCGCTCACCGCAACCAGAGAAAGCCTTTGCGCAGCAACAAAGACCCAACGCAGCCAAAAATAAAAATAAATAAATTTATTTTAAAAAATGTTTATTGCTGGTAATGAAGGAAACTTGCATAAGTAATCTTCTAGATAACCTGAAAAGAATATGACAGTGTCTCAAGAAATGTGCCCTTGTCTTCAGTCAAGTCCATCTAGAAGGTTATCGGGGTGAAGCAGAATCTTGAGCTTATAGTCATGCAGTAATAGAAGGCATTGCTGGTCTTCATATCTAGAAGGCTGCACCCTTTCTCCCCTCCACCCCACGGCCACCACCATGCCTCCTCCCAGTATGACAGCCTTAAACAACGTTGATCAATAAAATAAGCTGTCCAGGTTGGAATGCTGTAAAATGGTTTTATACAGGCTTCACCTAAAAAGTAACCTGTGAATTATGCTAATCCCAAGCATGTGAACACATGTAGGCAGGAAGGACTCTGGTACAGATGCCAGTTTAGTCTTGACTAGGTTCAGTGATTAAATCCTTGCTCTCATCTGAGAATCTTCCCATCAGGTCCACTGACAGATGTATTACAAATATATCTAGTCATAGAAATTAACATCTACAAGCAAAGACCCCCAAATCACAGATGGTAACAGCCTGCACATACCCAGTACATTCTAGGGTATCTCTAAACCTCAGCAACATTACATCCCCGTTATACCAGTGAGAAATCAAGTCCTGAATAATTAAATAACTTTCCCAAGGTCATACCACCAGTAAGTGGTAAAGCCAAGATTTAAACTCATGTGTAATTGCAAAGCCTATGTTCTTTCCACAACACCAAAATGATGCAAGATTATTTGGAGATAGGGTTTTTACAGAGGTAATCAAGATAAGGTCATTGGAGTGAGCCCTAATCCAATGACTGATGTACTTATAAAAAGGTAAAATTTGAACACACAGACACAGGGAAGATGATGTGAAGACACAGGGAGAACGCCACCTACACCTGAGGCTGCCAGAAACTGGTAGAGAGGCTTGGAACAAGATTCCGTTTTGGACTTCTAGCCTCCAGAACTGTGAGACAATACCACCTGGTTGGTGGTATTTGGTTATGGCAGTCCCGGCAGACTGATACACTGATCTAAGTCCAGATGCCAGGGTTTTTTTTGCTGGTTTCCAAATCTGTTCATGACCACTCTTGGTGGTGTACCATACTAAGCCCAAAAGTTCAGTAGTTGGAACCCCACTGGGAGTTATAACCCAAACATTCCAAGGATAAACAAGCTAACCAAGAATCCTATCTTTGAGCCTCATACCAGGTGACAAGGTGCACAATTTACACTTCATGCCTGGACAGTGGTGAGGACACCCTTGCTCTTCTCACAGACTTCTGAGTGAAAGTTCTTGATTGTTCCCTCATACAAGCTTTATTGTTTGTTCTGATTTTAAAAGTAATTCGTGTATATCAAACAGATTAAAAAGAAACAAAATAAATTAAAACAAGAGAGGGGCCTTATTTAAGCTGACAAATGTAGTATGCTGAATGGACCGAAAAGTTAACACTCAGTTCTCTACAGTGGAGGTCCAAAGCCAAAAAATAAAAGTAATATATGGTCATTACAGACAGTTTTACAATATGGAAAACAATAGAAGTAAAGATTATTCATAGATACCACCCAGAGGTAAACCTTGTTATTAGCTTCATACTGGAATAAGTCCTCCCAGATTTTCTTAGGGAGACATGAGCTCACGCACACACATACAACATACAGAAGTACCTTTTATGCCTTTTGCCTTTTTTACTTAGTTATGCTGTGACTAAACTTCTGCGTTAATCAATTGAAATTTAGATAGTTATTTTAAAAGCTACAAGTATTCCATCAGTTGAACGAGCCATAATTAATTTAATTGCTCCTCTAGTTTTTTTTTAAGGACGTTTTCCTCTTTTTTTGTTATTACAAATAAAGCTGCATAAACAGCCCGTATATACACTTTACACACCTGTCTAGTTATTTCCTTAGTATAAGGGCATGTATCCTTAAAAGGCTTGATTCATGTTGTGAACATATCCCACAGAAATGATTTCACCGATTTGCACTCCTAAAAGTGGTATGTGAGATGGCTTTTTCCCACACTCTACCACACCCTCTTGTTTTAATTTGCATTTCTTTGACCATTTAGTATCTTCTTTGTATATATGTATATATATGTTTATTAGCTATTTGTGCCCTGCTTGTGTATATCCTATGCCTATTTGGGGGAGAAGGAAATATATAATGTCATATATATCGATTGTAATTTTTATCGATTTCTTTTTTTTTTTAGTTACTGCAAAGAATAAGGAGGAGGAGAAAAAGGAAGGAGGAAGGGGGGAGGGGATGAAGGAAGAGGTGGAGGAGAGAGGGAAGAAAGGGGGGAGGAGAAAGGAGAGGGGGAAGAAAAGAAGAAAAGAAAACTCGCAGGCCATATGCTGTTGTTAGGCTAGTATATGATATCAACACCAGACATTCATCACCACAGTCAGTTTACCTGTGGCCATCTCTCCTTGGATCTAGCCCAGACTTCTTTCCTGCTCTCAGCCTCACTGCCCTCAGCATCCCTGCCTCCTCTTGAACAGGCACTGGGACCAAATGCTCTGCTGCCATTATCCTAGCGTCAATGAGGTTGCCTACAAGGTTGTTTTATCCCAAGATGGGGTTCTAATGGTGTCATTTTTTAAAAGGAGGACAATACAATATTCATTACTTTCCTAACCTGTAAGAATGTTTACCAGTATTATTTCATGAATTATCATTAACATTTTCTTTTTCTGTGACATCAAGATAAAGGTTGAATAGAAAATGTGAAATTGTGGTTTAAATTGGATATTTGCACTGTTTGGGGATATCTTGAAACAGTATTTTGCAACATTTTGGCAAGACTTGAAAAGAAATACACTTTAATATATTGATTCATACATATATATAATACCCTCCTTGAAATTAACAGGTTGAGGAAAAATACCCTAATGAAACTGTGAAAAACAATTAAGTACATGGAATTAAATATTAAGTAGGCGACACAGAAATCTACAAAGGCCACTTACTTCAGTGGTTCATTAGCTCAACAGTTTTGGAGAATTTTGGCTATTTTCTTGGCGCTTTAATGTAGGTATGTAGTGGACATCATTTAATATTCCTACAGTGCTTTTTGGTATGTCCACTTCCTGCTATTTTCCACTGTTTGCTTCAATTCAGTGCAAAAGATATTTACGTGGGTATAGCAGTGGTATTAGTTTATTACATTGTATTTGCATGTCTAAATTATAAGTGCTTTTAGGGTAAGGTTCCTATATTTTCATCTTTATATCACCATATCTGGCATACCATAAATACTGTTTTGCTTTGTATTGTTAAATGAATGATGATCTACTGCTATTTCCTTCCTATTTTCCTACGTGAGGTTTTTGGCAATCATAAAACTTTACGAGAAACTGTCCATTGATTTGTATAGAAGTGGGAAATGTTCTCTTCTGATCTTAAAATGGATAGAATTTATCTAGTGCCAGAGGAAAGATTGTCGCAGGGCAAAGCTGGAAGAAGAAGATTCCACTGAAGAGATACAGTAATGTTAGTGATTACCGTGGAGCTAGTTCTATTTCATCAGTGTTTCTCAAACCAGTGTTCCTGCACAGTCCGCAGCTCACCCCAAGTACCTCCAGTTTGAGAGACCATAGATTAGGGCATTCTCACTGGACAGAGGTTTAGGCAGGAATTCTGCGTGGCTGAGTCTTTTAGCTTCTATATCCCAAACACAAAAATAACAGCCTTCTGTCTGCTTGTACAGCAGCTTAAGGGCAGAGTCAAATAACCAAACCATTTGTGAAGGTCAACAAAAACGCCTGTCCTTTCCCATGTCTGAAAGCAATTCCAGAATTTTAAAAGCAAAAATTATTTATTATGTTTCCTTTTTAAATCTATAACATAAAGAGTATAAAGACTAAGACAAAAGGAACCACTAATCCCATTATAATGACTGTTTATTTTAAAAATAACAATTCAAGCTTATGGTTTGAAAATCCAAACAGAACAGAAAAGAATGACATAAAGAGTAAAAGCCCCCTCCCAGCCTCTCGGCTTGTTGCTCCTTCCCCCTCCTTCTCAGGGCTGCAGAAGACTCTTTCTCAAATTCAGTATAATATCACCTGCTAAACACCTAAAGGGCTCTCACTGCTTTGGGGAAAACTCTCCTACTCCTCAGTTTGTCACCCAGTCCTCTCATGATCTGACCCTCAGGCCTTCTTGGTAGAGGCATCCCCAACTGAGGCCCCCAGAACACTGTTCTCTCTTTTGAAAGGTCTCATTCCCTCATCAAAGCATTTCTCTTCCTGCATCTTCATCGTAGGTTTCCTTTTCCATCTGCCAGGAGGAAAGGAAGCTCTTCAAGGGCAGAGACCTAGCTCACCTGGCTTTTTTTTTTTTTTTACCCCCAGTGCTTGAAATATACTGGCAACCAAGTAAATGTTTTTGTAAGAATGGAGTCACCATCGAATTGCGAAACAGCTGAAACCAGGAAATGGTTAAAAGCAAGAGAAGCCCACTTCACTCTGGGCTTGAAAGGGGGTGGCCATCTGCTTCCGGCCTTCCTCTCTGTCCCACGGTGGATGCAGGCTTCCTGCAGATTGGGAGGGAGCCTGCGTGGGAGAGTTATAAACCCAGAGGTGTTTTCAGGGAAGTGGGTCAATATCATGGGACCCGCTGACTTGCTTTGCTAGAAAGGCCAGGTGGGGTGGGTCCCCCAGGGGTGCAGCTGGGAGTCGCTCACCGGAAGATGATGCTGGGCAAATTCCTGGAGCCAAAAGGGGAATCTGACATTTCATTTCAGTGCGCCAAGCCCAAACACACTAAGAGGAAGGTAAGGATTCGGGGTGGATGCCAGAAACAGGAATAATTTCCTGGGCTATGTGCTTTCCAGCTAGACAGATAGAGTGGAGGCTCAAGGCCCAGCGTTCCGGGGGTCTGAGTTGACAGGGTCGAAGGTATATATGAGACAGAGGGATAATGTGGCAGGTAGAGTCATTCAGACCGCCAGGGACGGGCGCCCTGTCCTGAGCAGAAGTCACCTGAGACATCATGGAATCCTAGGACGTTAGACCTGGAAGGGGTCCCGCCCTCACCTGTCAGACCCCTAATCGTGAAGTCGCTGCTATGGCATAGAAAAGACACACAGGAGACCTTACCTGTTAGCTGTACAGCGACATTCTGTTCACATTAATCATTGGGAACATTTTCATTGCCTTGCAGTGAAGCAGGGCACAGGCAAAGTCCTGTGAGTCTGGACTTTCAAGAAGGGACTGCTGACCTTAACAGAGTAATAATAGCAACTGGAAAAGTGAGCGGTTGTAGGGACTGTGAACGTGAGCCTCTGGTCCAGCTCCACTACCTCCCTGCTGTAGGAACTTGGGTGGTTTACTTAACCTCTCTGAATCTGTCCTCTCATTTTATTTAATTTAATTTCTCTCATTTTATTTAATTAATTTATTTATTTTTATTTATCTATTTTTAGGTATGTGTAGTTTATTGTATGTATTTATACTTCAATAAAGCTACTACTACCAAAAAAAAGCCTGCATCCCTAACTTTGTTCTCTCTCTTTTTTTTTTTTTTTTTTTTTTGTGCTACGCGGGCCTCTCACTGTTGTGGCCTCTCCTGTTGCAGAGCACAGGCTCCGGACGCGCAGGCTCAGAGGCCACAGCTCACGGCCCAGCCGCTCCGCGGCATGTGGGATCTTCGCAGACCGGGGCACAAACCCGTGTCCCCTGCATCGGCAGGCGGACTCTCAACCACTGCGCCACCAGGGAAGCCCTGTTCTCTCATTTTAAAAGGGGGATTCTTTCTAATACTTTGTGAACTGTAAATTATTATATAAATATTAGGCCCTGATACAAATAATAATAAATAATAAGAGATTTGCCTCCAAAATTTTGCTTTTGAAGTCTTTTCCATGACATCTTTCCTTCAAAAAATAATGAATAAATCACTTCTTCTGTGTTTTCAGTACTCTCAGGTCTTTCTACTGTAAACGTAAGTGATTTTTAGTCTGTGTTTAAGCATCTTCATGAGCTGGAAACTCAGTACCTCCTGAAGCGGCCCTTAACTGTACACACCATGAACTGACCGCCTCACGCTTTCCACCCACTCTTTTGGGACCACAAAGACCAAGTCTCACTCCTCCTACAAATACCAACCTTCAAATATTGGAAGAAAGCTGTGATTTTCCCACCTGAATCTAGTTTTTCTCAGGCTAAACGTCTCCTTTTCTTTCAACACTTGCCGTGGCCAACCCACCACCCTTCAAGCAACTCCCCTCAAGGGCATCCTTAAGTTGAAACATTGGAAACAACCTAAATGTCCAGCAGTGGGGGCTTGACTAAAAAATGTGGCAAATTATGTCAAAATAGGGACTTCCCTGGTGGCCCAGTGGTTAAGACTCTGCACGCCCAGTGCAGGGAGCCCGGGTTCGATGCCTGGTCAGGGAACTAGATCCCTCATGCCACAACTAAATGAGCCCACATGCTGCAACTAAAGGAGCCCGCACGCCGCAACAAAGATCCTGCGCAGCCAATAAATAGATATATTTTTTTCAAATCATGTCAAAATAGAACACATAATAAAAGAATAAATGAAGTGGTAGATTTGGTATGACTTCAATTTTGTAATGAAAATTATATATATTAAAATAAATATTTGTAATATTTATCACAGGGTGGTACAATTATAGGTGGTATTTCTCTTTTTTGTGCCTTTTTTCAAATTTTCTACAATGAATTACTGGTGATTAGGAGAAAAAAATAGACCCTATGTCCCTTTAGTTTTTAACCTAATGAATCAGGTTCTAAATCTTGGGAATATCATAAAATAGGCCTCTTCCCACGTCTCATTTCAGAAATAAACATGTGGCAGTAAGCCCAGAATACCAGGAGCCTAGCGGGCATACAACAAGTATTTGTTTCCTTCTTTACTTCACTAAGTTCTTGAGAACTATTCTCATATCCTCCCTTCTCATTAAAATTTCCTTCATCTGCTTCCTATGCCTGGATTTCGATTCCACGTTACAAAAGACATTCTCTGTACCTCCAGCTCTGTCCAAGCAATTGACTTGTGGCAGGGCGGGGGAGGAGGGGGCTCTGATAGACACCAGCTCCAACAAAAAGAAAGAAAAAATTGGATATTTCCTTAATACCCATTTAAGAGCGGGAAAGCAATCAGAGAGTAGATCATTTAAGTAAAGGAAGATGGGGAAACACCATCAAGTCGGTATCCAGACAGTTATTCAATAGGATGATGGTACAAATCATCATGCAACAAATATCGTCTGTTGCTTACCCCAAAGTTTAAGGAATTGGCTCATTGAGTTTTTAGCAGTAACGAATTGGAGAGGTGAGTCAATCTACACCTCCCACCTCCGTCCTTCTCACAGATGAGAAAATGGCAACCAAGGGGGGGCTATGAGATTTGCCCTAAGTTGACCCACTTAACTATCGAACCTAGGAAGGTGGGGGGAAAGTCCTTCCACCCCTACAGGGGAGCCTCCAGGTTCAAGACTGCTGGTGATCTCTGGCCACCTTTAGTGCTTGTGTTATTTCCTTCAAATTGCTGCAAGCACTTTGTAAATTCTCTCTCAAAACCTGATGGAAGGAAGGCAGAAGAGATGGAGAGAGCCCTGGACTAGGCTTCAGGTGGCCTGTCTCTCCCTCGACTCTGCAGTTAAGTGGGTCAACTTGGGGCAAATCTCATAGCCCCTCTAGGCTGCCATTTTCTCATCTGTGAGAAGAACAGAGGTGGGAGGCGTAGATTGACTCACCTCTCCAATTCATTACTGCTAAAAACTCAATGAGCCAATTCCTGAAACTTTGGGGTAAGCAAGAGAATATCTGTTGCATGATTTATACTATCATCCGATTGAATAATTGGCTGGATACCAACTTGATGGTGTTTCCCCAACTTCCTTTACTTAAATGATCTACTCTGTAATTGCTTTTCCTCTCTTCAGTGGGTATTAAGAAAATATCCAATTTTTTCTCTCTTGGCTTATAGCCATGGCTTCTTGTCCCAGGGGTTTCTGAGCCTGTGAATAATTATCTGGTTTAAGTTAAGGATGCCCTGAAGGTAATAACATACTTTGCTCATGGTTCAACTTTGCCTGTACTTCCTCTGTAAAGTTCTCCCCTCGAAAACAATCTGCAATGATAACATTACCAACAATATCACTTTACATTTATACAGAAATTTTTGCTAGAATATCTTTCATGTTTCTTATACCAGTGATCAATACAGGTTTTAGCAAGGAATAAGTAAGTGTCAAGTAAGTGTCCTCAGTTATGTTTGAGTGGCTCCTTAGAACAGTTTTCTAACCCTACCATTTCATTTTCCAATTAATCTGTGGCAAACATATGGAAAGAATTGATTTTTGTATATTGACCATGTATCCCAGAGTTTTGCTTAATTCATTAATTACTTTTAATAGATTGTAAATTCCTTTAGATCTTCTGTGTACACAACTTATCTGTAAATAATATTTTACTTCTTCATTTTCAAACTGTGTGCTTTTTATTTCTTTTTTCCCATGATTGTACATACTTGAACCTCAGTATAATGTTGAATATAAGCAGTGATAGCAAACGTTTTTGTCTTGCCTGATCCTAGAGGGAAAAGCATTCAGTATTTCATGATCTAGGATTTCATATATTAGCCATAGGCTTTCCAGATACTTTTATCAAATGCAGGAAGTTTCCTTCTATTCCTACTTTACTGTGTGTTTTTGTGATGAACAGGTGTTGAATTTCACTGAGTGGCTTTTCTAAATCTATTGAGAGGATCGTATGGCTTTCCTCCTTTATTTTGCTAGTGATTTTTTGTTAATAATAGCTAATTTTTTGTTTAAGATTTTTGTGTTCATCAGAGATATCGGTCTGTAACTCTCTTACAATGTTCTCATCAGGTTCTGTTCTCAACGTTATGCTGGCCTCATAAAATGAGTGAGGAAATATTCCTCTTTTCTCCTTCCTGTGAAAGAGTTATATAAGATTGGTATCATTTCTTCATTAAATTTTCAAAAGAATTTAAGAGTGAAGTCAGTTGGGACTGAAGTTTTTATAGAGGGACTGTTTTTAATAACAGATTCCATTTCTTTTTTCATCATGTACTTATGGCACTATAATTACATAGATTCTATTTTACATAGAATCTATTTTACATAGAATCTATTTTACATAGATTACATAATTACATAGATTCTATTTTACATTCTACATAGATGGTGTAGCCTGATGATATTTGCCTTTGAATTATAATTTGATCCATTTTAATTTAATGTCTGATATGACTGTTTTTAATAACAGATTCCATTTCTTTAAACAATATGCGAATACTCAGAGATTATACTCCTTCTTGTATCAGTTTTTGATAAATTGATTTTTTCAAATAATTTCTCCATTTTATCTAACCTGTCAAATTTATTGACATAAAGTTGCTCTTAATTTCCTCTTATTATTCTTTCCTTATCTGTAGGATCTGTGGTGAAATCTAAGTTTTCATGACTGGTATTGATAACTTGTGTTTTCACTCATTTTTATTCAACAGTCTTGTAAACATTATACTATTTTTTTAATCTTTTAATAAAGATTGGTCATGTTGATTCATGGTCATGTTGATTCTTGTCTATTGCATTCTGTTTTTTCCATTTCATTGATTTAGGGCCTTTTTAAAAGTATTTCTGTCCTACTTACTTTTGGTTAAATTTGCTCTTATTTTTCTAAGCCTTTTCAGATTGAAGTTTAGGTTATTAGCTCTCACCTTGTCTTCTAGTTTGCACATTAGAACAATATATTCCCCTGTCAAGCCCTGCTCTGGCTATACCCCACACATGTTGATGGATTATATTTTAATTATCATTTCAAGTCAAGATATTTCTAATCCATTGTGCTTTTTCTTTAACACATGGGTTAAGAATGTGTGGCTTAATATTTACAGATAACTACTTAGTTTTGTTATTGATTTCAACTTTAATTCCACTATAGTAAGAGAATTCTCAGCGTGATTTCAATCCTTTGAAATTTTTTAAGACTTGCTTTGTCACTCAATGTATAGTCTATTTTGGTGAATATTTCATGTGCACTTGAAAAACACTTTCAGCCTAACTCTGCCTTTATATTTAAAGTGTAACTCTGTGAAATAGTATATAATTGGATCTTTTCTTATTGAGCCTGATGATCTTTGTCTTTGAATTATAATTTGATCCATTTTAATTTAATGTCTGATATGACTGAATTTATGCCTCCATCTTGCTATTTGTTTGCTACTTATGCAGTCTGTTCCTTGTCCCTTTGTTTCTTTTTCTTTTTTTCCTTTTACTAATTTCTTTTGGGTAAACCAAAGAAATGTATAACTCCATTGTATTTCCTCGATTTTCTTTCCAGTGTCATCATTTTGTGATTTTAATAGTTTAAATGGACACAGATTCTTGATAAGCAAGGAGTGTGGTACTGAATAAGAATCACATGGAAAAGTCATATAATTTGTAGGAGCCATCTTGTTGGTGAGGATGATGTAGCAGAGAGACTCAGCATTGTGAACAGCAATGCAGAGCTGATCTTTGATTTGGTTTGGAGAAGTAAAGGCTGAAAGAGTACACTCAGGCACACAGCACTTTGTCTAATATTCTGGAACATAACTCTGGCTCCTCTCCATCTAAACCTTCTGAAATTTGTTGTCCGTAAAAACTTCTGTTTATTTAAGCAAAATTCATAATTTAAAACTGAATTAAAATAGAATCTATGTAATTATAGTGCCATAAGTACACAATGAAAAGAAAAAAATGGCAAATAAGAAATATTAAATAGAAAAATACTGCCATGGAGCAGATGAAAATTGTGACAGAGTAGGTGAAATTGGTTCTGAACAGATAAAACTGAATTACAAAAGCCTAATTAGGCTCTTTGCTCTGTAATACAAAAGCACAAATAGACATGTAAGAGCTCAGGGAAGTGTCCATACAAGCCAAAGAAATGAAAGCTTAGAAAAGAAATTGAAAAAGTAATCCTAGAAATGAAGGTCCAATTAAAAGCAACACAAAAGAGAATGAACACTATGAAAAACATAATAAAGCATATAGAGAATAGGAAAGAGGAAAGCAAGAAAAAATGAAATAAAAATGAATAAGTATTTTAAAAGGATTAGAGAGAATATGTTTTACATATGGAAGACAAAGATCTAACCTGCATAACCTTCATGCCATTAGAAAAAACAAAAAAGCAAGGGAGGAAGGAGTGTAGAAAAATATTTAAAGATATAATTCAAGACAACTTTCCAAAAATAAAAGAATTTCAACCACAGGTTATAAGGAAATACCTTGTTCCAGAAAAAAACTCACAAAAAAAGATAATCGTGAAGACATAATCTCTAAGGTTTCTGGTCTTCAAAGATAAATAATTCTTTAGACATCCTGTAAAAATATCATGTTATCTATATGTAGAGTGACCATATAATTTGTTGTCCTAACTGGGACACTTGTGAGTGAAAGTGGGTGGACATTATTCATCATTATATTGGTACAACAGCATAAACTGGAGTTGTCCTCAGGGGCGAAATATATATATATATATCTCCATCCAACCTCAGACTTTTCCACAGTAACATTCCATGAGCATTCCTAGCATTCTCAAGGAAAGTATGCATAACCTAAGAATTTTACACCTAGATCTGTAGTTCCCATGAGTGCTGTTTAAAGAAATTACACAGAATGAACTTCAGCCAACCAAGAGATAGCAGAACCACATACAAAGCGTTAATGAGCATTAAATCCATTTAAGAATATAACAGAGAGATTGTATATACCAAACTGAATAATAACACTAAAAATCTTAAGACTATAGAAGTGAAATAACTTAGAAACTAAGTGTGGGCAATGTAGAAAGAAGATGGAAAATTGGTTTTAAAAAATTTTTTTATAACCAGAGATAAAATGACAACATCATTTGGGCTTCCCTGGTGGCTCAGTGGTTGAGAGTCTGCCTGCCGATGCAGGGGACACGGGTTCATGCCCCGGTCCAGGAAGATCCCACATGCCACGGAGCAGCTAGGCCCGTGAGCCATGGCCGCTGAGCCTGCGTGTCTGGAGCCTGCGCTCCGCAACAGGAGAGGCCACAATAGTGAGAGGCCCGCATACTGCAAAAAAAAAAAAAAAAAAAGATAACATCATTTAAAGCTATTAAATGAGGTATAAGCATATTTAAATACATAAAGGTAAACATGTTTTTAAAATCTTGAACTTAAGTAGAATTACATGGTGGAAGGGACAGGGGAGATGAATGAAGTGAAAATATACTAATTTCTTATAGTATGCTTATAGTATGGAGTCAACAATGTGGTATCTACAGAAAAAATATTCTCAGTTTGGATCACTAAGCCAAACTGTCTACAGGAGACATACCTAAAACTCAGTGACTCAGAAAGGCTTATTTGTTCACTAATAAGAGACAGGAAACCAAAACAGACAAATCCTCTTAGGAAAAATGCCAAGAGGTTTAACCATGAGATTCAATCAAATAAACCCTAAAGGAATGGATAACTGCAATTCTATACAAATTGTTAGATTATAAAGTGAAGGAAATCTCAAGTCCTTTTGTGTGTGTGTGATATTAGCTTAATGTACAATAAAAAACCCAACTATGATAGCATAAACAAGAAAACTACAAAGAAATACCTTTTGAGACTGATAACACAAGAATTCTAAATAAAACCTTGTATGACTATTACAATGTCCAAGGAATTAAAAGGTGTGTCAACATTTTAAAATCTATTAAAATAATTCACAGTATTAAAATATTAAAAGAGAAAAATAATGGACCATTTCTATAGATTTTGAAAAAGCATTTGATAGAAACCACTTTGAGCTAAGTTAGCTTTTGTATACAGGAAGCCTACCAATTTCCTTATATTAAAATTTTACCTAACCACCTCACAGAATTCATTGTTTTTTGTTTTTGTTTTTTTTTCCGGTTCGCGGGCCTCTCACTGTCATGGCCTCTCCCATTGCGGAGCACAGGCTCCGGACACGCAGGCTCAGCGGCCATGGCTCACGGGCCCAGCCGCTCCGCGGCACGTGGGATCTTCCTGGACCAGGGCACGAACCCACGTCCCCTGCATTGGCAGGCGGACTCTCAACAACTGAGCCACCAGGGAAGCCCCAGAATTCGTTTTTGTTTTTGTTTTTTTTTTGTGATACGTGGGGCTCTCACTGTTGTGGCCTCTCCTGCTGCGGAGCACAGGCTCCGGACACACAGGCTCAGCGGCCATGGCTCATGGGCCCCGCCACTCTGCGGCATGTGGGATCTTCCTGGACCAGGGCATGAACCCGTGTCCCCTGCATCAGCAGGTGAACTCTCAACCACTGCGCCACCAGAGAAGCCCTCACAGAATTCTTTTACTCTTCATGATACTTTTTCTTCTGATTCTCTTGGGCTTCCTCTATAAACAATCATATAATCTGCAAATAAAATTTGCATAAATAGGACCCTCAGAAAACTGTGAAGTAATAGTTATGATACAGGACATCTTTATCTTGCCCCCACTTGGATGGCAATAAGCTTCATGCTGCATATAGGTAGAGATTAAGCTTCATGCTGCATATAGGTAGAGATTTAAGTTCATCATGTTGTGGAAGTACCCATCTACTACTTTTACTTAGTATTTTTTTCAAAAATCAAAGTGGCAAATATATAGTAAAGGCAGAGGATCAACCACTTAAATATTCTAGGACAAAGGTTAAAAGACAAAAACTGTAAAATCAACTGTAACTACAATAACTAATAAAGGGATAAACATGAAGATGTAAAATATGACATCAAAAACACAAAAAGTGGAGGAGGGGGTAAAAATGTATATTTTTAAGAATGTGTTTGATCTTAAATGACTACCTATTTAAAACAAGTTGATAGGGGCTTCCCTGGTGGCGCAGTGGTTGAGAGTCCGCCTGCCAATGCAGGGGACCTGGGTTCATGCCCCAGTCCGGGAGGATCCCACGTGCTGCGGAGTGGCTGGGCCCGTGAGCCATGGCCACTGAGTCTGCACATCAGGAGCCTGTGCTCCACAGCAGGAGAGCCCACAACAGTGAGAGGCCCGCGTACCGCAAAAAATAAAAAATAAAAAAAAAATGAGACTTCATTAAACTTAAAAACTTTTGCACAGCAAAGGAAACCATTGACAAAACAAAAAGACAAATTAATGAAAGGGAGAAAATATTTGCAAATGATATGACCAATAAGGAGTTAATATCCAAAATATATAAACAGCTCATACAACTCAATATCAAAAGACAAACAAACAGCTCAATTAAAAAATGGGCAGAAGACATGAATGGACATTTTTCCAAGGCAGATATACAGATGGCCAAAAGGCACATGAAAAGATGATCAACATTGCTAATCGTCAGAGAAATGCAAATCAAAACCACAATGAGCTATCAGTTACACCCGTCAAAATGGCTGTCACCAAAACATCTGCAAATAACAAATGTTGGTGAGCATGTATAGAAAAGGGAAGCCTAGTACACTGTTGGTGGGAATGTAAACTGATGCAGCCACTATGGAAAACAGTATGGAGTTTCTGCAAAGAAAAGTAAAACTAGAACTACCATATGACCCAGCAATCCTACTCCTGGGTATATATCTGAAGAAAATGAAAACATTAATTTGAGAAGATACATGCACCCCAATGTTCATAGCAGCTTTATTTATAACAGCCAAGATATGGAATCAACCTAAATGTCCATCAATTGATGATGGATAAAGATGTGGTACAGTGAAATATACCTCAGCCATAAAGAAGAATGAAATTCTGCCATTTGCAACAATGTGGATGGACCTGGAGGGTATTATGCTAAGTGAAATAAGTCAGACAGAGAACAACAAATACTCTATGTTATCACTCATATGTGGAATATAAAAAATAAAACAAACAATTGAATATAACAACACAGAAACAGACTCACAGATATAGAGAACAAATTAGTTGTTACCAGTGGGGAGAGGGAAAGAGGGAGGGGTAAAGCAAGAGTAGGGCATTAAGAGATACGAACTACTCTGTAAAATAAATAAGCAACAAGGATATATTGTATAAGATGGGAAATGCTATATATTGCAAATCAACCACGCTTCAATAAAAAATTAAAATTAAAAAAAATTTTAAATCTTAATTAAAAATCTATCATCAGATGGGGATTTCCCTGGCAGTCCAGAGGTTAGGACTCCGTGCTCTAACTGCTGAAGGCCCAGGTTCAATTCTTGGTCAGGGAACTAAAATCCCACAAGCCATGCGGTACAGCCAAAAAATATATAATAGTAATATATATCAGAAAAATAAGTGAAATATTGTAGCCATGAATAAAGAATAGGATGCTTAAAAGGGAACTAATTGGAGAAAAAGAATAAGTCCTTGAAAACTGAAAATATGATAGATATAAATACATATGATAGCAAAACAGAAAAAATAGTAAAAGAGCGGAGAGATATCTCTCTGAAAGTAGAAGGAAAAGAATATGTTCCACAGGAGAAAAAAAAGTAAGACAATTAGAAGCTCAATGTGGAAACTCCAATCTGGCTGACAGGAGTCCCAGAAAGATAGACTAGAGAAAATGAAAGGAAGGAAATTAGTAAATAAATAGTTCAATAAATTTTCCCAGAAGTGAAGAACACAAGTCTCCAAATGAAAAATGCCACTGAGTGTCCAGCGTGATGAATAGAAAAAGACTAACATCAAAGAACACCATGCCGCAATGTCAGGACATCAGATGGAAGGAGACATCCCAAGAATTTTTAGAGAGAAAAAGGTTACAAAGGGTCAGGAGTTGGAATGGAATTCAACTTCTCAACAGAACACAGATATCTATAAGATAAGGAAGCAAAGAAAACATGGGATCCAGGAATCTGGGATGCAACACAAGAGAGATGCAGTGGGAATTCGCAGGGTGGTGGTGAAGGAAAGTCCCATTTAACTGCAGAGCAGCAAACCTGCGGAGCACACAGTCCAGAGCCAAATGGGTGCTCGGAGAGTTCCACATCAGGTGTCCTCAGAAAGAATATGGAACTAAGACAGATGATTTGTGGGGAAACGGCTTTGAGTGGGATCTTACAGAGCTGTTATCTTTAGGTGAGAAAACACTTAACAATAGTTCATAAAAAGCAAAGCAACTGAAGAAATAAAGCAATTAAGTCCAATTAAAAAAAGGTCGTTTTTACAAATCAGGAACTCTCATCATTATATACTCACTTGTTAATCAGTATATGGCATTATATACTCACTTGTTAATCAGTATATGGCCTTATGTCGTTTAGTCATGAGTGAAAAGGTCAAATATGGATCTCACCACAAAAGAGCTAAAAGTGTCACCTACTATATGAGAAAGTTATTAGGTAGATCTAAAATTTAGCAATTTTAGAAATAGCAGAATCTGCATTTATTTCTACATTTGGAGGTACATACCAGAATAAGCAACTAAATATGTTGAAAGCAGATATCCTGGGAAACAGGAAGTGGGCAGAAACAGGAGACCACATTTTTTGTAGTGAGATTTTTCCCACTAGAATTTTTTTTTTTTTTTTTTTGCGGTACGCGGGCCTCTCACTGTTGTGGCCTCTCCCGTTGCGGAGCACAGGCTCCGGACGCACAGGCTCAGCGGCCATGGCTCACGGGCCCAGCCACTCCACAGAATGTGGGATCCTCCCGGACCGGGGCACGAACCTGTGTCCCCTGCATCGGCAGGCGGACTCTCAACCACTGCGCCACCAGGGAAGCCCCTCACTAGAATTTTATCTCCGACTTTTATCTTGAAAATTTTCAAATCTATATAAAAGTTAAAGAATACTACAATAAGCATCCATATACTCTTAACCTGGATTCCACATTCGCTTTATCTCTCCCTCATTTTTTTCTGCATCACTTGAAGCGAGTTGAAAACATCACAAAGCTTCATTCATAAATACTCCAGCTGGTGTCTCTTGAGAACAAGGACATTCTCCTCCATACACAGAATATCATCACATCTAAGGAAATTAACAATGATCCCCTCTGTGGATTGATAGACAATCCACAGTCAAATTTCCTCAATAGTCCCCCAAGTGTTGTTTGTATATCTTTTTTTCCAGCCAGGATTTAATCAGATTGCAGAGTTTGCATTTGGATGGTTTATCTCTTTGGACTTTCAAATGATAGAATAATCCCTGCCCCACTAGGACTTTTCTGTTCTTTATGACACTGTCTTTTTTGAAGATAGAACTCTAGTTGTCTTATAAAATGGCTCACATCTAGGTGTTTCCTCACGATTAGATTAAGGTTCCTATTGAAACTGTTCCTATGGGCGTATATTACTTTAATATACAAAGTAAAACGGAAAAAAATGAAGATGGTACCTGTGTACATTTCCGAAAAAGACAATTCCTCCTCTCTTAGGTTTTCTTCAACTGGAGTTTGATGCCTTCCCTGTGTTAATTGGGTCAGCATGTGCTTACTAAGTGTTCCCAACACAAGTCACTCCAGGAAGCAGGTTAAACACCTTTTCTCAGAGAGGCATACGTTTTCACAGCTTTTCATTTTAAACTTGTCCCAGTGGGGATTTTTTCCCTCATCTACCCAAGAAATTCTGTTACTGAAAATTCTTGTGTCGGTTATCTCAACCACAAATGGAAGTTGTTTCTGCACAAATCCCTTAGTAGCTGAATAGATTTGATTCTCCTGTGTGATAAAGCAAGATGCAAAAACAGAGAAATGCGGAGGCCTGGCTTCTGGGCCCAGATCTGCCATTGACACTTCAGGCGACCTTGAGCCAGACGGCCGCCTCTCTAGGCTCCAGTGTTCTTATCTATAAAAAGAAGGGGTTGGACCACGTTGATAATGAAAGGTACCTTTCAAACACCCGGGCAGATAGCCGTCTGCACACCCAGGGGGTGTCTCTTTTTACCTTCCTGCCAGCCAGACGTGACCACCCTCTGTACAAAACAAGTTCATCCTGGGGACTTCCCTGGCAGTCCAGTGGTTAGGACTCTGCGCTTCCACTCCAGGGGCACGGGTTCCATCCCTGGTCAGGGAACTAAGATACTGCATGCCGCGCGTGGCTCAGCCAAAACCAAAACAAAACAAACACACAGAACAAGCTGGTCTTTGGTTGTGAGGGGAAGATGCAGTAGGGGATGGTGCAGAGAAAAGCAAATAAGGGGCAGTGATGGAAATCCCAGTGCTAAAGTGGACGACAGAAACCCCCTGCCTTCCGGAGTAATCTACCTGATGATAAGGTGTGAGGCATGAACTCTGAGAAACAAGCCTGATGTTAAAAGCAAAAGAAGCCCCCAAGTATCCTTGTGACACAGAAGTGCTCAACAAATATTTAGTAAATAGTGAAGGAGTTCAGGACACGCCCCCCCAACATATGGTGCTTTGGGATATTGATTATTTTGAGCTGAAACTACTGTAAAGACAGCACACGCAGTGAGAAGATTTCTCTGAGCTCCCTTTATCTGCCTAAAGTCAGATTCTCCAAAAGAAACTCAAATGTCATCAGTGCCCCCGCCAGAAGTGTCAGCAGCAGGGAAGACTGACCGTTACCCCAGCAGAAGAGACCAGAAGTCCACACCACACGCAAACGTCCTCAGAAGCTACCATATCTCCCGTCTGTTCCTCTAAGGGCCCCTCCTCTCTCCTGAAAATCCTTTGCTCTCCCCCTAAGTTAGCTACATCCGTCCTCCCCTTCTCCTGTGGATGGTACTGAAGCTCAAATCACACCAATTTACTGAGTATTCACTTTTCTTCTTGCGATGCCCCATGCACATACTATTAAAAATAAATAAGTGTGTACACCTTTGCCGCTTACAATCTGCCTGCTATCTGTTTATTTCAAAGGCCCAGCTATCGAA
This sequence comes from Mesoplodon mirus, assembly GCF_964341445.2. Classification (NCBI taxonomy): domain Eukaryota; kingdom Metazoa; phylum Chordata; class Mammalia; order Artiodactyla; family Ziphiidae; genus Mesoplodon; species Mesoplodon mirus. The sequence goes on along the minus strand of NC_138982.1, from coordinate 139,380,636 downwards.
CCTAGGAAGGTGGGGGGAAAGTCCTTCCTCCCCTACAGGGGAGCCTCCAGGTTCAAGACTGCTGGTGATCTCTGGCCACCTTTAGTGCTTGTGTTATTTCCTTCAAATTGCTGCAAGCACTTTGTAAATTCTCTCTCAAAACCTGATGGGGGCCTCCCTGGTGGCGCAGTGGTTGAGAGTCCGCCTGCCGATGCAGGGGACGCGGGTTCGTGCCCCGGTCCGGGAAGATCCCACGTGCCGCGGAGCGGCTGGGTCCGTGAGCCATGGCCGCTGAGCCTGCGCGTCCGGAGCCTGTGCTCCGCAACGGGAGAGGCCACAGCAGTGAGAGGCCGGCGTACCGCAAAAAAAAAAAGAAAATTTAAAACCTGATGGAAGGAAGGCAGAAGAGATGGAGAGAGCCCTGGACTAGGCTTCAGGTGGCTTGTCTCTCCCCTGACTCTGCAGTTAAGTGGGTCAACTTGGGGCAAATCTCATAGCCCCCTTAGGCTGCCATTTTCTCATCTGTGAGAAGGACAGAGGTGGGAGGCATAGATTGACTCACCTCTCCAATTCGTTACTGCTAAAAACTCAATGAGCCAATTCCTAAAACTCTGGGGTAAGCAAGAGACCATATTTGTTGCATGATGATTTGTACCATCATCCTATTGAATAACTGGCTGGATACCGTCTTGATGGTGTTTCCCCACCTTCCTTTACTTAAATGATCTACTCTCTAATTGTTTCCCTCTCTTAAATGGGCATTAAGGAAATATCCAATTTTTTCTCTCTTGGCTTACAGCCATGGATTCTTGTCCCAGAGGTTTCTGAGCCTGTGAATAATTATCTGGTTTAAGTTAAGGATGCCCTGAAGGTAATAACATGGCTCATGGTTCAATTTTGCTCGTACTTCCTGTGTAAAGCTCTCCCCTCTAAAACATTCTGCAATGATAACATTACCAACAATACCACTTTACATTTACACAGAAATTTCTCCTAGAAGGTTTCCCACATTTCTTATACCAGTGATCAGTACAGGCTTGCGTTAAGGAGTAAGGACAAGTAAATGTTGGAGGGGTTTTTTAAAACAGTTTTCTCATTCACTCCTAGATCCTAACATCTTTGCTAGATCATCAGAGTCTTTGGGTTCTGGATAGAAGGGAAGAGGACGGTACTCAGAGACAGAGCCCTTTTTCAGGCAGAGAGTGGAATGCTGGGTCCTAGGTCAGACCTGTAGGAAGCGGGGCAGGGGAGATCATTGCAGCACTCGTAGATATTTTTTTAAAAAGTTTTTGTTGGGGTATAGTTGACTTACAATGTTGTGTAGCACCCACAGGTTTTAAGTCTTAAGAAATACATCAATCAACCACAATGAATGGGCCTTTTTTGGATCCTGATCCAAACAACTTGTTAAAAAAAAATTACGGGATAATGAAGGAAATGACTGGTTTGGGATGAAATTAAAGAATTGCTCTTATTTTAAGTCTCCCTCATGATGTTAAGGTTCACATTTTCTTTGAAAAGTTTTTAATCTTTTAGGAATTCTGACTGAGATGATAATGCTGTCTGGTGTTTGCTTCAAAATAGTCTGAGTTGGGGGAATCGGGGGGGGGGGTATATATGGAATAAGACTGGGCAAAAGCTAATAAGCGTTGAAGCTGATGGATGAGTACATGGGCTTCGTGACAGGATCCTTTCTAACTTTATATCTGTTTGAACTTCTCCAAAACAATTTTTAAATGACAGCCAGGGAAACAAATCTTTTCACAACTGAATGATAAGAGAATAAGGAAGAGCCAGATTTTGTGTGTCCCATTTTACATTAGGCAGCCCGTCAAGTTTCTCGGGTAGAAATAAACTCTTGCATTTTAAGGTAAATGTAAGGAATGGGAAATGGGAGCAGGAAGAAGAGTTCTGATGCTTTTATTTTCCCATATAACCCTAACATTGCCATACATTTGAACAACGTTTTACAGTTTCAAAGTACTTTATATCTCATTCAATCTCAGAAAAAGCCAGGTATGTGTATGTGTTGTCGTATGTGACATCTGACAAAATGTCTTCATTACGTTGTTTTTGCAATTTTTTTTTTTAGTGATTTACTTTAAACCTGTGAAAATATTCTTATTGCTGTATTAGTCTCTTAGTTGATACCTAAGGATTTATTTCTTGTCCTAGCTTTGCATGGAAAACTCAGCCTGAATGTCTATTTACAATATTAGAATTCTTAAATGTTCCCTTATAATGATTTGGAGCAATTTTATTTTTCCTCTTAGTTTCTAGTTGGAGGAACGTACGGAGTTGGGGAGGGGGGAACGTCCTTATTTTCTTTGAGTCCACCCAGCTGTTTTATTTTATGTTCACTTATTTCCCAGGCTTCCATTTGGAGTGTGAAGCCATCAAAAGTGTTATGTTCTTTTTAATACTTTATCAGCATTTCCTTTATTAGTCACATTATCCTTTATCTCTTTCCTGTGAAAGCTTTTAAAGTACCAATTGATGAAGCCATGTCTTTTGTTATTTAAATATTATTCCATCAACATTTACAAGTACATCATAAGAAGATTTAAGCACAATATCCTACCCTAATGATCACAAACCCACATATTTTAAAAAATCTGACTTCTTTTCTCTTTTTCTGTGTATACCTCTCGTTCCAGGATTCCACCCACTGAGCACAGGAAACTACCAGAGGCCCTGGTATTAAAAATTCCAGACTGGTCACAGACTTTTAACAGGATCAAGAGAGGTAAACATGTTATCTTTATACGGGCAACACATTCTTAAGTTAAAACGAAAGACCTAGATGTGTTTTGCAAGCATTGATCTTGATGGAATCACTGGACAGCCATTGAAGGGGGCAATGAATTTCTATGCTGTACCAAGACCATCCTATAAGGGTCTCTAAGCAGAACCCTGGAAGAGAAGGGATCCCCAGGGTGAAGGCATCCCTGGGCTCCAACAGAAGTTACTCTGTGACTCTGCAAATATTAAATATAGCTACATGAATCACACTACAAAATTCCAGTCCTGAAATCTGGTGTCAGGCATAACAATTTGTTCTCTCTCCTTGCTCGTGAATAACAAAGAATCAACTGAAGAAATTTTGGTTTGTAGAAAGAATACTCTGATGCTTTTTTCCTCCCTCTGGAAGACACATTCTGTAATTGACATGACATATGCTTCTCAAGTGTTATTTTGTGTTTATTAATCTTTGAACTAAATTGTCAGTCCTTGTAACTAGAAAGACATTTCCCCAGAACCCTCCTGACTTATGCTAAGGGTACACAACAGCTGATAAACTCCAGTGACCTCTGGGGGGACAGATGGGCTGTGTGGCTTTGAACACCCACGTGGCTTTCTGGACTGTAGTTGACAGCATAACCCAGGTTAAAGTGGTTGGCAAAAATGATCAGGCTTTTTCCATACTTATCATGCTTATCACAGGGGTTGCGTCACCTACTCTATTGCTCTATCAAATCTATTTCTTTATTATAACCTTCCTTGCCACTAACTTCCTCATTTGCATATGTCTGTGTATATTTTTCTTTATAATACAAAATAATCCATGCTCACTGTAATAGGAGCAAAAGCTAACATTAATTGTTTGCTTCTAAGGTGCCGGACATGTTGCTAAAAGCTTAACTCTTGCCTCACCTAATCTCCAACAATTTACAGGATAGGTATTATTATCTTCATTTTGCAGATAAAAGAACATGAATATGTAGGACTCAGAAAGTTTATCACCCATTCATTTTTCCTGAAAAATTTTCCTTCAGGCAAAAACAAGGAATCCAAGAAAGAGAAGGAAATTCAAAACATATAAAAGTGGTGAAAAAAAATGCTAGTAAAATTTATACTTAAATCTTAATGTTAAGACATTTAAGAAAGCATTTTTAAGAAATAAAACAGAAAAATGTAAAAAGAAAGTTAATGGTAAACTAGAACTAAAATTTCATAGTATTGCTACTAACATGAGATGCTTAAGATCTTACCTTGCTCCAGAGGAAAAAGTTATACTGATTCATTCTAAATGCTTATAGAAAGGCATGTTTAAAAGGTTTTTTTTAATTTAAGGGCCATCTCCTCAAAATGGTCGAGGTCATCAAAAACAAGGAAAGGCTGAGAAACTGTCACAGCCAAGAGGAGACTAAGAAGACATGACAACTAAATGTAATGTATCCTGGACCAGATAAAGGACATTTGACAAAAATTAAAGAAATATTGTTACCCAGAACCTGGGTTTGCCTCTTGGTGGGTGTTGAGCTTAAAGACACAACCAAGGCAAAGATCAGGAAAAGGAAGGATTTATTATTATTTGCAGCAAGTAAGGAGCACACCGGGGATCTTCCCCCAAGCAGTGTCTCCCTAAACAGCAAAGTTGGGGAAGATTTAAGCTAAGGGCACATGCATATTCATGAAGGGGCTTGAGCAGAGGAGGATCCAGCATAGAACTGGGGCAAAGGACCACAGAGTCCAAGTTTTAGTAGTTTGAAGTCAGAAAAGGTCAACATCAGCCTTCCATCCTCCACCTGGATGCAGGCCTTAGCTCCTACAGAACTCAAAGGTATGTATCAGATTGTTACATATATCCCTTGAGGAGGAAATACAACTCTGTTCTAAACACTGAACTATAGGGTTTTTTAAAATTTATTTATTTGGCTGCACCGGTCTTAGTTGCGGCACATGGGATCTTCATTGCGATGTACGGGATCTTTAGTTGCGGCATGTGGGATCCAGTTCCCTGACCAGGGTTCGAACCCGGGGGATCATGCCATGGAGTCTGAGCCACTGGACCACCAGGGAAGTCCCTGAACTATTGTTTATTGACTGCTTTTCCACAGTGCCTGCCTTCTCTCATTTCCCCCCCTTTTTTTTTTGCGGTATGTGGGCCTCTCACTGTTGTGGCCTCTCCTGTCGCGGAGCACAGGCTCCGGACACGCAGGCTCAACGGCCATGGCTCACGGGCCCAGCCGCTCAGCGGCATAGTGGGATCTTCCCGGACCGGGGCACGAACCCGTGTTCCCTGCATCGGCAGGCGGACTCTCAACCACTGCGACATCAGGGAAGCCCTCTCATTTCCCTTTTAAGATCATTCATTACTGATCCTGTTCAAGGGAAAGCACTGTGGCCAGGCTTAGATCACAAAATGGCTTAAGCAAAAAATGGCTTCTCTTCTGTCATGAAAGCCATGCCTGCCTGGGTCTCTTTTCCCGGGATCCCCTACTCTATCTGTTTACAATATGAATAAAAGTATGAACTTAATTTAATAAAATGTATCAATATTAGATCATTAATTTTGACAAATGTACTACATTAATGGAAAATATTAATAATAAGGGGAACTGAGTATGGAGTATACAGGAATTCTCTGTACTGTCTTTGCCATTTTTCTATAAATCCAAAATTACTCTAAAATAAAAAAATTTGTTTAAACATTAGAAACAACCTCATAGAGTTATTGTAAGAATTAAATGAAATAATCAATATAAAAAGATCTGCGGGGCCTCCCTGGTGGCGCAGTGGTTGAGAGTCCGCCTGCCGATGCAGGGGATACGGGTTCGTGCCCCGGTCTGGGAGGATCCCATATGCCGCGGAGCGGCTGGGCCCATGAGCCATGGCCGCTGGGCCTGCGCATCCGGAGCCTGTGCTCCGCAACGGGAGAGGCCACAACAGTGAGAGGCCCGCATACCGCAAAAAAAAAAAAAAAAAAAAAAAGATCTGCGGAGGGACTGGAATATAGTAAGCATTCCGTAAATATGAGCTTTTAATAAGGATTTAAAAATTAAGGGCTGTCGACAGAGGAATAGGAATAGCATGCATAACTTCCCAAACTATGGATGGTTGGAGGGGAGAGATAAAAAAAGAAAATTTAATTTATCAGGACTTTCCTGGTGGCGCAGTAGTTAGGAATCCACCTACTAATGCAGGGGACACGGGTTCGAGCCCTGGTCCGGGAAGACTCCACATGCCGCGGAGCAACTAAGCCCGTGCACCACAACTACTGAGCCTGCGCTCTAGAGCCCATGTACCACAACTACTGAAGCCTGCGTGCCGAGAGCCCGTGCCCCGCAACAAGAGAAGCCACCGCAATGAGAAGCCCGCGCACCACAACAAACAGTAGCCCCGACTCGCTGCAACTAGAGAAAGCCCGTGCGCAGCAACGAAGACCCAATGCAGCCAAAAATAAATAAATGTATAAATTTTTTTTAATATTTAATTTATCCAATAAAAAATAGAAAAGTTAAAGAAAGCGTTAAAGTGTACTTACATAAAAACATAAAATAAGATATAAGGAATCATTAACCATATTCAATGCAAATGGGTTAAACTCACTATTTAAGGGAAAGATTCCACACACATTAAAATTTAAAAAAAAGAAAGAAAGAAAAAGAAAATAACAAGTGTTGGTGAGTAAAATGAGCTGCATCCAATTCCAACGGGGGAAGGGAGGACTTGGTTCCAGCATGACCACCAAGCAATTAACTCAGTTCTAACAGTATTTACCCAGAGACAACATCACTCCCACAGGTTAAGGGTTCAGTCTCACAAGATTGATTGCCACCCCAGTTCAGACACCAGTTGCAAGTCCAGGTTGTCACCTCTGTTTCTGACCCACTGGCTATAGATGGGAGGTTCCAACACCCCCCTCCTTGGGTTCCATTAATTTGCTAAAGTAGCTCACAGAACTCAGAGAAACATTTTACTTACTTGATCACTTGTTTATTATAAAAGGATATAGGGCTTCCCTGATGGCACAGTGGTTGAGAATCGGCCTGCCGATGCAGGGGACGCGGGTTCATGCCCCGGTCCGGGAAGATCCCACATGCTGCGGAGCGGCTGGGCCCGTGAGCCATGACCGCTGAGCCTGCGTGTCCGGAGCCTGTGCTCCGCAACGGGAGAGGCCACAGCAGTGAGAGGCCCGCGTACCGCAAAAAAAAAAAAAAAATTAAAAAATATAAAAGGATATAATTTGGGAACAACCAGAAGAAAGAGAGATGCTTAGGGCAAAGTATGGCGAAAGGGCTCGGAGCATTCATGTTCTCTCTGAGTACGCCACTCTCCCCAAATCTCCACGTGTTCACCAGCCTGGAAGCTCTCCAAACTCCATCCATTTGGGTTTTTATGGAAGCTTCATTATACAAGCATGACTGAGTGAATCATTGGCCATTGGCAATTTATCCAACCTCCAGGCCTTCTCCCTTCCCCAGTGGAGATGGGGTTAGGGGCAGTGAAACTGAAAGTTCCAACCCTCTAATCCCCGGGTTGACTCCACTGGCTACCAGCCCCCATCCTTAGGTGGAGTCCAAATGTCACCTCATTAGCTTAACAAAAGACCCCTATACTGCTGTTATCACTTAGGAAGTTCTAAAGATTTTAGTTCTGTGCCAGAAAAGGTGGACGAAGACCAAATATATATTTCTTATAAATTACGATGTCACAGTGAAGATGCGGAGAAATTAGAACCCTTGTGCAGTGTTATTGGGAATGTAAAATGGTGCAGCAAGTATGTAAAACATTCTGGAGTTTCCTTAAAAAATTAAAAATGGAATTATCATGTGATCCAGCAATTCCGCTTCTGGGTATTGTTGACAAAAAATCAATCAGTTGATCTAAGAAAGAAGTGGAAATTTTTATTTGAGCCAAATTGAGGATTATAACCTGGGAACAGCCTCTCAGAAAGCTCTGAGAACTTTTCTGTCAGTTAGGGGCCAATGTACAGTTACGTAAGTTTTCTGAGACAGACAGCTGTACGTTAAATGACATATTATTGACAGTTTACACAATCTAGCGAGTAGTCCATCATGGATCATAGTGGCCCTTTACCAGATGAAGAAGGAATGTTATCCTTTAAAGTGTTGTCTTGTTGGTACTAAGAGAATGTTGCTCTTTATGGCCGAGCAGGTATTTCTGCTGATAGGGAGGTTTGGTCAAAGCATAATGCAGACACACAATTCACAGTAGAGGGGAGAGAGGAGGCCAAAGGGCAAAGAAATGTTTTTCCTGTTTAAATTTTTCTTGTCGTGCCATAAAATATGAATTTCATTTCACATATATATCCTAAAGAATTGAAAACAGGGTCTCAAAGAGTTATTTGCACACCCATGTTCATAGCAGCACTATTCACAATAACAAAAAGATGGAAGCAACTCAAGTATCCGTCAATGGATGAATGGATAAACAAAATATGGTCTATATGTACAATGGAATATAACTCAGCCTTAAAAAGAAATTCTGACACAGGCTACAACATGGATGAACCTCAAACATACTATGCTAAGTGAAATAATCCAGACATTAAAAAAAATACTGTAGGATTCCACTCATATGGGGTGTCTAGAGTAGTCAAATTTATAGAAACAGAGAGTAGAGTGGTGGCTGCCAGGAGCTGGGGGGAAGGGACAATGAAGAATTCTTGTTTCATGGATATAGAGTTTCAGTTTTGTGGGATGATGAAGTTCTGGAGATTGCTTGTACAATAATGTGAATGAGGGACTTCCCTCGTGGCACAGTCGTTAAGAATCTGCCTGCCAATTCAGGGGACACGGGTTCGAGCCCTGGTGCGGGAAGATCCCACATGCCGTGGAGCAACTAGGCCCGTGTGCCACAACTACTGAGCCTGCGTTCTAGAGCCCGAGAGCCACAACTACTGAGCCTGCATGCTACAACTACTGAAGCCCATGCGCCTAGAGCCTGTGCTCCGCAACAAGAGAAGCCACCGCAGTGAGAAGCCCACACACTGCCCATGCACAGCAATGAAGACCCAACGCAGCCAAAAAAGAAAAAAATATATATATATAATGTGAATGTACTTGACACTACTGAATTGTACAATTAAAAATGGTTGTGATGGTAGATTCTACTTTATGCATATTTTACCACAATTAATTTTTTTTTTTAAAAAGAGTATTCTCGGGCTTCCCTGGTGGCACAGTGGTTGAGAGTCAGCCTGCCGATGTGGGGGACACGGGTTCGTGCCCCGGTCCAGGAAGATCCCACATGCCGCAGAGCGGCTGGGCCCGTGAGCCATGGCCACTGAGCCTGCACGTCTGGAGCCTGTGCCCCGCAACGGGAGAGGCCACAACAGTGAGAGGCCCACGTATCGCAAAAAAAAAAGAAGAGTATTCTCAAACTGAGTGACCAAATGAAAGAAACCAATCTGAAAAGGCTATTTACTGTATGATTCCAACTACATGACATTCTGGAAAAGGTAAAACCATGGAGACATTAAAAAAAAAAATCCATGATTTTCAGGGGTTAGGAGAGAGGGAAAGATAAACAGATGGAGAACAGAGGATTTTTAGGGCAGTGAAACTCTTCTGTATGATACTGTAATGATGGTATATGTTGTTACATTTTTGTCAAAACCCACAGAATGTGCAACACAAGAGTGAACCCTATGGTAAACTCTGGACTTTGAGTGATATTAACATGTATAAGTTCATCATGTTGTAACAAATGTAGCCCTCTGGTGCAGGTTGTTGATGGCTGGGAGGCTAAGCATGAGCAGAGGCAGGAGGTATGTGGGAATTCTCTCTACTTTCTGCTAAACTTTGCTGTTCTAAAAAATAAAGTCTATTAAAAAAATTTTTAATGCAGTAATATCATATTCATAAGACACATACTAACAAAAAATTGAAAATAAGGGGTGATCAAAGGCAAATGCAAACTAAAAAGAAATATAGGTGGCAATATTAATAAAAGATAAAATATAATTTGATGACAAAGCACATTAAGACAAAGAGATAAATGAATATTGTACATTGATAAAAGTCAGTCTCTCACAAAGTTGTGATAGATGTGAGTCTTATCCCATCTTATCAAAATATATCTATTTTAAAACTCTTCTGGAATGAGGTAAGAGAGAGTTTTCTCTTTTTGCCCTATACATCAGTATTGCATTCATATCTATAGTCAATCTACCATCCTAAATGTGTTCTCGTTTGGTGAAGGGGAATGAGTATTAAAATTTGAATAAACAACAAGGTCTTACTGTATAAGCACAGGGAACCATATTCAATATCCTCTGATAAATCATAATGGAAAAGAATATAGAAAAAGAATGTATACATATGTATAACCGAATCACTTTGCTGTACAGCAGAAACTAACGCAATATTGTCTATCAAATATATGTCAATAGGGCTTCCCTGGTGGCGCAGTGGTTGAGAGTCCGCCTGCCGATGCAGGGGATGCGGGTTCGTGCCCCGGCCTGGGAAGATCCCACATGCCGCGGAGCGACTGGGCCCGTGAGCCATGGCCGCTGAGCCTGCACGTCCGGAGCCTGTGCTCCGCAACGGGAGAGGCCACAGCCGTGAGAGGCCTGCGTACCGCAAAAAAAAAAAAAAAAAAAAAAAAAAAAAAAAAAAAATATATATATATATATATATATATGTCAATAAAAAAATGAAAAATAAAAAAATTTTTGGATAGAAATGTCAGTTTGTCCTCGAAAAGTGCTGTGCCAGTTAACATTTCTACCAACAAAGAGGGATTTTCTCCATGCCATCTCTAATACTAAATAGTACCATTAAAAACATTGTTAGCCTGACAAGAGAGAAAGTGGTATCTTGTTTTTATTTGCATTTTCCTGTTCAGAAGGGAAGTTGAGCTTCTTTTCTTAGCCAGAAATGATAATGTAATCCAGTCAGTCATATTTTTTCCTTTCTTGTTTCTGGGTTTAATGTCTCACTTAGAGACATTATGTGTATTCTCCTATATTTTCTGTTGGTACTCTTATTACTTTGTTTAGAATTTTAATTCATTTTAACGTCATTTTATTTATTATTTTTGAAGAAGCTGTCTATTCTACACAGTTCCCAGCTGGATATCCAATTATCCCCATACCACTAATTGAATTTACTTTACCTCAAAGTTGAAATACCAACATTATCAAGTCAATACATAAGTTTGTTTCTCTGCCTCTGTTACACTATTTTAATGACACTATTTTTTTTTTTTTTCGGTACGCGGGCCTCTCACTGTTGTGGCCTCTCCCGTTGCGGAGCACAGGCTCCGGACGCACAGGCTCAGCGGCCATGGCTCACGGGCCCAGCCGCTCCGCGGCATGTGGGATCTTCCCGGACCGGGGCACGAACCCATGTCCCCTGCGTCGGCAGGCGGACTCTCAACCACTGCGCCACCAGGGAGGCCCCAATGACACTATTTTGGTAGTCCATTTTAAGAACTACTAGAGCAATTTCTTCCTCATTAGTATGCTTTTCAAAGACATCTTAGCAGTTTTTAACATTTACTCTTCCAGATGAAGTTTTAAGTTTCAAAAAACTTCCTCTTGGGAATTCCCTGGCAGTCCAGTGGTTAGGGCTCTGCGCTCTCACTGCGGAGGGCCCAGGTTCCGTCCCTGGTTGGAGAGCTAAGACCCCACGAGCTGCGCGGTGCAGCCAAAAAAAAAAAAAACCACTTCTTCTTAAGATTTTGCTTGGAATTGCATTGACTCTATGACCATTTGGGGAGAAATGACACGGGAACATGAGGCAACGATGATTAAACAGGCACTAGACAAAGACAGCTCTTCTGCTTTGGCAAGTCAGTTCATCTCGTGAATCTTCAGTTTCTTTATCTTTAAAGCAGAGATGATAATAGTACCCATGTCGTAGGGCTATTATGAGAATTAAACGTGATAACGCATATAAAGTGAGTAGCACAGTGCCTGCCACATAGTAAGTGTTCAATAAATGTGACCCTCGTATTCAAGTACAGAAATACCTTGGTTATATATTCTGAATGTCCTTTGGTCATGTTCAGTTTTCTTCATAGAGGTTGCACACATTTGTTGTTGAACTTTTACTCTGCTTTAGCTTTTTGTTGCTATTGGGAATGGATTTTTTTCTTTCCTTTTAAGAATATTTTCCAGTTAGTTACTGCTAGTATAGACAAACATCTTTAATGAAGTGAAGCATTTTTTTCTCTTAGTAGTTGGTATGGGGATGTATTTATCTAGGGATTGGTTACCTTAATGACCTCTACTGCAGGTTCCAATAGAGTTTTAGTTTATTCTTTCAGATTTTCTGAGTAGATAACACTATGACCCACAAATAACCATTTGTTTTCTCCTCATATATTTTCTCCTTTTGCATTGGTTGGAACTTTCAAAATGATTTCAAATGATGTCTGTAGTAGAGGACATCTTTATGTTCTCACAACTTTATTGGGAAATTTTTACAATCTCTTTTATTTATTTTTTTTAACTTTTAATTTATTTATTCATTTTATTTATTTTATTTTTTTTGGCTGCGTTGGGTCTTCGTTGCTGCGAGCGGGGGCTACTCTTCGATGAGGTGTGCAGGCTTCTCACTGCAGTGGCTTCTCTTGCAGAGCACAGGCTCCAGGCGCTCGGGCTTCAGTAGTTGTGGCACATGGGCTCAGTAGTTGCAGCATGCGGGCCCTAGAGCACAGGCTCAGTAGTTGTGGTACACAGGTTTAGCAGCTCCATGGCATGTGGGATCTTCCAGGACCAGGGCTGGAACCCGTGTCCTCTGCATTGGCAGGAGGATTCTTAACCACTGCACCACCAAGGAAGTGCCTACATTCTCTGTTTTTTGTGTGTGTGTGTGTGTGGTACGCGGGTCTCTCACTGTTGTAGCCTCTCCCGTTGCGGAGCACAGGCTCTGGACGCGCAGGCTCAGCAGCCATGGCTCACGGGCCTAGCCGCTCCACGGCATGTGGGATCATCCCAGACCGGGGCACGAACCCGTGTCCCCTGCATCAGCAGGCGGACTCTCAACCACTGCGCCACCAGGGAAGCCCTACATTCTCTTTTAAAAAACAACTCATGCTACGTTTAGAAGAGAAACAAATAAGAAATCAATAAATATTATATAAAGGGTTTGGTTGCAAAAAGTACTCTGAAATTATGTTCCACATCAGAATAGATTCAGTCCAGTCACATATCTATATATTTATTGAGCAAATAATGAAACTATAAAGAGCATAAGGTGGCAATTCACGAAATAAAGGTTAAACTCTACTTGGTAGATTCAGGTGAGGCAGGAACATAAAACCACACATGTTACTACATTCATTAAGGATTTTAAATTAACCTTTATAAAATTAATACATTCTCACTGAAAAAAATTTTAAAATACAGATATATATAAAGAAAAGTTTCCCCTTCCTATATTCTTTTTTTTTTTTTTTTTGCGGTATGCGGGCCTCTCACTGTTGTGGCCTCTCCTGTTGCGGAGCACAGGCTCCGGACACGCGGGCCCAGCGGCCATGGCTCACGGGCCCAGCCGCTCCGCGGCACATGGGATCCTCCCAGACCGGGGCACGAACCCGTATCCCCTGCATCGGCAGGCGGACTCTCAACCACTGCGCCACCAGGGAGGCCCCCCTTCCTATATTCTTCATCCTATATCCCAGAGGCATCCTTTGTTTACATGTCAGTGTGTATGCCTCTAGAAATTTTTTATGCATATATATACAAAAATGAGTAACATTATTTGGAAACATCTAACAACTTTGATTTTAAAAACATTAATTTTTAAAATTGAGCTTTAATTTGTAAACAAACACTAATTTAGGCATAAGATTAAATCCTTAGGCAGTCTGGTCAATTGGGAATTTAATAAAATCACCGCTAAACTTTGAGATGTTTTCCTGACAAAATCCTATATTTAGTATCTGCCCTGAGATTCTTTCTTTTTTAATTTATTTCAATTTAAATTTTTTATATATATACATTCTTTTTAAAATTTATTTTTATTTTTATTGAAGTATAGTTGAATTACGTTGTGTTAATTACTGCTGTACAGCAAAGTGACTCAGTTATGCATCTATATACATTCTTTTTCATATTTTTTCCATATGGTTTATCACAGGATATTGAATATGGTTCCCTGTGCTATACAGTAGGAACTTGTTTATCCATTTTATATATAATAGTTTGCGTCTGCTAATCCCAAACTCCCAGTCCATCCCTCCCCCTCCCCCCTCCCCCTTGGCAACCACAAGTCTGTTCTCTACATCCGTGAGTCTGTTTCTGTTTCCTAGATAGGTTCCTTTCTGTCATATTTTAGATTCCACATATAAGTGATATCATGTGGTATTTGTCTTTCTCTTTCTGACTTATTTCACTTAGTATGATAATCTCTAGTTGCATCCATGTTGCTACAGATGACATTATTTCGTTCCTTTTTATGGCTGAGTACTACTCCATTGTATATATGTACCACATCTTCTTTATTCATTCATCTGTCGATGGGCATTTAGGTTGCTTCCATGACCTGGCTATTGTAAATAGTGCTGCAATGAACATAAGGGTGCACGTATCTTTTTAAATTATCTTTCTGCCTTTGAGAATCTTTTGCTCAGACTGGAATAAGAAACATTGTTATTCTTAAGCTCTGATAATCCTTGCTCCTTTATAGTTTTTAAATTTTTTCTTGAAAATTTTTTTGCCCTCTCTCTGTATCCTATCATTTACGACCACGTAAAAATACTTGGCCCTTTAAATATTTTGCCCAGATAACTCCTTAGGCAAATCCATCAGTTTATGAGATGTATTTTCTGTTTCCTATATCACCACAGGGTATAGGTGTGCCAAACTTCATATCATGAAGTTACATAAAAAGGGTTGCAGCGGGCTTCCCTGGTGGTGCAGTGATTGGGAGTCTGCCTGCCAATGCAGGGGACACAGGTTTATGCCCCAGTCCGGGAAGATCCCACGTGCCGCGGAGCGGCTGGGCCCGTGAGCCATGGCTGCTGAGCCTGCACGTCCAGAGCCTGTGCTCCACAACGGGAGAGGCCACAACAGTGAGAGGCCCGCGTACCACAAAAAAAAAAAAAAAAAAAGAAGGATTGCAGCATAGCAACATAAAAAGTGTTGCTTTTTTAATCCTCCACTAATAATGTCCTCCCTAGTCTCCCACCTACAGCAGTATCTCCTCAAGGGACTTCAACTTTATACTAATGGTCTCCTCATGGGCCTTTCCAGCTTCTGCCCAGTGCTGGTCCTAAGGCCCATGCTGGCTGTTTTAGGTTTTTTGTTATGGGTAGCACCCCAATTCCAGACCCTACATTTCTGTCCCAGTTACTATTGCTGCCTAACAAATGAGCCCAAAACTTAGCAGCTTAAAACAACACTCTTGTTATGCTAATAGATTTTGTGGGCCAGAAATTCAGATGGGGCACAGTAACCATGGCTGTGTCTTCCTCATGATGTCTGAGGCCTCTGCTGGTAAGATGTTAAGGCTAGAGGGATTCAGCGACTAAGAGCTGGAGTCATCTGAAGACCCACTCACTTATAAATCTGGTAAAGCTCAGAAGACTAGGACTCCTGACCAGAACATCTGCATGTTGTCTTTCCCCTTGGCTTGATGTCCCCATGGCACAGTGGCCTGGGACGCAGCCCTTCTTCAGTAGCAGCTCAGGGCTCTTAGCACGAGTGTGCCAGCAAACAAGTCAGAAACTGAACCACCACTTATGGCCTAGCCTTGGAAGTCATACAGTTAAATTTTTCCCATACTCTATTGCTGAAGTCATCCCAAACCCACTAGATTCAAAGGGAGTGATAGACCTCATCTCTGGATGGGAAGAGTAGCCAGGATATATTGTTGAATACCTTGTGGGATGGAAGATATTTTTGTAGCTATCTTTGGAAAATACAATGTGTGACATAAATAAGAAATTAGTAACAATATAAATGATATGAGCAAAGCAAATGATGCAAATATATATACAGTGATCTACATAAGTTAATTACATCAGTTTATTTGCATGATTTGTATATACATACATATTCATATACACGTGTGTGTGTGTGTGTGTGTGTGTGTATATATCTATATATATGTGTATATAACACTAAGTATAAAATATCCATTCTTCTGAAGTGTTCACAATATCTTTACCAAAAATGACAATATGCTGAGCATAAAGCAAAGCTCAACAAATTTCAAAGGATAGTAATTATAAAGAGAATGTGCCCTGGCCCTAGTGAAATTTACCTAGACATCAGTAACAAAAAGGTAAACAGAGCATCCCCATATGTTGGAAATTAAGCAACACATTTCTAAAAAATAGATCAAAAAAGAAATTCCAAGGGAAATTAGAAAATCTTATAAACAGAATGATTTTTAAAATTTTTATTTATTTATTTATTTTTGGCTGCGTGAGTCTTTGTTGCTGCACACGGGCTTTCTCTAGTTGCAGCAAACAGGGGCTACTCTTCGTTGCAGTGCACGGGCTTCTCATTGCAGTGGCTTCTTGTTGGGGAGCGCTGGCCCTAGGCGCACGGGCTTCAGTAGTTGTGGCATGCAGGCTCAGTAGTTGTGGCACATGGGCTTAGTTGCTCTGTGGCATGTGGGATCTTCCCAGACCAGGGCTCAAACCCACGTCCTCTGCATTGGCAGGTGGATTCTTAACCACTGCACCACAAGGGAAGTCCCTGAATGATTATTTAGATCATGCTTCTTATTTTATTATTATTATTATTTTTTAATTGAAGTATAGTTGATTTATAAAATATTATTTTCCAGTTTACAACATAGTGATTCAAAATTTTACAGATTATACTCTATTTAAAGTTATTGTAGGGAATTCCCTGGGGGTCTAGTGGTTAGGACTTGGCACGTTCACTGCTGAGGGCCCCAGGTTCAATCCCTGATCAGGGAACTAAGATCCCACAAGCTGGGTGGCGTAGCCAAAAAATAAAAATAAAATAAAAATTATTATAAAATATTGGATTTATCCCCTGTGCTGTATAAATTACGATTTTTTAAAATGGTATATCAAAATCTATAAGACTTCTGCTTTCTGCCATGATGGAGTAAATGGTGCCAGTTTAGCTTTCCCATTCCCCCATAAATGACTAGAAAACTTTAAAACATATATAAACCAAATGCCGTCAGATATCGCAGAACAGACAGTGCAGAATTGTGAGCCCTTGGAGAAAGAAGACAAACTTGTTCTGAGCTGTGGTGCAGAGAAGGGGGGAAGGCAAGTTAGGATAGCCTTGCTGAGTTGAAGGAAACAGATTATAGTCCAGGAAGGCTGAAGCCAGGAAAGAGTTCTGGAAAGGAAGGCACTGTGCAGAGAAAGAACTCCTGCAACCTGTGTGGAGGTGCCACTGAGTCTTTGCTGAGTACTCGACTGTGCGTGGGGAGAGTGAATCCCCATGAAGCTCCACAAAGAGTGACCAGAGAATTGTAATCTAAGTAACACCCAGAGCACACACAGAGCAGGAAGACATTTCCATCTGTCCAGCCAGAGTAGAAATATGGGCAACATTCAGTGGAGACCCAAGAGGAGTAACGGTCAGTGTAGGGTCTGAAGGAGTCCTGGAATGAGGCTACTCTTAGTGGGTCAAGCAAAATTTAAAGACAGGCCTTGAAGGTATCGAACTGATAGCCTCAAGTAAACTAACTGCCAGCTGAAACAGTCTTTAAAAGATGAAAACTCAATCCAGACACTCTGCTTTGTAACACACACAATGTCCACCATTCAACTGAAAAATGCTAGATATGCAAGGGAGGTGTGACTATAACCGGGAGAAAAATCAGGCAGTGGGAGGCACTCAGTAATGACGGATATGAAGGAACTAGTAGACAAGGACATTAAAACAAGTAATATAACTATATTTAAGAATTTAGGGCTTCCCTGGTGGCACAGTGGTTGAGAGTCTGCCTGACGATGCAGGGGACACAGGTTCGTGCCCCGGTCGGGGAAGATCCCTCATGCCACAGAGCGGCTGGGCCTGTGAGCCATGGCCGCTGAGCCTGTGCGTCCGGAGCCTGTGCTCTACAACGGGAGAGGCCACAACAGTGAGAGGCCCGCGTACTGCAAAAAAAAAAAAAAAAAAAAAAAAAAAAGAATTTAATGAATAAATGTGTATAATGAAGTGAGAAATAAAAAAGAAACAAATGAAACTTCTAGAGATGGAAATGGAATATATGAAATTAACTTTTCACTGGCTTGGACTAACACAAAATTAAACACTGCATAAGAAAATATCAGAGAACTTGAAGGCATAGAAATAGAATCCCTCTAAAATAAAATACATAGAGAGAAAGGTGGGGAAAATAAAGAGGTTTTATAATCTACAGGAAATATAGACTGATTTAACACACATTTAATTGGAGACCCAAAAAACAAGGAATGTGTAGGAAGCAGAAAATACATTTGAAAAGATAATGGCTGAAAATTTTTCCAAATTTGAAAACTATAAACACATAGACCCCAAAAGTTCAATGACCTCCAAACAGAATTCACTTACACACACACGCACACACCCACACACACACAAACCAATTCAAATGTATCAAAATCTAATCACTAAAAATAAATGATAGAGGGAATATCTTTTTTTTAAATTGAAGTATAGTTGATTTACAATGTTTTGTTAGTTTCAGGTGTACAGCAAAGTGATTCAGATATACATATATCTGAATATATATATTCTTTTGCAGATTCTTTTCCTATATAGGTTTTAAAAAATATTAAGTATAGTTCCCTGTGCTATACAGTAGGTCCTTGTTGTTTATCTATTTTATATATAGTAGTGTGTATATGTTACTCCCAACTTCCTAATTTATCCCTTCACCCCACCTTTCCTCTTTGATAACCATAAGTTTGTTTTCTGTGTCTGTGTGTCTGTTCTGTAAATAAGTTCATCTGTATCATTTTTTTTACATTCCACTTATAAGTGATATCATATGATATTTGTTTTTTTTCTGTCTGATTTACTTCAATTAATAATGATCATCTCTAGGTCCATCCATGTTGCTGCAAATGGCATTATTTCATACTTTTTTATGGCTGAGTAGTATTCCATTGTGTGTGTGTGTGTGTGTTTGTACATATCTTCTTTATTCATGTATCTGTTGATGGATACTTAGATTACTTCCATATCTTGGCTCATAGAGGGAATATCTTAAATGTAGCCAGAGGAAAAAAGAAAAAGTCAGAAGATAATACTACAGTAGACTTCTTGTCAGAAACTAGAAAAGCCAGAGGCAATTGGAAGACATCTTTAAATATAAAAAGAAACTGTCAACTTAGAATTTTACATCCAGCAAAAATGCACACACACCCCCATGAGGGTGAAATAAAACTTTTTCAGATAAATAAAAGCCGACCAAATTCGTCACCAGCAGACCTGCACTAAAATATCGAAGAAAGAAAGTTCTTCAGGCTGAAGGTAAATGATACCAGATGGAAACTTGGGTCCACACAAAAGAATAAAAAGCACTGGAAATGGTAAATATGAGTTTATGAGTTAAATATGATTTTCCTCTATAATTAAATTTTCATTAAAATATAATTGACTGCCGAGAGCAGTGATTCTCAAGGTTTTCATTATAACCCTCTTAAGTAACATTTTTACGCATTTTTATCTAATTACCCCACATGACAAGAATGTATGCTCTAGCACAATAATGATAACAATGTAGTGTGGAATTAAAAATATATGTAGGGACTTCCCTGGTGGCACAGTGGTTAAGAATCCGCCTGCCCGTGCAGGGGACACGGGTTCGAGCCCTGGTCCGGGAAGATCACACATGCCGTGGAGCAACTTAAGCCCATGCACCGCCAACTACTGAAGGCTTCGTGCCCTAGAGCCCACGCTCTGCAACAAGAGAAGCCACCACAGTGAGAAGCCCGTGCATCGCAGTGAAGAGTAGCCCCTGCTCACGGCAACTAGAGAAAGCCCTCTCACAGCAACGAAGACCCAGCGCAACCAAAAAATAAAAATTAAAAAAAAATTAAAAAAAAAAGAAACAAACTAGTCTGGACTTCGGATGAGAAATGTCCAGACATTAAAAAAATATATATATAGAGAGAGA
This sequence comes from Mesoplodon mirus, assembly GCF_964341445.2. Classification (NCBI taxonomy): domain Eukaryota; kingdom Metazoa; phylum Chordata; class Mammalia; order Artiodactyla; family Ziphiidae; genus Mesoplodon; species Mesoplodon mirus. The sequence continues at coordinate 139,360,855 of NC_138982.1, read as the reverse complement.
GAGAAGGGTGGAGGAAGTGGCAGTTTACCATACTACATTCCTGAGGCAAAGTAGTCATTGTGGTCCTGAATTCTATTTGGTGGTAGTTTCAGATTTTTCATCTATATGTGTACATGATACATATCCACACTTTTTTTCTGACTGTTCATTAAGTTTTGAAATTAAATATAAGCAACAGATAAGTAACATCTAACATCACGATAAGAAATCCCATATAACCATGAGATATTAGACTAGCATTTTCCAAACTTTTCTGCTTTAGAGACCAGTAAAATACACACTGACCAAATTGTGTGGATTGGTATATGGCTATTGAGTTTTTACTTTGCCTATCACTTATGTATGCAATCTAAACTATGACACAAATGAACCTATCTAGGAAGCAGAAACAGACTCACGGACATAGAGAACAGACTTGCGATTGCCAAGGGGGAGGGGCTTGAGGGAAGGATGGAGTGGGAGGTTGGGATTAGCAGATGGAAGCTATTGTATGTGGAAGGGATAAACAACAAGGTCCTACTGTATAGCACAGAGAGCTATATTCAGTATCCTATGATAAACCATAAAGGAAAAGAATATTAAAAAAAGAATGTATATATGTATAACTGAATCACTTTGCTGTACAGCAGAATTTTTTTTTTTTTTTTTTTTTTGGCGGTACGCGGGCCTCTCACTGTTGTGGCCTCTCCCGCTGCGGAGCACAGGCTCTGGGAGCACAGGCTCTGGAAGCGCAGGCTCAGCGGCCATGGCTCACGGGCCCAGCCGCTCCGCAGCATGTGGGATCTTCGCGGACCGGGGCACGAACCCGTGTCCCCCGCATCAGCAGAAAGACTCTCAACCACTGCGCCACCATGGAAGCCCTGTACAGCAGAAATTTACACAACATTGTAAATCAACTATAGTTCAATAAAAAAATTTTTTTTGCTTTGCCAAGTATGACTTTAAAAGACAAAAAAAAAAAAAAAGACAAATAAAAATCAACGGCCCCGCCTCTTCCGGTGTCTGCCTGGACTCGGCGCAGGGGCGGTGCAAATTCCAAGCACAGAGGCAGGCAAACAGCAGGACCTTGGCGGTGGGGGAACTGAGCGTAAGGAAGGGTGGTCGCGTTGTCGCACCCAAGAAGGCCCACATCATGCAGCAGCAAACGCTCAAGAAGGTGAGTGTGGGCGTGCGAGGGGAAAGAGATGGAGCGTGGAGGCTGGCGAGGGGCTGGGGACGGAGAACTCAGCGCTGTGAGCCTGTTTTCCTCCTTCGCGCGGTGGGTACGGAAACATTTCCTACCAATCAACGGGCCTCCCAAAGTGAGGAATGGCGCGCACAAAGTGTTCAACCCAAGTGAGCTGCTTTCTCTATTACTGTCCTCCTTAATAGACCTCGAGAGGGAAGGCAGCCTGGGAGAGGAGTCACAAACCCCAGCTTTGCAAGAAGGCAGCACTGGGTGCAAAGCGCCGCTCCATCGACAGCTACTGTTTATTCGCCCTGAGGCTCTTACCTGTGAAATGGTCGTACTGATATAGCACTTTTCTCCTAGTGGTTCACAGGGCAGTGTGTGTTGCCTCTGGTTTTGATTGTCTTCTCTTCCCCCTAATAAGCTGGTTTATTAGCCAGAGGAGGCCCAAGTCTCATTGAAATGCAGACCACCCTTCATATACGTGGGTTCCACATTCACGAATTCAACCAACCCGAGGATCATAAGCTTAGTGCAGGGTCTCTGATTGGTTGAATCCTCAAATTTGGAAACTGAGGATATGGAGGGCCCACTAAAGGGATGTGAACATCCTTGGATTTTGGTATCTGCAGGGGAGTCCTGGAACCAATCTCCCGCAGATACCAAGATACAACTGTAGGCTATAGTGGGTTTGGAAATAGAGCATACATTTAAAGTCAATTGATTTTTGAGAAAAGTGCCAAGACAATTTCATGAGAAAAGAATAGTCTTTTCAACAAATAGTGCTGGGACTCTAGGTAGTCACGTGCAAAAGAATGAAGTTAGAGACCTACCTCACACCACAGACAAAAATTAACTCAAAATGGATCAAAGACCTGAATGTAAGAGCTAAATTATAAAACATTTAGAAGTAACCATAGGAGTAAATATTTATGATCTTAGATTTGACAATGGATTCTTAGATACCATACCAAAAGCATCAGCAGCAAAAGAAAAAATAGAGAAATTGGACTTCATCAAAATTAAAAACTTTTGTGCTTCCAAGAACATTATCAAGAAAGTCAAAAGACAGCCCACAGGATGGGAAGAAAATACCTGCAAATCATATATCCAATAAGGGACTTGTATATAGAACATGTAAAGAAATCTTACAACTCAATAATAAAAAATTAAATAATGCATTTTTTTAAATGAGAAAAGGACTTGAAAAGACATTCTCCAAAGAAGATATACAAATGGCCAGTAAACATATGAAAAGATGCATGACATCATTAATCACTAGGTAAATACAAATCAAAACCATAACCACAATGAAATACCACTTCACATCATTGGAATAGTTATTAAAAAAAAGGCAGGTAATGACAAGTGTTGGCAAGAGTCTGGAGAAATTGTAACCCTCATACTTTGCTCTTGGGAGTGTAAAATGCAGCAGTTGCTTTGTAAAACAGTCTGGCATTTCTTCAAAAAGTTAAACATAGAGTTGCCATATGACCTAGCAATTCCATTCCTAGGCAGGCAGCCAAGAGAAATGAAAACAATATGTCCACATAAAGACTTATACACAAATATTGATAGCAGCATTATGCATAATAGCTAAAAGTTGAAAACAATCCAAATGTCATCAACTGATGAGTAGATAAACAAAATGTGGTATATCCATACAGTGGAATATTAATTGGCCATAAAAAGGGATGAGTACTAATACAAGCTACAGCATGGATGAACCTTGAAAAAATTATGGTAAGTGAGAAAAGCTGGTCAGTCAAAAAGGCCATATTTGTATGATTCCATTTATATGAAATGTTCAGAATAGGCAAATCCACAGAAACAGAAAGCAACTTGTGGTTGCCAGGGGCTGGAAGGAGAACAGATTGGGGCTGACAGCTACTGGATGCAGAGTTTCCCTTTGGGGATGACAAAAATGTTCTGGAATTCGATAGTTGCAACATTTACACAACTTCATGAACATACACTAAATTTTATGTTATTTTGTTTTGTTTTATTTTTACTTTAAAGGGGTGCATTTTATGATATGTGAGTTATAAGTCAATACATTTTTTAAAAAAGAAAATATAGTCCTGGTAATTCTGTGTGCCTGACGGTGATCCTCACATATATGAGACAGGGGTTTGGAAAAGCAGGTGGTTTCTCTGACCTGTTTATGTAAATCAGATTCTACTTTGATAATTACATTCTTTTTTTTTTTAATGTTGAGCCTTCTTTTAATTTATTTATTTTTTTAATTTTTGGCTGTGTTGGGTCTTCATTTCTGTGCAAGTGCTTTCTCTAGTTATGGCAGGCAGGGGCCACTCTTCATCGCGGTGCGTGGGCCTCTCACTGTCATGGCCTCTCTTGTTGCGGAGCACAGGCTCCAGACGCACAGGCTCAGTAGTTGTGGCTCACGGGCCTAGTTGCTCCGCGGCATGTGGGATCTTCCCAGACCAGGGCTCGAACCCGTGTCCCCTGCATTAGCAGTCAGATTCTCAACCACTGTGCCACCAGGGAAGCCTGTGATAATTACATTCTTTTTTTTTTTTTTTTTTTTTTGCAGTACACGGGCCTCTCACTGTTGTGGCCTCTCCCATTGCGGGTGTGCTCCGGACACGCAGGCTCAGCGGCCATGGCTCACGGGCCCAGCCACTCCGCGGCATGTGGGATCTTCCTGGACCGGGGCACGAACCTGTGTCCCCTGAATCAGCAGGCGGACTCTCAACCACTGCACCACCAGGGAAGCCCGATAATTACATTCTTTTAATCAATGTCTCAAAAAGTTTTGGGAGGGTGGGAGGGACAAAAGGGCACAAGGATATTCATACAGTAGAATATAATAGCAGTTAAATGAACTAGAACACTACATCAGCATGGATAAAACCTAAAAACAATAATAGGAAAGAAAATAAGTTGCAGCATAATATAACATTTGTTTTAAATTCATGAACATGGAAATCAATGTTATATATTGCTATGGATCCATACATTTGTAGTAGTTACATGAAAACCTGCCATGGGGACAACAGTCACCAAATTCAGAATAGTTGTTGCTCCTGGGAAGGCAGAAGATGCACTGGACCTGAGAGGGGTACAAAGAGGTCTTTGATTCCAGCTACAGTATTTTAATTTAAAAAATAATCTAAAGTAGATACAGCAAAATGTTAGGATTTTTCAAATCCATGCAGTGACTACATGGATGTTTGTTATCACTAAATACTCTATGTCATTATTTGTTAATAAAGCGATGTTTTCCAAACTTCAGGTCACTTTGCATAAGTGGTTTGTGAAATCAGCTTTGTGGCTCATAACAACACCTTTTAAAAAAAAAGAGAGAGGGGCTTCCCTCGTGGCGCAGTGGTTGAGAGTCCGCCTGCTGATGCAGGGGACACGGGTTCGTGCCCCGGTCTGGAAAGATCCCACATGCCGCAGAGCGGCTAGGCCTGTGAGCCATGGCCACTGAGCCTGTGCGTCCGGAGCCTGTGCTCCGCAACGGGAGAGGCCACAACAGTGAGAGGCCCGCGTACTGCAAAAAAATAAAAATAAATAAAAATAAAAATTAAAAAGAGAGAGGACTTCCTTGGTGGTCTAGCCTGGTTGGGGAAGTTCCGCATGCCATGCGGTGCAGCCAAAACGAAACAAAACAGAGAGAGAACATAATAGAAAATATCAGAATATTTAGGGAAAAAGTTAAATATTGTTTTGGATAACTTTTAATTCAGGGTTTACTGTATTGCTAGGCAGGCAGCCAAGAGAAATGAAAACAATATGTCCACATAAAGACTTACACACAAATATTGATAGCAGCATTATGCATAATAGCTGAAAGGTGAAAACAATCCAAATGTATTTCTTTCTGAGGGTACTGGACAAAAATATTCAAAAGTCCTTTATATAATATACGAAGTTATAGTCCAAACATACTAAATAGGTTGAACAAAATTCTTCTTATGTCTGACCGTAAGCAATTTTACCGTGTTAGTCTTAAACAATTATATGATATGGTATGATACTTTATTTTATAGTGAGTCACATCTATAGAAGTACAATCCATAGAAGAAATTGCAGTGTGAAAGACCTTTGCATTTTTCTTTAAAATATTTTAAGTTAAATATTATTTTAAGGTCTGAAGTTTGGAACGTAATTAAAATTTAGCCTGGGTTGGGGATGTATTGATGTGAGGCCTCATCTATGTTTTTATTTCTTGTTAATAGCACCCTCACTGTGAAAGAATATGGCTCCATGGAAAACTGATGTCAACTATTAATTGGTTCATTGACTCAACCATATTATTAGCTTTATTTTTGTGGTATAAATATTTCATATTAACAAGGAGATTTTTAGGTGCTATCTTTGTGATTCTAAACCTTTAGTCTCATTCAATTCATGAACACCTGGAGATGCAATGAAGGCAGTCATCAAGCTCTTGAGTGTAGAAATGGGTTTCGTTGGGGGTTTTGTTTGTTTTCTTTCCTTTTTTTGATCCCAGTATGTTTTGATCAAACTGTCCTTGCAATGAACTTCTATTTCCATGAAGTAGAGTGGGTCTTCAGTGCTTGGAACCAAAGGAGCCATAACTAAGGCAGTAGGATGAATAGCTTTGAGTACATGTGTGTTACAAGAACAAAAGCCTACAGTAGAAAAACCAGTCAGGAGTGGAGTGTTGCAAAGTCCAATCAACGTAAACCTGAATGGATAGAAAGAGCAAATAAAGCTGATGGAGGAAAGGAGCAATGAAAAGAAATGGACATGGCAGTTGGGGCTCCTGGCCTCAGGCAGACACCCCAAAATGTGTCTACAGCATGAGAGCATCCATATAATCAGGACAGCAATGGGTCATACAAGGAACAGATGGTTCCCTTGGGTTTTCCTACAGAGAACTGACTTTGGCCACCTTGAAAATGGGTAGGGTTGGAGGTGAAATGGACAATCACAACTTAAACTTTAAATACTTCTCCGCAAATCCACACCCCTGGAAAAGACCACTCTTAACCATAGTGAATATGTAGAGAATGAAATCAGATGCTCTGGAATACTCAACAAGCATCCTCCACCTCCACCTCCTACTCACTGCTCTAAATAAGAAGGTATGCATAGATACAAGAAGCCTTTTGGAGCTATTGGAGAGCATCCAAGATGCTTTATTTTCTTGCACACATGCTTTCAACCTATTTGGAAAATATTCTACTTTGAGATAATGTTTCTTTTAAATCTACCAAATACTTTTTAATAAAATAGAAACCACTAAGTATATAGTGAAGTGTGTAGTTTTTTTAATATAAAAAAGCTATAGATCTTTGGATATTTTATCTTGGATTGCATCATCAGAGATGAATTGAACACAAACTCAAAGTTGCTATTTCCATTCAAGGGAAGGGTGGACACACACACCTGGTATGTTTTTATTCACACACTAGCTGAATAGTGCTTGAGACCCACTCCCATTAGGGGTGACTGCCTTTGGAGTGACACGTTTAGATCTCTAATTTAAAAAGCTTCTTCCTACTTTTGAATGTTGATAGTTTTGTGTTATTTCAGAGGTAATCCCCTGAAAAACTTCCCATTGGTGTTTTTAGAATTTCTTTTTATGGAAAATTTTAAACATATAGAAAAATAGACAGATTTGTACAATGAACCCCAGTCACCCAGATTCAACAATTATCAGCTCAAGGTCAACTTTGTTTCATCTATGCCCTCACCCACTTCCTGCCCTGTGGGATTGTTTAGAAGCAAATCCTGACATCATATCATTTCAAGCATCAATATTTCAATATATAACTCTAAAGACAAGGATGCTTTTTTAAATGAAACATATTCATAGTTCCATTTTTGCACCTAAAAATTAATTATTATTTCATAATTTCAAATACAGTCAGCATATTATATTATAGTCAGTAATTCAAACCAAATCAGTTTTTGAGGAAAGCTCTCACTTTGCACCATCAGGAAGACAATGTGGCCTGCCTTCCTGTCTGCAGAAGGAAGGGATGTGAGTTAAAACAAAGACAGGGATGGCCAAAGGGAAATATGATGGCACCTGGATTCGTGAGGACTCTGAATGCAGGGCAGAGCTGGATTAAAGAACCATAGAAGGACCCTTTATTCCAATAGTACTGGAGCATCTCCGGGGACTGAATGAAGCTCAGGAGGTCAGCTGGGCCCCAGAAGGGACTGAACTGGCAAATAAATGCAGTCACCCCAGGGGTGTCCTCTTCATCACACAACTCTCCTTTCTCCCTCCTAGATTTCTAGGCTGCTCCTTCCTCATGAGTAGAAAAAAGCAATGCTAAAGTTCTTGAGTTTCCCTCCTTCTCTGTATGAGAGACCAGCTCACACTGAGATGGGAATATCTTAGTTATAATTGCAAGTTTCCAGGAAAAGGGGCTCCGATTGGACCAGTTTGGGTAAAGTGTCCATTCTTGGTCCAACCACCAGTGACTGAGCCAGTGGGTCACATGTTACAAACATGGCTATCATGTTTGTAAACATGGCGTACCCATGTGGTCTGGTGGGTGGGCAGAATCTCCCAGAGATAGCCAAGGGCCACTATCCACAGGCTGGGTTGTTGCCAAGGAGAATGGAAAGCAGAAGCATCTCTAGAGCTAAGGAATCCACGTGGACCACTCTGTGCAGGCAGGAGGGCATTCCTCTCTCCCCACGTGGCAACAGGTGTCCCCACCAGGGAAAGGGTTCTGTTCCGGGCTGGGTCATCAAATCCAGCCGACTCTTGCTTCCTTCCCCCTCAGCAACATTTCAGAACAAAGAATCCCCTGCAGCTTCCTCTCCAGGGATCCCAAGGTGAAGACCACCCTACCGGTCAGTGAGCAAAGGCTTAATCTGCCTCTAGTTCAGTCTTGTCCCGTGGGGGTCGGTGGGGGACATGAAAGAGAAAATGCTTTAACTACTATTTGTCTCCAGTCCAACACAGGTGAGACTCCTTGACCTGAAAGCAGGGCTAAGAGACAGGTAAAGAGGGCACCGTGTAAGATGTGGAGATGAAACACAGCTGGTGGTTTAGAAGGACTTAAGACTAAACTCAGCGGAGGTACCTAGGCAGCAAGGCCTTTACCTTCTTCATCTTCATCTTCATCTTCACCTCCTTCATGGGGCACTCCTTATTCCCCTCCCTCCCTTCCTTCCTCCCTCCCTTTTCTCTTCCCTTCTCTTCTCCTTTCTTTTCTCTTCTCTTCTCTTCTTTTCTTTTTCTTTTCTTCTCTTTCTTCAGTGTCCCTTAACCTGTGTTTTGAGGACCATCAGCATAAAAATCACCTGGGGGCTCATTCAAGATTCAGACTCTGGCCTGCCTTCCCAGACACCCAGTTTGGCAGCCTTAGGCCCCAGCCCGGAAACCTGACTTTTTAACAAGTCAGGAGACTTTTGATGCACACCCAAGTATGAGAACCACTTGCGGTGGACAGAAACATCAGTCAAGTTGACCCCAGAATGTTCCATTCATCCTTTGCCCTTTGAACAGGATGAATTTTCCTGATATAATTGCCCCACATTTCTGTGGTGGTCGGGATGAGTGTAGCCAGCATACCACAGTTGTTAGTGAAGGCATTTAAGTCTACACCCTAAATACCTTTCCTCCTGCCCTGGGAGCTGCCCTAAACAGCTGCCTGGTTCAAGAAAAGCCCGTGAAGCTGGGCTCCCAGTCATACCACCGTTCCCCCCAATCAGGGAAGCTTTTTGTTTGTTTCCCTCAATTCAATGTACTAACATTCTTGAACATGGCATTGGTACTGTGAGTATACTAACATACTAAAAATTATGCTTAGAAATTGTACATTCTAATTTTGGAAACCTGATTTGATATAACAATATCTAGCTGTATATGTCAAAGCACCCCTTTTGGAGAGATCCTCTCACATTTGGAAAGTACAATGGCAGCCATGAATATTACAGGTGAGGCAACCTGTTTGTGCAACAGGCTGGCCCTGAAAGAATCATCTCTTAATTTCTCCTTTTTACAAAAACAGCTTTATTGAAGTATAATTTTAAACAGCACTCTTTTTTTGTTTGTTTGTTTTGTGTTTTTTTGTTTTTTCGGTACGCAGGCCTCTCACTGTTGTGGCCTCTCCCGTTGCAGAGCACAGGCTCCGGATGCGCAGGCTCAGCGGCCATGGCTCACGGGCCCAGCCGCTCTGCGGCATGTGGGATCTTCCCGGACCGGGGCACGAACCCGTGCCCCCTGCATCAGCAGGCGGACCCTCAACCACTGCGCCACCAGGGAAGCCCAAACATCACTCTTATAAGGGTATGGTTGGTGAGTTTTAGTGAATTTATACATTTATGAACCGTCACTGCAATCCAGTTTTTCTAACACTTCCATGCATCTGAAAAGCTACCTTTGCCTGTCTGCTCCCTGCGCCCACCCGTAGCCTCGGGCAACTGCCATTCTACACTGTCTCCATAATTTTGTGTTTGCTAGAAATTTCACATAAGTGGAATCTTTCAGTATGCAGTCTTTGTGTCTGACAACGTTCACTTAGTGAAAAGTTTCTGAGATCCATCCAGGCTGTTGTGTGGATCAGTAGTCTTTTTATTGCTGTTCCTTTTTATTGCTGAGTAGTATTCCACTGGGTCGATCCTTTCAATGTCTTGATTTGCTCTCAACTCTCTGAAACAGCATGTTTTCACATTGATATGGTGGGAATCTTCTCAGGACTAGAAACTCCAAACCTAGACAATTCCTACCTGTCTCTGTGTTGTCAGTTGAGGAAACGTGCACATCCTTTTGATTGTGTGAATTGGCAGAGAATATGAGAGGATGTTTTTCCTGGTGTGGGCCCAACACTTAGCTGTGTTCCCAGATTTCAACTAAAGATACCTAGTCTTCAGTGAAAAATCATTGTATGTCTTTTTTAAAAGATATAATTGTTTCTACAGGTTTTTTTCCTGAAACATGCTAGTGTCCTTTATCAGGTCTTATCACTTATAATATGCCTATGAGTTTGATCACAATTTTATACGTATTTTACTGTAAGAAGATCAAGGTAAAACTACATGCCTGAGTGCAAACACATGTTTTACAGTTACCTTAATTCTTGGGCTCACAGTAATGGGCTGTAGCTCCTAAACCTGGTAAAAACTTGGTATTCTGGGATTCCCTCGTGGCGCAGTGGTTGAGAGTCCACCTACAGATGCAGGGGACACGGGTTTGTGCCCCGGTCCGGGAAGATACCACATGCCGCAGAGCAGCTGGGCCCGTGAGCCATGGCCACTGAGCCTGCGCGTCCGGATCCTGTGCTCCGCAATGGGAGAGGCCGCAGCAGTGAGAGGCCCGTGTACCGCAAAAAAAAACCCCAAAAAAACCCACTTGGTATTCTATGGATGCGCTCCATGCATCTATTTTCGAGTGCATATTCTCTGGTTCAAATATCTTTGTGTGTATATCGCTTTGGAAATATTCTCTCAGCTTCCGAGGCATTCTCCAAACACTTTCTGACATAGCCAACATTCCGGGGTATTTGAGGAAGAGCTGCAGCTCCCTCACCACGATCCATTTCCGGCTGCACAGCTGAGCGGCCCAAAGAGGAAAGAGCATCTAGTGGTTTGGAGAATTTAGTTCAGTCGGCCCTGGAGGTCTTTATTTTTAACAGTATGATTAAACAATATTTCTGACAGCACAGGAAATTAGACACCTATTTACTAAGTGCTTCTTTTGAAAGGGGTACAATGCTAGGGCAACAAAGCAATGATTTATATACTTCATTCATTAAAAAGAAATTTCAGCACCAACCATGTGCTCAGTGGGGTAGGAGATACAAAGTTGAGTCATTCTCATCCACAAGGAATGAACAACTCACAAGAGGAGATATGACTTTAGTGTTATTCCTTAGCTGGCTTGTGTTGCTGATGCACTTTGGACATCAACACGTTCTTTCGTTGGTTTGGTTTGATTTGGTTTGGCAGGAAAATAGCTTTTGTATTATTCTGGAGACAGAAATCTTTTACTTCACCAGAATACAAGTTTCCTTCCAATCCAAAGAGCACAGGTTAAGTGGATCCAGTTGTTTGCTGAGGATACATCTAAACACATCTGCAGCTTAGGAGAAGGTCTTTCATCTTAACCTTGATGATATGAAACTTCTGTAACCATCACAGAGGACACATAGGATGTTGAGAACAACTTGGATGCTGATTCCAGCTTTGCTGCAAATTAGCAAGGTGACCTTTGGCATCTACTTTGATCTCGCTGGGGCCTTGGTTATTTCATCTGGAGGAAACTCATGTCATTAAGTCCTTAGGTTCCTTTCAGCCAGAAGATTCCATGAGGCCTTTTTCACTGAGGGCACAAATCCCTGTCAAGTCCTTGTCTAGTAATTATTATTAGACAACCTTCCTAAGGTTATTAGGTAACCTTCCTAAGGCTTTATGACTTTTCCATTCTTCAGGTGTTATACATCTTTTCTCTCCTTGAGTTTGTAATGGAGCAAAGTAAGAATCACATCATTGATACATATTGAAGTTTTAAATATTGATTTTGACTGGGCAGTAATGAGAAAATTAACTTTTATATTTCAGATATACACATATCGCTTTCTACCGTGAAAATGAGAAAGTCAGGTCATTAATGTAGGCAAATTAGAAGTGAGACTTTTGGGTTTGTGTCATTTCTTCCACCCTCTGCCCGCCTCCAGTTTCAAGACTGGTAGACCATGAAGAAGGTGACAGAGATTGCACAATGTCCCAGTGTCCTGCTGTTCTTAAATAAGGGAAGGATAAAATCCCTGTCTTCATAATCTAAGAAGTAGTATTTGTTCATCCTTTATTTTCTTTTATTTGGTTGGTTCTGTGGGTTTGTTTGTTTTTTGGCTGCACCGCACAGCTTGTGGGATCTCAGTTCCCCGATGAGAGACTGATCCGGGGCCACAGCAGTGAAAGCCTGGAATCCTAACCACTAGGCCACTAGGGAACTCCCATCCTTTATGTTTCAATGATTAACTTCTTAGATGCCTGCAAAAGCTGGGACGAAGTCTTTATGAAGAACAATGGATGACAAAACACCAAATCATAAAAATTAAAAACTTAGTATTTATCCTGCTGTATCCTTGCATATTCATATATCCTTCTGTGTACATGGTGCAAAGCAACTGGGCATAGGGAACACTGCTACATTTGATAAAATGTGGATAAAATTCAAATATTAGGTTTTAGAAAGGTTTATAAATCCTCAGTCTGATTAAGCAAATATCTGTTCTTCAATTTTTAAAAGGTGTATCAAGAAAATTGACCTGTAGGGCTTCCCTGGTGGCGCAGTGGTTGAGAGTCCGCCTGCCGATGCAGGGGACACGGGTTCGTGCCCCGATCCCGGAAGATCCCACATGCCGCGGAGCGGCTGGGCCCGCGAGCCATGGCCGCGGAGCCTGTGTGTCCGGAGCCTGTGCTCCGCAACGGGAGAGGCCACAGCAGTGAGAGGCCCGCGTACAGCAAAAAAAAAAAAAAAAAAAAAAAAAGAAAATTGACCTGTAAGTTTAAATATAAAGTTTAGGTGTTAGTCACCAATCAATTAGCCATGGAAAATATGAGTATATAATCAGAAAATATCCCTTTCCTGTCCTCATGCCTCAGCTGAAAATGGAAAGTGAAATGCCTGGATGTGATAAAGACTTGGGATAAAGGCCAGCGTCCTAGAGACGTAAGAGTTACCACAGAGAGGAAATGACTGGGGAGCATCTGACAGCCTGTGGGTGAATTGGATTAAAGATGGAATCCAGGGATTCCCTGGTGGCGCAGTGGTTGAGAATCTGCCTGCCAATGCAGGGGACACGGGTTTGAGCCCTGGTCTGGGAAGATCCCACATGCCGTGGAGCAACTGGGCCCATGAGCCACAATTACTGAGCTTGCGCGTCTGGAGCCTGTGCTCCGTGACAACAGAGGCCGCGATAGTGAGAGGCCTGCACACCGTGATGAAGAGTGGCCTCTGCTTGCCACAACTAGAGAAAGCCCATACACAGAAACGAAGACCCAACACAGCCATAAATAAATAAATAAATACATTAAAAAAAAAAAAAGAAAAATGGAATCCAGTGAGTGATGAGCAAAGAGTTTTGCAAACCTGGATGTAAGTGATATGAAAGTAAGTTTCAAGTAAATGTTGAAATTAGATCCTGCTGCAAATGACAGAAAATCTGAAGTAACACTGGCTTAAACATGATATAATGTTTTCTCTTAACAGCCGTATGAAGGGTGCCTCAGTCAACAGGAACCCAGGTTCCTTCCACCTTGTTGCTCACCATCCTCAACCTGAGGCTTTACCTTATGGGCTAAGACAGCTCCTGAAGCCCCATCTAGGCAGCAAGAAGAAAGAGAGGGGTGGAGAAATGGTCTCCATTTAAGGACACTTTTCAGAAGTGACAAATACCACCTCCACTTAGATCCCCTTGCCTAGAATTTAGTCACATCGTCACAACTAGACACACAGGAGGTTGGGATTCTGGTCGAGGTTGGGATTCTGGATTCTGGGTGCCTTGTGCTCAGTTAAGAATTGGGGTTCTGGGACTTCCCTGGCAGTCCAGTGTTGAAGGCTTCGCACTTCCACTGCAGGTACTAAGAACTCACGTGCCGCATGGCGCGGCTGAAAAAGAAAAGAAAGGAGAAGAATTGGGGTTCTATTATTGTAGAAGAGTGTATCTGTGTAGTAAAGAATTTAACCTTGCCCACAGAGAGGTCTGACCTTTGCCTTCCACTTCTGATAGGTCGCCATGCTCAATAGATGTGTCTTTGTTTAGGTTGGGGGCTGGCCATGGCAGAAAGTCTATGTAACTTAGGGTGATTTAGAGAGGGAGCTTTGGGTATTAGTTTAACTTCGAGAGGGGCTTGAGACTGAGATCAGCCATCTGATAAGTCAGCATTACTACATGATGGAGCCCCAATAAAAACCCTGGACTCAAAATTTGGGTGGGCTTTCCTGGGTGGTAGTGTTCCATATGTGTTGTCATACATTGATGCCCGGAGAGTAACACTATCCATGACTACACAGGGAGAGGACAGTGGAAACTCCATGTTGGGTGCTTTCCTGGACCCAGCCGTGTGCACTGCTTCCCTTGGCTGATCTTAAACTATATCCTTTTGCTGTAAAAAATGTAGCCATGGGTAGAACAGTTTTCAGCGAGTTCTGTGAGACTTTCCAATGAATTATTGAATCTGAGGGTACTTTTGAGACTCCCCCAAACTTGTAATTGGTCTCAGAAGTGAGAGTGGTTTTTTTTTGTTTTGTTTTGTTTTTACTTATTTATTTATTTATTTTTGGCTGCGTTGGGTCTCTGTTGCTGTGTGTGCGGGCTTTCTCTAGTTGCGGCGAGCGGGGGCCGCTCCTCGTTGCGGTGCACGGGCTTCTCATTGCAGTGGCTTCTGTTGTTGCGGAGCACAGGCTCTAGGCTCATGGGCTTCAGTAGTTGTGGCACACGGGCTCAGTAGCTGTGGCTCACCGGCTCTAGAGCGCAGGCTCAGTAGTTATGGTGCATGGGCTTAGCTGTTCCGCGGCATGTGGGATCTTCCCGGACCAGAGCTTGAACCCATGTCCCCCACATTGGCAGGCGGATTCTTAACCACTGCGCCACCAGGGAAGCCCGTGAGAGTGGTTTTATGTGGACTATGCTGTCTCTAATTTCATAGCATTCCAACCGTTTCCTGATGATGGCCCAGTGGAGCAAAAGGACAGGCTGTTTGTGGCCAGAGGCTGTATATGCTCCAGGACTTACTCATCTGCCCTGAAAGTGAGGGTACCAGTATCTGAATAAACTTGTAACTTAGTTGTGACATCCAGCATGCTGCAAAAAAAGATATTCTGCTCCAGAAGAAGGGGAAGATATTGGAAGAGGAAGGAAAGCTGCCACAAAAGCAAACTTGCCCTTGTGCCCATATATCTATACACTTCTTTCTTCCCACACGTATACAGATGTATACCTTTCCCAAGAGCAGCGATTCCAAAGTCCCTCCAGCTCAGAAACCTGCACTGTGGGCGGTCTACAGAGCTCTCCATTGATCCAAAGGGACTCTTTGTGGTCTGGAAACCCACAAACTAAAAGAAAACTTATCTGCTTCAAAATGAGCAACATAACAGTCGTGCAGTAGGAAAAGCTAGTTACAATAAAACCTTCCATTTGGAAAAGGGGTTCATGGGAAACACCTGGAAGTCCTTGGCCCATAGCAGTGATCAAATCCTGTGGGAACAGGAGTGGTGAGAACCCCTTCTCTGCCAGCAGAGTAGATTCCTTGGTCAGCCCATCTGAATACCCTCTGCTCTGGACCAAAGTCTCTTCTTGTTATCCTTCAGGCCCTGCCCGGCAGGAGGACTTCCCTGTCCCTTATCTTCAAAAACCACATCAGAAGTAAGCATTAGAGGGAATACGCTTCTCAGGAGCTGAACAGATATGGGGTCCTAGGAGTTGCTTTACGGATTGCTGAGTCACCTGCGTTTGCAAGACAGTTTCTGGTTTCCTTAACAATATAATGAATACCCTCACAAATTTAGTAGGCTTCTGATACGTTTGTTTCTGGTCTGTTCCATTTTAGGGTTGCCAGACTGAGCAAATTTAAAAAACAGAAAACACAGGATTCCCAGTTAAACCTAAATTTCAGATAAACAATGAAAAATACTCTAGGATTAAAATATTTGAGACATATTTTCCTTAAAAAATTATTCATGGTTTATCTGAAATTCAAATGTACCTGGGCACCCTGTGTTTTATTTGGCAACTCTATTCCGTGTTCAATTAACCAGAGCCCAAAAACTTGCCTGGACAGTTTTTGTCTGAAGACTTTGGTCTTTTAGCTACTGTGCACTATGCTTCTCTTCAGCTTAATACCTTGAGGACACATGAAATGATGGGCTCGGTTGGGAAAGTAAAACACCCTTACACTAAGGTTTACCTCTGGACTGGCTCTAACCCTCGGGCAGAAAAATTGAAATATGAAGCCATTTGTAAAACTTGGAAACCTCAGTAAAACCATCTTTCCGGGCTGCCTTTGCTTGGGGTATGGAAGCAGACCCCAGATTATCAGTTTATCAGTCAAATCAAATCGTAGACTCCAGGCAGAGAGGGCTTCCTTGGCACAATAGTATTCCTTGTTTACAGACTGGCTGACTTTCCCCCCAAGTTCACCTCTCTCTTGCACTTTGCAGAAAGTGGAAGGAAGCAGCCCAGTGTGCTCCAAATTCTGATTTTTTTCAATCATTTTTCCCAGTGAGCAGCCTTGGTCAGCAGGTAGTATGCTTTCTAAAGTAATACTGGGAACATGCCACCAAATGTCATTTTTCCTACTAATGGTTGTCATTTTTCCTCCCTGCAATATCTGAGCCCTCACCGTCCAATTGCTACCTCAGTGCTGCAGCTTAGGTTCTGCTGCGTGCATCTTCCCACTTCTGGATACCCAACTCTGCATTAGTTATGACCGGAGTCAGCTGCCAGTGTTAGAAAGCACAAAATAACAGGCACTTAAGCAAGTGTATTAGTTTCCTGTGGCTGCTATAACAAATTACCACATACTTAGTGGCTTAAAATAACACACGTTTATTCTGTTACAGTTTTAGAGCTCAGAAATCTGAGATGAGTCTTTTGCAACTAAAATCAAGGTTCATCAGAGCTAAGTTCCTTCTGGAGGCTCCAGGGAAGACTCGTGTTTCCTTGCCTTTTCCAGTTTCTAGAGGCATTCTAGAACCTGCATTCTTTGGCTTATGGCTTTTCTTTCCATTTTCAAGGTGCATCACTCCAACCTTTGCTGCTTCCATCACTGCATCCCCTTTTCCTGTCTCTGACATTCCTCTTCTAAGGACCCCTTTAATTAACTTGAGCCCAACTGGATAATCCAGGATAATTTCCCTCTTTCAAGATTCTTGAGTTAATCACAGCTGCAAAGTCTCTTTGTAAGGTAACGCATTCACAGTTTCCAGGGATTTGGATGTAGACATCTTTTTGGGGGGGGATGGAGATGGGGTATTATTCTGTCTACTACAGCAAGAAAGAAGTTTCCTTCTCTCACACATAAATGTAGGCAGTCAGGGCCAGGATGGAGGGTCCATGGTCATGAAGAGCTCAGACTCTTTCTAAACTGTCCCTCTTCCATTCTCAGCAAGAAGTCTCCACCTCAAGGTCCAAGAGGACTCCTCAAACTGTAACCAACACATCCCAAATTCTAACCAGCAGTGGGAGGAAGGGGGAAAAGAAGGATTTGCACCTTCTCTTTAAAGATACTTCCCAGGAGTAGCACACGTGGCTTCCACTAACATCCCTTTGGCCAGAACGTAGCCACGTGGCCACACCTAGTTACAAGGGTGTTGGAGACACCCTTGTACAAATTCTTCCGGGCAACCACATACACAGCTGAGAAAAAAAATGGAGTTTTTACTACTCCAGAGGAAGGGGAGGACATGTACTGGGGGCATCTAGCATTCCCTCCAGAGTTCCTGACTAAACCTCTAAGAATACATGGACATTTTCAGAGAGTGAATTTATTTCACATGCAGGTGTGCTCAGTTCCAGAAGGCAGACAGTTTTTGCCTTGTTGCTTCTAGTCTCATGCAGATATCTGGAGTAATGTAACAGGAATCCTTTGTGTAGCACCCAGACATCAATGTTCCCTTAAAAAAATAATCAGAGACAGTCATATAAATACCTTCTAGGGAAGAACATGAAATGGAAGTTTGATGGTTCCAGAAATAAACAGGAGTTTTCCCTTCAGCAACTTCCTGAATGATTTAATGATTATCAGTGAATGGATAATTTGAGCTCTTGCTGAATGGGGGCGTGGCTTCTCAGAGTGGAAGGGAAGCTCCAGGGCCTGGAGAACCAGGAAGTGGGCACTCTTCCCTGTGATGGCTACAAGTTTCACAAAGGCCACATGGTCATACCTGCTGGGAATGCGGGTGTGGGTGAGACATGGGACCCTGACCCCCTCATGCACAGGGAGAGCCCTTCTCACTCTCCCAGCTCATGTGTGAGCTTGCATTGGGACCAGCTCCTAACATGTCTCTCTTGGCCCACTTCTTTCCATCCTACATTATTACCATGATCGTTGTCCAGTTACTAATGTCTCTTGCTGAGATTACTACAAACATCTCCTGAGATGCTTTGTGTGATGTTCCTCCCCAGTGTATTCTGCATACATTGCGGTCAGAAGGATCTTTCTAAAATGCAAAGCTGATCACCTCATGTTATAGGTTGCATTGTGTCCGTCCGAAAAAGACATGTCCTAACCCTCAGTACTCAGAATGTGCCTTTATTTGGAAATAGGGTCTTGACAGAGCTAATTAGGTAAAACGAGGTCATTGGAGTGAGCCCTACAATAATTCTTCACATTCTACTGGAATTATTTGTTCAATCATCTCTCTTCCTTTCTAGGCTGTAAACTACATGAAGGGAAGACTATATCTGTCTTCAGGATTTAGCATAATTCATAACTGGCACCCAGTAAATACATGTGAGACAACTCACCAATAGGAAGAGTAATGTATGTTCCCTGTAAATTGTATCTCTACTTCCATTTTCATCCCAACTTTTATTTTAAAACTTTCAAACATAGAGAGGAACTGAAAAAATTGTACAGTGAACAGGTATTTACCACCTAGATTCTAGAATTAACACTTGGCTAGATTTGCTTTATCACATATCTACCTACCCATCAGTCTCTCTCATATGATTATGAATTCTGAATCATAAGTGCCTTCAGGGTGCCTGGCAAACATGCTTGTTCAGTTTAGTAGATAGCTCTAGGACAGCAGGCTACCAGTCTTCCTGAGAGTCATATCCTTGGCCCTTTGCACTAATGCTAGGATCATGTGGATTTATAATTTTAAAATTGGAATTTTAAAAGTGGAGCTCTGCAGAGTTATCTAGCATTTCTTTTATTCCAGATCCTTACCTATTTTCAGTTTTGGTGTGTATTTAGCACAGAGTATCTAACAAAACATTTTGTTCTCAGTTTAGGATTAGTATGGAAACTACCCAGGAAAACCAAGAAGAGCTCCATGATGATGGAGAAAATAAACCAATGGGGCAAGATATAACAATTGTAAATATATATGCACCCAACACAGGAGCACCTCAGTATACAAGGCAAATAATAACAGCCATAAAAGGGGAAGTCGACAGTAAGACAATAATAGTGGGGGACTTTAACACCCCACTTACACCAGTGGACAGATCATCCAGACAGAAAATTAATAAGGAAACACAAGCCTTAAATGACACATTAGACCAGATAGTAGACTTAATTGATATTTATAGGACATTCTATCCGAAAGCAACAGAATACACTTTCGTCTCAAGTGCACCCGGAACATTCTCCAGGATAGATCACATCTTGGGTCACAAATGAAGCCTAGGTAAACTTAAGAAAATTGAAATCATATTGAGCATCTTTTCTGATCACAATGCTATGAGATTAGAAATCAATTACAGGTAAAAAAAACTGTAAAAAATCATAAACAGATGGCACCATAACTGAGACAGAACAAAGGATACCTCATCTGGAGGATGAACCCCTTGGTGGGCAGCCATTGGCCTGCTCAGTTAGGGTCAGAGAGGGTGAACCAAAAGGTGGAACTTACCTACAGGGCTGTGGTAGCACCTGATATCTCCTTGCCACCTGGCCTGCCT
Source organism: Mesoplodon mirus (assembly GCF_964341445.2). Taxonomy (NCBI): domain Eukaryota; kingdom Metazoa; phylum Chordata; class Mammalia; order Artiodactyla; family Ziphiidae; genus Mesoplodon; species Mesoplodon mirus. Next base: position 139,341,094 of record NC_138982.1, on the reverse strand, counting down.
GGATTTCCAGGAAAACCCAGTAGTCTGTGGAGGAGACCAGCACACCACACTCCTGTAGTGGATACAGGAGCTGGAGTGGGGACCTGGCCACTGCCATATTTAAACCTTGATAAGCTCCATCCCTGACAGGTCCTTAGGCATTCATGAGCAATGGCAGGAAATCAAGTTAACTTCAGTGATTTTCCTCATGAAAATCTTTTACAAGACATCATCTTGTTCTATTTTCTTCTTAGTGGGTCCACACTGTAGAATTTTGGATAACTCCAGTACACTAACTCTCAGGGCATGATGGTCCATTGTTGATACACTGTATGAAGTTTACAGTTGGTGCATCAGCAATATCTCCTTGGTAATTGACATGGTAAACAGACACTCTACTTCAGGTAGGTAAATGGAAAGAAAATAACAAACCAGGAAAGGAGAAGCTTGGCACCAAATGTTAACTTTACACAATTTGAATTATTGGAAGGCTGTGGGAATGAAATTAATGTAGGAGATAAAATATATGGTCTTAACAAGTTTTCCTTCCCTTACAGCTTTTTTAATACCAAAAGTGTTTATGGTGTAGTATTCATCAATTTGCCTATTTGAGAGATATTTTAGATGTCTCCCCCATAAATGGTAAGGATCTTCTCTAAGGAAGAATATCCAGAAATGAGTAAATTAATGTTGTGTATAACTCAACTCCATCTTGCATTTCAATTACAAAAGCCAACATACCTGTGTTTGGCTTAGGATCATTTAAGTCGGTTTCTGGCTCTTGCAGTAGAAAGAATGCTGACTCTGCCCTTATCAATTCCTTTTTCCGCTTCTCAAATTTAATGGTAACTATTTTTTTTAATTTAATAGTAAATACTTTAAATTTGATGGTAAATATTTTTTAAATAATGCATGTTTATGAAAAGAACTAAAGAAGAACAAAAGGTACTCATAGTCCTAATCACCCCAGTACAGACACTGTTAATATTTTGGGGGCATTTCTTTTTCTGCTAGGATTTCTGTGCTTTTTTTGTTTGTTTGTTTAACTTAGAGACTTATGTTGCATGTATTTTTTTGTTTGCCTGTTTTTCACAGCTGTAATCATATTATAGCTAAAACTCTGAATCCTTTTTTAATTTTTATTTTAGCACAACCATTTTCTATGTTAGAATATGATCTGCATAACTGTATGACTTTTGAAGTCAACTTATGCAAATATAATTTATATAAAATAAGCCACACCCACCGTACATATACACAGTTTGATGAGTTTTAACAAATGGATAACCTGTGTAACTAACTCGCACTCAAGATATAGATTATTTCCTTCATCTTAAGAAGTACCCTCCTGACTGTCTGTAGTCTGTCCCCCAACCTCCTCACAGGTATCCACTGGTCCATTTTATGTCACTATTGATTAGTTTTGCCTGCTTGGAACTTATATTATGTAGTCTTACGGCTGGCTTCTTCTGCTCAGCATGTCTTTAGATTCATCCATGCTGTTGTACGTATCAGTAGCTTGTTTTTTAGTTGTTGTTGTTATTTTGTCTTTTTCTTGTAATACTGTGTAGTGTTTTTCTGTTTTTTTGTTTTTTGTGTTTTAAATTTTTGGCTGCGTTGGGTCTTCGTTGCTGCACGGGCTTTCTCTAGTTGCAGCAAGTGGGGGCTGCTCTTCGTTGCAGTGCACAGGCTGCTTATTGTGGTGGCTTCTCTTGTTGTGGAGCATAGGCCCTAGAGCACACGGGCTTCAGTAGTTTTGGCATGTGGGCTCAGTAGTTGTGGCTCGCAGGCTCTAGAGCGCAGGCTCAGTAGTTGTGGTGCACAGGCTTGGTTGCTCCGCAGCCTGTGGGACCCTCCCAGGCCAGGGATCGAACCAATGTCCCTTGCATTGGCAGGTGGACTCCTAACGACTGCGCCACCAGGGAAGTCCCAATAGCTTGTTTTTTGTATTGATAAGTAGTGATCCACTGTGTGGGTATACTGCTATTTGTTTGTCCATTCACCACTTGATGAATATTCGGGTTGTTTCCAGTTTTTGTCTATTATCAGTAATGCTACAAGATGCAAACAAAATGAACATGCAACTACAAGTCTTTGGGTAGACATATGTTTTTATTTTCTGGGTAAACACCTAGGATTGATTGTGCTAAGCCATATCATAAGGGTATGTTTAACTTTATAAGAAACTGCCAAACTGTTTTACAAAATGATTGTTCCATTTTGCATTCCCATCAGCAAGTGAGGGTCCGAGTTCCTCCACAACCTCACCGATACCTGGTATAGTCAAACTCTTTCATTTTAGCCATGCTAGTGGTGTGTAATATATCTCAGCATAATTTTAATTTGCATTTCCATAATAGTTAATGATGCTGATCATCTTTAAGTGTGTTTATTGGCTATTCATATTTTTTTCTCTTGTGAAGTGCCTACTGAAGTCTCTTAACCATTTATTTATTTATTTTTTGCGGTACACGGGCCTCTCACTGTTGTGGCCTCTCCCGTTGTGGAGTACAGGCTCTGGACGCGCAGGCTCAGCGGCCATGGCTCACAAGCCCAGCCGCTCCGCAGCATGTGGGATCTTCCCGGACCGGGGCACGAACCCGTGTCCCCTAGCATCGGCAGGCGGACTCTCAACCACTGCGCCACCAGGGAAGCCCTCTTAACCATTTATTAATAAGGTTGTTTGTTAGACAATATAAATCCTCCAACTTTGTTCTTCTTTTTCAAAACTATGTTGGCTATTTTGAGTTCTTTGCATTATCGTGTAAATTTTTAAATTAGTTTGTCCCTTTTTACCAAAAAGGTTACTGAGGTTGCTAAATGGGATTGCACTGAGTGGAAGAATGGACATCTTAATAATATTGAGTCTTGTACTCAATAAACATAGAATATTTCTCCATCACTTTAGGTCTTCTTTTTTTTCTTTAAGCATAACCATGTTTTTAGTGGCTGATAATTTCTCACTGATTTGAAGGTATAGTTTACCAAACCATGACGGTTTTGTCAATTAGGTTTTTTCCAATTTTTCATTACTAATAATTTGCTGTGAATACTGTGATGTTTATGGTTTTTTTTTTTTCAAATTTAGGATTGTTTAGATAGATTTACAACAGTCAAATTACCGGGTCAAAGAATATTAACATTTAAGAAACTTTGGTATATATTGCCAAATCTTTTTCTACCTTTGTCATACCATTCACATTCCTATTATAAATGAATGAAGATGTTTGTTTCACCTCCTATCTGTCAATATTGAGTATTTTTTGCTAAATTAATCTCTGAAATGGAAGATTCTTACTAGCATTTCTTTGGGTTTTTTTTTTCTTTTAAGTTAAACATTTTTGCATATGTCTGCTTACTACTTACTTTTCTCTTTTGCAAGTGTTATTCATATCCTGTGTTTTAAAGTTCTTCCATAGATTTGACAGTCAAAATCTTTTTTTTTTTTTTTTTTTTTACGGTACGCGGGCCTCTCACTGTTGTGGCCTCTCCAGGCTCCGGACGTGCAGGCTCAGCAGCCATGGCTCACGGGCCCAGCCGCTCTGCGGCATGTGGGATCTTCCCGGACCGGGGCATGAACCCTTGTCCCCTGCATCAGCAGGCGGACTCTCAACCACTGCGCCACCAGGGAAGCCCAGCATTTTATTATTTGTCACAGTTCTGTGGGCTGACAGGCTCAGCTGAGTAGTTCTTCTGCTGGTCTTACTTTGTGTCATTCATGTGACTGTAGTCAGATGGCAGTGGGGGTGGAACATTGAAGATGGCTTCATCCACCTGCGGAGCCCTTGAGGGAATGGCAGGAAGACTGGTCTTAGAGCCTGGGGGCTCCTTGTAGCCCCTCAATGTGGTCTCTTCACCAGGGCCTTGGGACTCCTTATATGGTTCTCAGAGCTCCCAAAGTGCAAAAGCAGAGGTTGCCAGGCCTTTCAAGGCTCAGGCCTGGAATTCCCACCTCATGCTATTGGTTAAAGTGAGTCACATGTGCGAATATCTGTAAAATATAGCCTAGGCCTCTCCATCCCACTTGCTCATTCCTTATTGGGACTTTTTCTGGCTATTCTTGCTTATTTATTACTACAAATAAACTTTATAATCAATTAGCCTGGCTCCAGGAATAAAGAGAAGATGGTATTGTTATTGGCACGGCTAAAGTTATAAATTAAGTAGGGGAGAATTAACACTTTGATGACATTGAACCTTCCTATCCATGAACATGATATGCTCTTCCTTCCGTTCAAATCTGCTTTTAAGTCTTTTGCAAGACATTAATAGCTTTTCTCATACAGGTTTTTCACATTAAAAAAAAGTCCCTGGGACTTCCCTTGTGGTGTAGAGGTTGAGAATCCACCTGCTGATGCAGGGGACACAGGTTCAAGCCCTCGTCTGGGAAGATCCCACATGCCGTGGAGCAACTAAGCCCGTGCACCACAACTACTGAGCCTGTGCCCTAGAGCCTGTGAGCCACAACTACTGAGCCTGCTCGCCACAACTACTGAAGCCCGCACACCTAGATCCCGTGCTCCACAAGAGAAGCCACCACAATGAGAAGCCCGCACGCAGCAATGAAGACCCAACGCAGCCAAAAATAAAATAAAATAAACATTAAAAAAAACTGTATAAAAAAAGTCTATGCCTAACTTGTTTTATCATTTCCTTTTATTATTATTATTTTTTTTTGGCTGTACTGCATAGCTTGCAGGATCTTAGTTCCCTGACCAGGGATTGAACCTGGGCCCAGCAGTGAAAGGGCTGAGTCCTAACCACTGGACTGCCAGGGAATTCCCTGTTTTGTCATTTCCTGAACTCTTAATCCAACTAATTTTTGGTGGGAGGAGGGGATAGGAGAGCTTATGGTGAGATAGCAAAATCTAAATGAATTTTTCTTCTAACTATCAAGTCATTTAGTCTAATATCATTTGCCGAATAATCCTCTGTTTTCTACAGATTTGTGATAACTTGTTTATCATGTATTAAAATCTTATATACTAATATATTGGTGTCTGTTCTGAGCTATCCTGTCCAACTGATCTTATGCCAGAATGATGTGGTTTTAACTCTTATAGCTCTACTTTGTGCTAAGTAGGACTCTTTTCCCTGCAATTAACTTTTTAAAAAGATACATCATTTTTTAGCATTCATTATGTTTTCAGAAGAATTTTAACATAATTTCATTAAATTTCCTCATTAAAAATTATATTGAGGGGAATTAATGAATACTAAAAAATAATTTTATAAGGATGGGCCTTTTAAAGTATTTAGATATGCTATTCAGAAATACTATCCATAGGCTTCCCTGGTGGCGCAGTGGTTGAGAGTCCGCCTGCCGATGCAGGGGACACGGGTTCGTGCCCCGGTCCGGGAAGATCCCACGTGCCACGGAGCGGCTGAGCCCGTGAGCCATGGCTGCTGAGCCTGCACGTCTGGAGCCTGTGCTCTGCAACGGGAGAGGCCACAACAGTGAGAGGCCTGCGTACCACAAAAAAAAAAAAAAGAAATACTATCCATCTCTCCATTTTTCATAATTCATACATCTTAATTCAGCCTTATAGTTTTATTCATGTAACTCAAGCATATGTTACATTCAAATTACAAGTATTTTAGACTTTTATTGCTATTTAGGATACAATCCCCATTTTCATTTATTTTCTAACTGGTTATTGCTGTAAAATAGAAATGTGTATTGATTTTTGTATATGTAGCTGTTTTAAAATTTACAGACACAGCATATAAATGGCCAAAAAAGTAACAATCTTCATTTCTCTATAAATTAACCCAGTTTAGCTCTCCAGCAATCATTTCTGCTGAGGGTGGGGGAAAAAATCAATCTTACTGTTCAGTTGGAACTCAGCTGATAGCGTCTTACCTTCTCCTTTCATATCCCCATTCTCCTCCTTGGCTGGGATGGGAGAGTTGTGTGGTTCAAAAATGCCATGTACCACAAAAACAGAAATATAGATCAATGGAACAGGATAGAAAGTCAGAGATAAACCCCTGCACCTATGGTCACCTAATCTATGACAAAGGAGGCAAGAATATACAATGGAGAAAAGACAGTCTCTTCAATAAGTGGTGCTGGGAAAACTGGACAGCTACATGTAAAAGAATGAAATTAGAACACTCCCTAATGCCATATACAAAAATAAACTCAAAATGGACCTAAATGTAAGGCTGGATACTATAAAACTCTTAGAGGGAAACAGGGAGAACACTGTCTGACATAAATCACACCAAGATCTTTTTTGATCCACCTCCTAGAGTAATGAAAATAAAAACAAAAATAAACAAATGGGACCTGATTAACCTTAAAAGTTGTTGCACAGCAAAGAAAACCATAAACAAAATGAAAAGACAACCCTCAGAATGGGAGAAAATATTTACAAATGAAGCAGCTGACAAGGGATTAATCTCCAAAATATACAGAGAGCTCATGTAGCTCAGTATCAAAAACAACAAACAAACCAATCAAGAAATGGGTGGAATATCTAAATAGACATTTCTCCAAAGAAGATATACAGATGGCCAAAAAGCACATGAAAAGATGCTCAACATCACTAATTATTAGAGAAATGCAAATCAAAACTACAATTAGGTATCACCACACTGGTCAGAATGGCCATCATCAAAAAATCTACAAACAATAAATGCTGGAGAGGATGTGGAGAAAAGGGAACCCTCGCACTGGGAATGTAAACTGATACAGCCACTATGGAGAACAGTACAGAGGTTCTTTAAAAAACTAAAAATAGAACTACCATATGATCCAGCAATCCCACTCCTGGTTATATATACAGAGAAGACCATAATTTAAAAAGATAGATGCACCCCAATGTTCATTGCAGCACTATTTACAATAGCCAGGACATGGAAGCAACCTAAATATCCAACAACAGAGGAATGGATACAGAAGATGTGGTACATGTATACAATGGAATCTTACTCAGCCATAAAAATGAATAAAATAATGCCATTTGCAGCAACATGGTTGGACCTAGAGACTGTCATAGTGAGTGAAGTAAGTCAGAGAAAGACAAATATCATACGATATCACTTACATGTGGAATCTAAAAAAATGGTACAAATGGGAGACTGGACTTGACATGTACACACTACTGTATATAAAATAGATAACTAATAAGGACCTGCTGTATAGCACAGGAAACTCTTTTCATTACTGTTTAATGACCTATATGGGAAAAGAATCTTAAAAAGAGTGGATATATGTATACATATAGCTGATTCACTTTGCTGTACACCTGAAACTAACACAACATTGTAAATCAATTATATTCCAATAAAAATTTAAAAAACAAAAAAGAAAAGAAAATGCCATGTATCTTGGCCAGTGACCCAGCTGCAGTAATTTGCAGTCCATTTCAGCAAAGGCAACACCACGCTAGAGGGCTTCTAGAGAAGCTTGAGCTCTCTCCACCCAACTCACAACGCACTCTTATTTTTTTTATTTTTTTATTTTTTGCTGTACGCGGGCCTCTCACTGTTGTGGCCTCTCCCATTGCGGAGCACGGGCTCCGGATGCGCAGGCTCAGCGGCCATGGCTCACGGGCCCAGCCGCTCCGCGGCATGTGGGATCTTCCCGGACCGGGGCACGAACCCGTGTCCCCTGCATCAGCAGGCGGACTCCCAACCACTGCGCCACCAGGGAAGCCCTGACAACACACTCTTGCTGGATCTGCTCATCCTCTGCTCTGTCACGCTCACTCAGCCTGAGTTTCCCATCATTTTCTGCAGCCCTGTCCATCCCCATCTCCAGGTGGGCTGTTGACTTCAGAGGACAGATAGCCAGACCTCACCCCAGGATCTGTTTTGCTCCATTCTCTGTTCATACCCCTTCCTCTAGACCAGACACATTTCATATCTTTGGAAAAGTGCTCTTTATCACACATTTTTTGATTCAGGGTATAAATTTGATGTAAGGAATGTTGGGGGGCACCTACTAGGAATTACAGGGCATAAAAAATACTTCAGCTAATGGTTAAAAAATATTATCCTACTGCATATATTTATCTTGTCTTCTACTGTGGAATTCAAAGATACGTACAGAGAGATGGTATAATAAAGCTCCATGTTCCCATCAGCCAGCTTCAGTAATTATCAACATCTGTTTCAACAATCATCCTGCCCAGTCACAACTCCTCCCTTCTTCCTGCTGCTCCCCCTCGTCCTGGAGTTATTTTATAACAAATCCCTGATTTCATATCATTTTACTCTGGCCAAATTTTCAAACAATGTTTTTTTTGGGGGGGTGCTGCATTGGGTCTTCGTTGCTGCATCGAACAGTTGTTTTAATAAATTTTCAAATTCTTTTTCGAATAATTTTTCTTCCTTTGGCTGTATCCCATAAGTTTTGATAGGAAGCATTCTTACCTTGTTATTTTTAGCTGGTTATTGTATTTTTATTTACTCCTTGACCTAATGTATTTGGGAAAGAATGTCTTAATCTCCAAGTAGTCAAAGTTTTGGTGGTTAAAGTTTCTGTACTATACCTAGTTAATTGAATTTGAGAGGGTCTTTGTGGCCTAGTGTACAATCAATGCTTATAAATGCATCATGGACACTCAAAAAAGTGAATTCCCTGTAATTCCATCTTATTTTCTTATTTGCTAATTGCTCTTCTTAGTTATTTTGTTAAAGTCCTCTATGTCTTTGTTTTTTATCTGCTTGATCTCTGATACACTGTGTTGTGTTAAAATCTTTTACTTACTGTACCTATTTATCTTTATATGCCCGAATATTTTTGTTGTATATATTTTGTTACTATCTGTTACAGGTTGAATTGTGTCCCCACCAAATTCATATGTTGAAGATCTAACCCCCAGCACCTCAGAATGTGACAGAATTTGGAAATAGGGTCTTTACAGAGTTAATGGAGTTACAGTGAGGTCATTAATGTAGGCCCTAATACAATATGACTGGTGTCTCTACAAAAAGGAAGAATTTGGAGGCATATACACATACAAGGGAGAACGCCCTGTGAAAGTGAAGACACAGAAAAAGAAGACAATGTGAAGGGACACAGGGAGAAGACAGCGGTCTGCAAGCCAAGGAGAGAGGCCTGGAGCTGGTCCTTCCCTCGTGGCCCTAGGAAGGAGCTGATCCTGCCAACACCTTGTTTTAAGACTTCCAGCCTCCAGAACCTAACTTGAAAGCACAATTTCTGTTGTTTTAAGCCACCCAATTTGTAGTACTGTATTTCGTTACAGCTGCACTACTAAACTAATACACCATAAAATTCTGCCATAGTTTTTTTTGTGTGTGTGTGGTACACGGGCCTCTCACTGTTGTGGCCTCTCCCGTTGCGGAGCACAGGCTCCGGACGTGCAGGCCCAGCAGCCATGGCTCACGGGCCCAGCCGCTCCGTGGCATGTGGGATCTTCCCGGACCGGGGCACGAACCCGTGTCCCCTGCATCGGCAGGCGGACTCTCAACCACTGTGCCACCAGGGAAGCCCTGAGGGCAAGTTTTGAAGAGTGAGGTAACTGAGAACTGTTGAGAGCAATACTCTGAGTAGATCAGGGTACATGTCCTTCAGTCCTGAAAGAAGGTCTGAACAGAGAATCACAGCATCCACTAAAAGATGTTTAGTGGGGCCTCTCCTCTTGTCCCAGAACGAGCACTAAGCTCAAGGCTGAAAACAACATAGTACCCCATCTTCTAACAAAAGATGCCACAATTGGAGACAGACACTTTCCCCACGGATTAATAAAAGCTGCAGATCTAGCCCTGCTTCCACGGAATACTTTCTCAATCCTCTCCTTCTCGGTCTATTATCGGAAGGCAGGCGAAGGAATGAAAGGAGGTAGTTGGCCTTGGGGAGTGTTTCTGGTGGGAAGTGATGGAGTGGGGAGGCTGTACGATAATCTCTCCGCTATCAGTAGGGACTACTGGAAGGAGAGGCTGGTGTCCCATTTCCTACCTGCAAACCTGTCTAGTCAGCGTTCTTGCTGATTTACTTCTGTCTGTGTTTCAGGAGGGAGCAAGAAGATGGAAGAGAGGTGGCAGAGTGGAGAACAGAGGCCACGGGCAGCCTCCAGTCTGGCCCTTTTGTGTGGCAAGGGTGCATGTTTCTCAAGTCAGGTGGACTCTGTGGAAGATAAATCGTCTCCAGCTTTCTTGCTGGACCCTCACCCACAAGACTTGGTATACTGCTGGGTGCTGTCAGTGGGGTGATGGAAAAGATCGAGCTGAAGGTAGATCTTCCATGAAAACATACGGAGAGGACAAGGCCCATCAGGTCTTCCCATATGTACCCCCATGAAAGGGGTTTCAAACAAGAGCCAGTTATCCAGAGAAGCAGGGATCAACTAAGATAGAACTCTAGCAGTGGCCAGTTAAGAGAAACTTGCCTCAACACGGAAGCCAGGCCTTCAAGAGGATGTTGAGGAAGTGTCTGAGAGCCAGAACCATGACTTGTACCTTAGCACCCTAAGAATCTAGGATCCCACTCAAGCCACGAGATCAACACTCTGACAGGGTCTGATTTTTAGTAACTTAATTGACCAGAACAGTATCACCTAAGGTGTGGTTAAGGGATAGAAAATATTCAAAAGAGCAGCGATCGGAGAAAAAATGGACTGTTCTTCTGTTTGGAAGCCATCACACGGAGAGGGTCCAACAAACTGTTTACACTGATAACTGCCTGAACTGAAGCTCTCTGCAGTGCACCAGCATTCCAGAAAGACTGTGTACAACCTACATAGATGAGTGAAATACAGCACACTTGTCCTCAACGAACAAGAAATGTTCTGTTACAAAATAAGTATAAAGCAGGTTTGCTGAAGCAAACAAGTCTGGAATGTGGATCCTTTTAAGGTGTTTCTCTTCCTGTTTCCCTGCTTTGTCTACTGAGATTGACATTTTACCATTTGGAAATGATGGGTGAGTCTGGTGGAAAGGGATCCACGTCCTGAATTGCAAATAGACGTGACAGTGATTATTAAGTCCCTAATGAACTGTTTCAGAATTGCTGCGTCTGAGTTGTCAGAAAGGTATCCAAGACCGAGACGAAGCCCCGAGGGCACAGAGGAGCTGAAAACTGAATATTGGGAAACACCGATGTATCAACCTTCAAAAGCAATCGTAGCTACAGCACCATCACTGTTGTCCTGTAAAGCACCTTACATTCCCAAGAGAGAGGCACTCGTGATACTAATTCAGATACCGTTTTACGGAAAAATTCTCATGTAATCCTAAAAGTAACGCACTTAAAAAAACAAATAGCAGAATCAAAGAATTTTAAACAAACAAAAAGCACTGTATTAAGTCAGCTACCAAAACAATGAAAATTTACCTCTCTGCTTATTAGAAAAGTTGTTTAAAACATTGACAAGGGATTTTATTTCAATCAACGTAGTACTGTTGCCTAGCACCGTACTGCTGCCCTGTCTGGAGGCAATCCTCCCACAAAGCAATGTACTCCTTGTGTGTAGTCAGCTCTTGCTGGGAATAAAAAGATTAGGCAGGACCGTTTCTGCTTTGAGGTTTTCATTTCCATGCACTGCCGGGACCCATGGCCTGCGAGCCGCGCCTCCCCACATTCTGCGCACCAATATGAATATTCAACACCCCGTTCCAGGGCGCGCGCCGGGGGAGTACCCACAAGCCCCCGCGGCCCTGCGAGGCTGGGCGAGGTCACCCGCGCTCCCCGAGACCTGGCCGGGGGCGGGGCGGCCAAGCCGCCCGCCAATCCACGTTTTGCAGGCAGAGAGCGCGACGCCTCGGAACGGGCAGGGAGAACTGCCTAGCCGAGGGCGGACACAAGGCCTCCGTCTTCAGAGCCCCCGAAAGAAAGCGAGGGAGGACGATAGATGACGAGAGGAAGGGATTGGAAGGAAAAGCAGCCCCCAGTTATCACCGCCTTAAAGCCAACTCAACAGCGCAACGCCTCTTTGCACCGCACAGCCTGACGGGAGCCTCAGCCTGTACATACTGGCTGCGCCCGCAACGCATCCCTGGCACCGCCCCCTGCCGCGGGGCACGCCGGGAGAGCCGAGTTTCCCCCTTCCTCTAGTAAACGGGCGAGACGAAGGGTATTTCCGGTGTTAACGACTATCTTTACGGAAGAGGTGGGGTTAACCCTGTCCCGCCCCTCCTGGCCGGCGGGGCGAAGACTGACAGTCTTCGGCAAGCGCTAAGGCCCGCCCCTGCGCCGGAAGGAGGAAGGCGGGGGAGTCTAACAGGCGTCAGGCGCGGGGTCACGTGTCGCAACTGCTGGTGGAGAGAAGAAAAGGGCGGGACCCCGGACGGAGGGGTGGGGTGCCTTCTTTTCCCTTGGGTCACGCGCGGCAGGAAGTGGCTCCCGAAACGGAGTATTCGAGATGGGGACCGCCCTGGACATTAAGGTTAAAAGAGCGAACAAGGTTTATCACGCCGGGGTAAGTAGGAGTGGATGTGCCTGCAGGTTCTGTTGTCTCCCAGGTCCCGCATACTTTTGGGTTTTCCTGGGTGGGGCAAGGCGCACCTCCAGGTAAGTCCCGGTCAGGTGCGGACCAGCCAGGTGCATCCCTGCCAGGTACGTCTCGCTTGCGCGGCTGGCTGCTCTAAGAGCGGCCCCCGCCGGAGTCGCCGCCGTGGTTGGGGAGGCATGCAGGGCCGAGAGGCTGGCCCCAGGGCTGCAGCGCTAACCGTCGGGCCCCTTGAACATCCAGCTCGGCCTTGGGCCCCCCGGGCTTGAGCTGTCGCCGTGAGCACTGAGGGGGGAGGAGCTTGATGACCAAACGCCCCGTTCCTCACTTCTAAGTTGAGTGCAAAGGTCTAAGGACAGAAAGGCAGAATTAACCTTGGAAGCAGAAATACGCACTTTAGGCCGTGCTCAGCTTTAACACCATACAAAAGTTATTCATTTCTCTGGTTTTGTTGTTTTAATAACATACAAAACGAATAGCATATTAAAATGCAAGTCAGAAAAAATGTTAACTATGCCATTAACAAGTTTTGGGCCACTGGCTACTTAACCTCTTAGGGCGTCATTTTCCTTATTTACCAAATGAGGATGCAAGGTTCCTCTACCTCTAAGTCGCGGAATCTCAACCCTTGCTGTACATCAGAATCCATCACTCAGGGGAATTTAAAAATACGCTAACTGGGGTCTCACACCCAGAGACACCAGTGATTCTGATGTGCAGCCAGGGTTGAAATCACAGCCAGCTCTCACAGTCTGTGGAATAAAATTGAGAGTAGTGGTTGGTCACGTGAATGCAGGGAGGTCTCAAAAGGGACGCTAAAGCCTTTCGGTGCAAGATATTTGCGGAAACCTAATATTACAGATTCAATTGGTCATCTCCAGATTATTAATTACAGAGCGGAAGAGTTACCTTTATAGTGGAGGAATCTGCTAGTCACCATCCTAACCACGACCAACAATGAATACCACCTTTCCATCACTGTTACCACTAATGAGACTGACATGTTCTGGCATAACAATAGAGGGTTCTGGCATGGAAAACTGAGGATACAACTCACCTATGTAGCCTTCCTGCCATAAATGCTTAACTTCCCTCAGTTCATAAGGAAACAGGCATATTCATATTGAGAAACAGTCTGTACAGTAATTGGCCTGGATTCTTCAAATATGTTAGTGTCATTAAAAAGAATTTTTTTAGATTCAAGAGATGAAAGGGATTTGAAAACCAAATAGAGTACCTAATTTTTGATAAATTTGAATATGGGCTATATGTTAAATACAAGTTTTGTTTTGGTGTTAATTTTCCCCAGTATGATATTCATATTTTGGTTATGTGGGAGAATACTCCACGTGCTGAAGTGCTTAGGAGTGAAGTGTCACAATAACTAAATTTTAAATGGTCCAGCCATATTGTGTGTGTGCGCACATGTGAGGAGAAAGAAAGCAAATGTGCCAAAATGTTAACAACTGGTGACTCTAGTTGAAACTTATATGGGTCTACTTTGTATTCTTTATTGGGATCTAATACCATAAAATTCACCCTTTTCGAGTGTACAATTCAGTGGTTGTAATATATTCAGGGTTGTGCAACCATCACCACCATCTAATTTTAGAATATTTTTATCACCCCCAAAAGAAACCCTGTACCCATGAGTAGAGTAGTCATTCCTAATTCCCTCTCCTTCTTAGCCCCTGGCAGTCACAGATCTACTTTCTGTCTCAGTGGATTTGGCTAATTAGGACATTTCATGTATATGGGATCATACAGTGTGTGGCCTTTTGTGAGTGGCTTCTTCACTTAGCATAATGTGTTCAACGGTCATGCATGTTGGAGCATGTATCAGTTCCTCATTTGTTTTAATGGCTGAATAGTAATCTGTTGTATGGATATGTCACATTTTATGTATCCATTCATCTGTTGATGGACACTTGGGTTGTTTTCACTTTTTGACTATCATGAATAATGCTACTATGAACATTCTAGTACAAGTTTCTGTGTGAACATATGTTTGCGTTTCTCTTGGATATATACCTAGGAGTGGATTTGCTGGGTGATATGGTAAATTTATGTTTAGTTTTTTGAAGACCTACCAAACTGTTTTCCAAAGCACAACTTCACACTCCACTAGCAGTGTGTGAGAGTTCCAATTTTTCCTCTACTTTGTATTCTCATAACTTTTTTGTAGCTTGGAAAATATCAAAATAAGAATTGGGGGAGGCAGTGACAGGCGATATGTACACTTAACTTTAATACTTATTATTTTCATTCAGAAGTTAGCAGATTCCATTCAGAGATGTTATAGCAGCTGAGATGCTGAAACGTTTTCTGTGGTTTAAAATATGGTATCAGTAATGAAAAGTACATTTGAAAAAGTTGAAGAGATGGAATCATCCATTTGACCCAGCTGGAAGTCTTAACGCAGCCAGGACCACTCCTTGTGGGTGGCAGGGTGGAAGGGGGTATTAGCTCTGCTCATCCGATGCACATCCCTTCATGCCAGGATAAGGAACAGAATCTGCACCTGTTGGTTTATGACAGTATTTCCCAGTCTTCACTTTTACACTTAATGTATTTTACACTAAATGCATTTCAAAAGGAGACCTCATATGGCAACTGTGAAAGAAAACCCTGTGTAACTTCTCCTAAATAGAGGGTTGCTGTGTACAGTTGACCCTTGAACAATGCAAGGGTTTGAGGTGCCAACCCCACGTGCAGTCGAAAATCTGTGTTTCACTTTTGACTCCCCCCAAACTTGACTACCAATAGACTACTGCTGACCGGAAGCCTTACCAATAACACACACTGTTAACACATATTTTGTGTGTTGTATGTATCATATACTGTATGCTTACAATGAAGTAAGCTAGAGAAAAGGAAATGTTATTTAGAAAATTGTAAGGAAGAAAAAATACATTTATAGAGCATTGTACTGTATTTTTCAATGCCATAGCTTGTCTCTTTACAGGGTGACTCGTCTGTCAGTACCTACAAATCAATATTGTCTTATATGATACAAAACACTGTAGATACTATATGTATTACTAATACCAGACATCAAAAATCAAGAGATAATGTGAAAAATAAATTCACATTTATTTACAGATGTAACACTTCATGCCCTGATAATGAATAAGCAACAGTATGATTGCTTTGTGGTAGCCTAGCCTATACACCGATGTCACATTCGTGACATAACTAACTTTTTCTTAATTTTTTCCATGTTTCTAGGCTATATGGTTTTTCTTGTGAGTTTTTTCAAATCGTCACAAATCTCAAAAACTTTTTCCAATATATTTATTGAAAAAAATCCACCGTGGGCCCACACAGTTTAAACGCATGTTGTCCAAGGGTCCACTGTATATTTTTTAAAGCCAAAAAAAGTTGTTAAATGAATAAGTCTAATCACTGGACAAAAATATACACCTGGAAACGCGTGCTCTGACTCGTGTTGGATGGACTCCGTCATCTGTGGTTAAGGATGGGCAGAGGAGGCAACCAGCACTGTCAGGGCTGCTCTCAGAGCCCCAGGGAGAAGGACCCTCCGAGGTCTCAGTGCCCACAGACAGCGCGTGTCTCAAGCCCAGTTTGCACCATGGTTGTACAAGGGGGGTCCTGTCTGTCTCACCGTCTCGACTCTTAGCTGGCGGCAGGTGGGACTAATAAATACAAATTTTCAGTTTTCTCAGTACAGCTCAACAGTATTGGTAAAGGTTCGGTTGCTATAAATCGGACTCATCCATGCGCCTGCCAGAGCACAGCACCTGTAACTGTCCTGGTTTGCTCGAGGTGGCTGCCCCCTGTGTTCTCGGGTTTTAAGTGCTTGTCATTCAAGTGAAACGTGTTTGTCCATTTAACGACAGTCTTACGTTCCACCTGAGGGACTCGGGAAACCCTGGTGTAGGGTTTTGTGAGCCTGGCAGCATCGCTCCCATTTTACTAATGAGGAAACTGAGGCCTAGACAAGTTAAGGAATTTGCCCCACATCACCCAGCTAATGACAGCCTGGATTCCAGTGCAGGTCATCAGATTGCAGAGTGTGTCCAGCCAACACTCTTATTACACCTCCTCCCTAAGAGCGCCCATTTTTGTGCAAAATGGAGGAGCTTTTTACGTAGGAATAGTAGTTATTAGTTTCCTAGGAGTGCTGTGAATAACATTGTAATATTTCAGTTAAAAAGCTGCTGTGACGACTCCTCGGAGCACGTGCAGCCAAGTCTGTTCCTGTGATTTTCAGTATCTTAGTTGTTGTGGAAGCATTTGAAAATGGTTTTGATTCTGTGGACACCAGAGAACCTAAGTTATTCTTGGGTTTAAAATTGTCATTTGGGTTTTTCCTAGAAAAAGCCGCTCATTCAAAGTGGTGGTGTTTTTTAAAAAAATCACAGTTGACTAATTTTTAAAAATATAACAAAACATTTGACAGAAGGCTGGAAAGTGAAAAGTCAAGTTCTTCCTCTTTCAGACCACTTTTTCTGTCCCTGGACGTATCCGCTGACCGTTTATGTACTATTCCAGACATTTCCTATGAGTAATAGTTGCACATGTACGCAGACACGCACGCAGACATACACAAAACTTGTTCTTTTTGCTGAACGGTATATCCTTATCTTGGATAGCTTTCCGTATCACCACATCTTCATCAACTCATTCTTTTCAGACTGTTACTGAATCAAAACAGATTTATTTATTTATTTATTGGTCTTCGCTGGCGGCGCAGTGGTTGAGAGTCCGCCTGCCGACACAGGGGACGCGGGTTCGTGCCCTGGTCCGGGAGGATCCCACATGCCGCAGAGCGGCTGGGCCCGTGAGCCATGGCCGCTGAGCCTGCGCGTCCGGAGCCTGTGCTCCGCAACGGGAGAGGCCACAACAGTGCGAGGCCTGCGTACCGGTAAAAAAACAAAACAAAACGAAACAAAAACAACAGATTTATTCAACCAGTGTCTGAATCTCCTTACAGGTCTGGAGAGAAGCAGGTAAAGAGAAAACAAAAGGTGCTAACGTACTTGTGCTGGAATGGGTGCATCTCTGGTGTGTGAGGGAGCTCAGAGGAAGGTGTAGTCGTTTGGGGGTGGGGGGAGGGCCCTTCTGGAGCTTCACTGAGGCAGTGATGCTCCAGCCTACTTCTGAAAGCTGTGTGCGGGCCGGGGTCTCCCTCCCCACCTGGCACTGTGTGTGTGTTTCCATCAGAAGGAGCAGACAGTGTGAACACAGTGGGCAGGAGCTGGCAGACATTGGTGGGGCAGTGAGTCCAGTGAACGGCGTCGTTCACTCCATCTCCCCACCTTTCACTGCTGCTCATGCTCATCTCGTTTGACAGTCATCTGTTTTAATGGTTTTTTTTTTTACATCTTTATTGGAGTAGAATTGCTTTACAGTGTTGTGTTAGTTTCTGCTGTGTAACAAAGTGAATCAGCCATACGTATGCATATATCCCCATATCCCCTTCCTCTTGCGTCTCCTTCCCACCCTCCCTATCCCACCCCCCTCTAGGTGGTCACAAAGCACCGAGCTGATCTCCCTATGCTATGCAGCTGCTTCCCACTAGCTATCTATTTTACACTTGGTAGTATTTATAAGTCCATGCCACACTCTCACTTCGTCCCAGCTTACCCTTCCTGCTCCCCGTGTCCTCAAGTCCATTCTCTACGTCTGTGTCTTTATTCCTGTTCTGCCCCTATGTTCATCAGAACCATTTTCTTTTAGATTCCATATCTATGTGTTAGCATACGGTGTTTGTTTTTCTCTTTCTGACTTACTTTACTCTGTATGACAGTCTGTAGGTCCATCCACCTCACTACAAATAACTCAATTTCATTTCTTTTTATGGCTGAGGAGTATTCCATTGTATGTATGTGCCACATCTTCTTTGTCCATTCATCTGTCGATGGACACTTAGGTTGCTTCCATGTCCTGGCTATTGTAAATAGAGCTACAATGAACATTGTGGTATGACTCTTTTTTAATTATATATGTTTATTTATTTATTTATTTTCAGCTGCATTGGGTCGTCGTTGCTGCACGCGAGCTTTCTCTAGTTAAAGCGAGCGGAGGCTACTCTTCGTTGTGGTGCGCAGGCTTCTCATTGTGGTGGCTTCTCTTTTTACGGAGCACGGGCTCTAGGCGCGCAGGCTTCAGTAGTTGTGGCACACGGGCTCTAGAGCGCAGGCTTAGTAGTTGTGGCGCACGGGCTTAGTTGCTCCACGGCATGTGGGATCTTCCTGTACCTGGGCTCGAACCCGTCGCCCCTACATTAGCAGGCAGATTCTTAACCATTGTGCCACCAGGGAAGTCCTACATGACTCTTTTTGAATTATGGTTTTCTCAGGGTATATGCCCAGTAGTGGGATTGCTGGGTTGTGTGGTAGTTCTATTTTTAGTTTTTTTTTTTTTCCCATACGCGGGCCTCTCACTGTTGTGGCCTCTCCCGTTGTGGAGCACAGGCTCCGGACGCGCAGACTCAGCGGCCATGGCTCACGTCCCAGCCGCTCTGTGGCATGTGGGATCTTCCCAGACCAGGGCATGAACCCGTGTCGCCTGCATCGGCAGGCGGACTCTCAACCACTGCGCCACCTGGGAAGCCCCTATTTTTAGTTTTTTAAGAAACCTCCATACTGTTCTCCGTAGTGGCTGTATCAATTTACATTCCCACCAACAGTGCGAGAGGGTTCCCTTTTCTCCACACCCTCTCCAGCATTTATTGTTTGTAGATTTTTTGATGATGGCCATTCTGACTGTAGTGAGGTGATGATACCTCGTTGTAGTTTTGATTTGCATTTCTCTAATGGTTAGTGATGTTGAGCATCCTTTCATGTGTTTGTTGGCAATCTGTATATCTTCTTTGGAGAAATGTCTATTTACCTCTTCTGCCCATTTTTAGATTAGGTTGTTTGTTTTTTAGATATTAAGCTGCATGAGCTGCTTGTATATTTTGGAGCTTAATCCTTTGTCAGTTGCTTCATTTGCAAATATTTTCTCCTACTCTGAGGGTTGTTTTTTCATCTTTTTTATGGTTTCCTTTGCTATGCAAAAGCTTTTAAAGTTCATTAGGTCCCATTTGTTTATTTTTGTTTTTATTTGCATTTCTCTAGGAGGTGGGTCGAAAAGGATCTTGCTGTGATTTATGTCATAGAGTGTTCTGCCTATGTTTTTCTCTAAGTTTTAGAGTGTCTGGCTTTACCTTTAGGTCTTTAATCCATTTTCAGTTTATTTTTGTCTATGGTGTTAGGAAGTGTTCTAATTTCATTCTTTTACATGTAGCTGTCCAGTTTTCCCAGCACCGCTTATTGAAGAGGCTGTCTTTTCTCCATTGTATACTCTTGCCTCCTTTATCAAAGATAAGGTGACCATCTGTGCGTGGGTTTATCTCTGGGCTTTCTATCCTGTTCCATTGATCTATATTTCTGGTTTTGTGCCAGTACCATACTGTCTTTTTTGTTGCAGTGCTAAATGGGAGTGTTTCCTTAATTTCTTTTTCAGATTTTTCATCAGTATATAGGAATGCAGGAGATTTCTGTGCATTAATTTTGTATCCTGCTACTCTACCAGATTCATTGATTAGCTCTAGTAGTTTTCTGGTAGCATCTTTAGGATTCTCTATGTATAGTATCATGTCATCTGCAAATAGTGACAGTTTTACTTCTTCTTTTCTGATTTGGATTCCTTTTATTTCTTTTTCTTCTCTGATTGCTGTGGCTAAAACTTCCAAACCTGTGTTGAATAACAGTGGGGAGAGTGGGCAACCTTGTCTTGTTCCTGATCTTAGAGGGAGTGGTTTCAGTTTTTCACCATTGAGAATGATGTTAGCTGTGGGTTTGTCATATATGGCCTGTATTATGTTGAGATAGGTTCCCTCTATGCCTACTTTCTGGAGAGCTTTTATCATAAATGGGTGTTGAATTTTGTCAAAAGTCTTTCTGCATCTATTGAGATTATCCTGTGGTTTTTATGCTTCAACTTATTAATATGGTGTATCACATTGATTTGCATATATTGAAGAATCCTTGCATTCCTAGGATAAACTCCACTTGATCATGGTGTATGATCCTTTTAATGTGCTGTTGGATTCTGTTTGCTAGTATTTTGTTAAGGATTTTTGCATCTATTTTCATCAGAGATATTGGCCTGTAGTTTTCTTTTTTTGTGACATCTTTGTCTGGTTTTGGTATCAGGGTGATGGTCCCTCATAGAATGAGTTTGGGAGGGTTTCTCCCTCTGCTATATTTTGGAAGAGTTTGAGAAGGATAGGTGTTAGCTCTTCTCTAAATGTTTGATAGAATTCGCCTGTGAAGCCATCTGGTCCTGGGCTTTTGTTTGTTGGAAGATTTTTCATCACAGTTTCAATTTCATCGCTTGTGATTGGTCTGTTTATATTTTCTGTTTCTTCCTGGTTCAGTCTTGGAAGGTTCTGCTTTTCTAAGAATTTGTCCATTTCTTCCAGGTTGTCCATTTTATTGGTATATAGTTGCTTGTAGTAATCTCTCATGATCCTTTGTATTTCTGCAGCGTCAGTTGTTACTTCTCCTTTTTCATTTCTAAGTCTGTTGATTTGAGTCTTCTCCCTTTTTCTTGGTGAGTCTGGCTAATGGTTTATCAATTTTGTTTATCTTAAAGAACTAGCTGCAGTTTTATTGATCTTTGTTATTGTTTCTTTCATTTCTTTTTCATTTATTTCTGATCTTATCTTTATGGTTTCTTTCCTTCTGCTAACTTTGGGGGTTATTTATTCTTCTTTCTCTAATTGCTTTCGGTGTAAGGTTAGGTTGTTTATTTGAGATTTTTCTCGTTTCTTGAGGTAAGATTGTATTGCTATAAGCTTCCCTCTTAGAACTGCTTTTGCTGCGTCCCACAGGTTTTGGGTTGTAGTGTGTTCATTGTCATTTGTTTCTAGGTGTTTTTTGATTTCCTCTTTGATTTCTTCAGTGATCTCTTGGTTATTTAGTAGCATATTGTTTAGCCTCCATGTGTTCGTATTTTTTACAGACTTTTTCCTGTAATTGATATCTAGTCTCATTGTTGTGGTCGGAAAAGATACTTGATACAATTTCAATTTTCTTAAATTTACCAAGGCTTGATTTCTGACCCAAGATATGATCTATCTTGGAGAATGTTCCATGAGCACTTGAAAAGAAAGTGTATTCTGTTGTTTTTGAATGGAATGTCCTATAAATATCAATTAAGTCCATCTTGTTTATTGTATCATTTAAAGCTTGTGTTTCCTTAATTATTTTGATTTTGGATGATCTGTCCATTGTTGAAAGGGGGGTGTTAAAGTCTCCTACTATGATTGTGTTACTGTCGATTTACCCTTTTATGGCTGTTAGCATTTGCCTTATGTATTGAGGTGCTCCTATGTTGGGTGCATAAGTATTTACAATTGTTATATCTTCTTCTTGGATTGATCCCTTGATCATAATGTAGCGTCCTTCTTTGTCTCTTGTAATAGTCTTTATTTTAAAGTCTATTTTGTCTGATATAACAATTGCTACTCCAGCTTTCTTTTGATTTCCATTTGCATGGAATATCTTTTTCCATCCCCTCACATTCAGTCTGTACGTGTCACTAGGTCTGAAGTGGGTCTCTTGTAGACAGCATATGTACAGGTCTTGTTTTTGTATCCATTCAGCCAGTCTATGTCTTTTTGGTTGGAGCATTTAATCCATTTACATTTAAGGTAATTATCGATATGTATATTCCTATTCCCATTTTCTTAACTGTTTTGGGTTCGTTATTGTAGGCCTTTTCCTTCTCTTGTGTTTCTTGCCTAGAGAAGTTCCTTTAGCATTTGTTGTAAAGCTGGTTTGGTGGTGCTGAATTCTCTTAACTTTTGCTTATCTGTAAAGGTTTTAATTTCTCTATCGAATCTGAATGAGATCCTTGCTGGGTAGAGTAATCTTGGTTGTAGATTTTTCCCTTTCATCACTTTAAATATGTCCTGCCACTCCCGTCTTGCTTGCAGAGTTTCTGCTGAAAAATCAGCTGTTAACCTTATGGGGATTCCCTTGTATGTTATTTGTTGCTTTTCCCTGGCTGCTTTTAATATTTTTCTTTGTATTTAATTTTTGATAGTTTGATTAATTTGTGTCTCGGTGTGTTTCTCTTTGGGTTTATCCTGTATGGTACTCTCTTTGCCTTGGACTTGACTATTTCCTTTTCCATGTTAGGGAAGTTTTTGACTATAATCTCTTCAAATATTTTCTCAGACCCTTTTTTTTTCTTCTTCTTTTTCTGGGACCCCTATAATTCAAATGTTGGTTTGTTTAATTTTGTCCCAGAGGTTTCTGAGACTGTCGTCAATTCTTTTCATTCTTTTTTCTTTAGTCTGCTTCCTGGCAGTTATTTCCACCATTTTATCTTCCAGGTCACTTATCCATTCTTCTGCCTCAGTTATTCTGTTATTGATTCCTTCTAGAGTATTTTTAATTTCAATTGTTCATCACTGTTTGTTTGTGCTTTCTTTCTTCTAGATCCTTGTTAAATGTTTTTTGTATTTTCTCCATTCTGTTTCCAAGATTTTGGATCATCTTTACTATCATTACTCTGAGTTCTTTTTCAGGTAGGTTGCCTATTTTGTCTTCATTTATTTGGTCTTGAAGGTTTTTACCTTGCTCCTTCATCTTTAACGTACTTTTGTCTTTTTTTTTTTTTTTTTTTTTGATGGGTGGTGCTGTATTCTTGTCTTACTTGTTGTTTGGCCTGAGACGTCCAGCACTGGAGTTTGTGGGCAGTTAGATAGAGCTGGGTCTTGGTGCTGAGATGAGGACTTCCAGGAGGCCTTTTTCCAACTGATATTCTCTGGGGTCTAAGGTTCTCTGTTTGTCCAGTGGTTTGGACTCAGAGCTCCCACCACTGGACTCAGAGCTCAGGCCTGACCTCCGGCCTGGGAACCAAGATCTTGCAAGCTTCGTGGAGTGGTTAAAAAAAAAAAAAAAGGAAGAGAGAAAGGATGAAAGGAGCAGTATGATACCAAAGAATAAAGAACAAAATAAAATTAGAAAGATAAAAAGTGTATTAGGAAAAATAAAACTATAGTTGAATCAACTGCAACAAGGTAAAATAAAACCACAGCAGAAAAAAGAAAAAAAAGGGGGGGGGAGCAAGCTAAAAGGAGATAGATCACTAACAAAGTATAAAGAATAAAATAAAATTAGAAAAATAAAAGATCTATTAGAAAGAATAAAAATATAAAAGAATCAACAACAGTGAATTAACAAGGTAAAACAGAACCCTGATCTAAAAGAGGACAAAAGAAAAGAAAGGAAAAAAAAAAAGCCTTGGCTATGGGGGCAAAGTTTAGGCGCCGGGAGGTAGGGTGGTGTGGAGCTTAGGCAGGGGCAGGGTTCAAGTTGGGACGGGGCCTAGGCCGGGGTGGGGGGGTGCGTGACATTCCAGCGTGGGGCGGGGACTCTGCTTAGGGCCTGCTTAGGGAAGGGTAGAGGCAACCTGTGGGAAGCAAGGCCTCTGGGATGTGGGCTTCCAGAGTTTGAAGGTGGGGCCCTGGTGGGGGGGTGTGGGTGGGGTTTAGGCCCCGAGCATTGGAGGGGGTCTCAGAGGGGGTCTTCGCGTGTAGGGGTGCAGGGGCAGGGCTCAGGTTCTCCCCGACAGGAGGGAGGCTTCCAGGGCAGAGGCTTAGGCCGGGGAGCCCAAGAGGCTCCCTGGTGCCTAAGTGGACAGGGAAAGCACTGGCTGCGTTCCCTTCCGTTCCTTCATGCCCCTCCCCCACTTGACAGTGATTTTTTTTTTTTAAGTGACTTTGCTATATTCTCTTCCCAGAATATTTATTTTCTTTGCCTTGGGTTTATTCTGCTCTTCTCCTGTGTTTTTTGTTTGTTGTGTTTTTTTGTTTTGACCAAGCCTGGCAGCATGCAGGGTCTTAGTTCCCTGACTAGGGATCAAATGCATGCCCCTTGCAGTGGAAACACAGAGTCCTAACCACTGGACCACCAGGGAAGTCCCTGTTTTCGTTTTTTAATTTCATAAATTGGCTGTTTAGCTTACCAAATTGTAACCATCTTTTTAAAATGCAGACACTTTTCTCTAAGTACAACTTTAGTTGCATCCCATAAGTTTTTGTTTTTAATAGGTTGGTGAATTATTGTAAAGCAGACGCCCTTGAAACCCCACCCAGGTCCTACAGGAAAGGAGCAGGGGACCAGGAGAGAGGGAGAGATTGGAAGAAGTCGAATCACTGCCTAGATGCTGGCAGAAGGTGCTGTTCCAAAAGATGGTGTTGCGGCTTCATGGTTTAGCAGCCTGATGTTCTGTGGGGATGTGGGAAGACCCCCAAAAAAAGCTCCACTGCCCTGTCCCTCAAGATTTGATTGTCAACTTAAATTTCTTCTCATTTCCATTATGATCTTTTTCTTTGACATGTGAGTTGCTTAGAAGTGTGTGTTCTAATTTCTGTTATAAAAACTCTCACTAGAGGCTTATAGTAATTCCCAAATTTAATATTTAAATTTTAGAGAAGTCCTTATGAGAAGAGTAACTTTAACCAGAAAGTGAGGTTGTGATGAAAAAGAATGCCAGGAAATTCCAGTGGTCAGAGAAAAGAAAGACTAACACGGGATTGTTTTCTATAATTTAGTAGTAACCTGTAATGGGTTGCCAGCATACTTTATATATACCGCAGTCATCGCACTGATTAACTTCTGTTGTAATTAACTTGTTCTCTGAGTCGGCCTAACTAAAATAATTTGTTTATATTTGTATTCCTAGGCCTTTCAGTACCTGCCACTTGGTAAGTGCTCAGAAACTTTATTAAATGATAGTTGAAGCCTTAAAACATAGACTTTAAGCAAAATTCATAAGACTAATAGTTTTATGAATGCATTGATCAGAAAAGGAAAACTGTTGTCTTATAGGTATAGTACAGATTTTGCTTTGTAATTATAAATAATATTCTATACATAAATTTTAGACAGATGCTGTTAAGATTCTTATTTTGATGTATCCCCACAGCTACACATGACCCCCCCCATTACTTGTATTTGCTTTAGGGAGGTCATTCTTTTTTTTAAAATAAATTTATTTATTTATTTTTGGCTGTGTTGGGTCTTCATTGCTGCACGTGGCCTTTCCCTAGTTGCTGTGAGTGGTGGCTACTCTTCGTTGCAGTGCACGGGCGTCTCATTGCGGTGGCTTCTCTTGCTGTGGGGCATGGGCTTTAGGCGCGCAGGCTTCGGTAGTTGTGGCACACGGACTCAGTAGTTGTGGCACACGGGCTCAGTAGTTGTGCCTCATGGGCTCTAGAGCACAGGCTCAGCAGTTGTGGCACACGGGCTTAGTTGCTCCATGGCATGTGGGATCTTCCTGGGCCAGGGCTCGGACCCGTGTCCCCTGCATTGGCAGGCAGATTCTTAACCACTGTGCCACCAGGGAAGTCCCTAGGAAGGTCATTCATAAGAGAATGGTTCAAATAAATGTGGGAACAGGGACTTCAGAATTCCTGTATATATGGTTATGGTTATCTTCTAACTCAGAAATAGAAAATTGTCCAGAATTTGATTCCCCAGAGTCTTTGTCACAATTTGCACAGCTCAGAGACAGGAGACCTTCCTCAGAGCTTGAGCAATGCCAGCTTCTCCCTGAGATGACTCATTGAATCCAGAAAGTTAATTTGTGTTTTCAAAGCCCCATATATGATACAGAGCAATCAGGAATGTGAAAAAAATTCCCTACTTCTGTATTTCCAGGGAAAATTCCTGGAAATTTTGAGGAAGAGAACACTTAACTGAAACTGTTTTATGATAACATGGTACCAGTACAGCCCTTTCCAACACACAGACTGCTTTAATGCTCACAAATACTGAAGAGATGGCATTTCTCTCCCATTTTATGCGTGAGAAGACTGAGGCTCAGAGAATTCAGCGACACGTCAAGGGCATTGATGTAACAGTGAATGTTTGAAATCACGTCTTTTTATTACCAAGCCTGGAACTCTGTGTGCCTTCTCCAGGTCTTAATTCTCATCCGGAGGACGGGGCTGATACCTGGTCAGAGGCTTTGTTGTGAGAATTAAATGAGAGAAAGTTTTAAGACATTTACTATAGGTTTGACCTGAAGTAGGGGTCAAATGGTAGGTGGTGGTATCCTTATGCTTTTCCACGATCTCAGTTTGCACTTAGAATTGCTCTGTCTGCCTTGATGTTAATCATGTCGTTCATGCGCCTTACAAGTGGTGCACCTTACAAACAGTAAGGGCTTATCAGATGCCGTACAGATTGCTGGATGTCTCCCCATGGTGAACTTGGAGAATGGAGGCCAGGGACCCGGCAGAGCATATGGAGATTACAGCATTTTGGGCACTGCAAGCTGGGTGTGGCTTGGGCTTTGTTATGTACTTCTTTGCTTGGTGCAGTAGATGTGTTCTTGAACCAAAAGTTTGACTCAAATGCATTCTAAGTTGCATTATATTTTCAATGTACTAGAGCTTATTGGCTAAAAGAGACCTACAGTAAATCTTTTTGCAATGTAAATATAGTTCATTTGTTTTTATAAATTCAGAATGTTTTACCTTCTGAAATCCTGGCACATGTACTCATGAAAATGACACTGTTATATATTATGGTTGTGAAAAATATAAACGGGAGATCTACTGTCCAGCGTAGCCAGGTTACAGTGATAAAGGATTTATGTATGGTGGGCTGATTACTGTTACCACAAGAATTTCTAGGTTTGCGTTTTGTCTTGCTTGGCTTTCATGTAATTTCTTGTTTAAAAAAAGAAAAGTTTAAAGTGGAAAAATCCTTTATATGCCAGTTCATTATTATGAAGAAAAATTGCAAAGCTAGAATGGTATGAAAAAAAAAAGCCTAACTGTTCTGCTTTGTTCTGCTGGATTCTTGATACGTGAACGGTCAGTTATAGTTGAATGCTGGTGCAAATTCTTAGGGTAGATCTTTGAGCTAGGAGGGATCTCAAAATAACTTTGTGGGAGGTATGAACCCATTAAGGAACGCAGTCATCTGAACCTTAAGTGGGTGTTTTTTCTCACTAATTATCTAATACTCCTGAAAAGGCTTGTCCCCTCAGTCATAGCCCAACCCTTATATAATGCATGAGAAGTATTTTCAGAGTTGTCCAATGCCGTTTGAACCCTGGGATGCAGTCAGAGTGTTGGTTAGTTCTCCGTTTGGTGTTTGTTGCAACAGATTCTGTCCTGGCCTGAGCATTAGTGACGCCTGCCTGGCCCCTGTGGGCGTGTCCATGTCTAGACTCGGGACAAGTCTCAGCATGTCAGGGACACCCTTTACACTCCCCTCCCCCTGCCGGCTGCTCTGACTCTTGCAGGGTGGTTGGGTTTTCCTCCGCCTTCCTCTTGATGCCGAGACCACAGTCCAGACCTCCTGGCCTTGTGTGATCCTGGGTTCAGCCTGTGCAGCCAGCAGTGCCCTCTCCATGGCCCGAAACCTGCAGTCTTTGACACCAGCCACTCCTGCAGTGATTGGCCCCCAGTGCTGAACTCCTAGCTGTGCTGCTCGCAGGCTGGAGAGTCAGCAGCACCCGTCTTCTCCCATCATTCCCCCTCTCTGACCCCCTCCCCACTGCTGCCCCAGCCTGAGTTGGCAGAGCCCAGCTGCTCTCTTCTACAGGTGTCCAGTCTAGGTGACCCTCCTTAGAGAGGGTCCCCGCTCTCAGCCTGCCAGGAGCTTAATTGCTACTGTCCTGCTTACCTCCCCCTCCCTGGTCCTGCGACTCTAAAACCTGCGCCCTCTCCCTCCCCACCATCCTCCGGGCTCAGCCAACCAGACTCTCTGATATCCTCCCTGACGCCCATCCTTGGCCCCCTCTCACTCCCACCACTCTCCCTGCACCTCTGCCCCCGTGTGCTCTCCAGGCCTCTTGGCTTGTCATCTGCCCTCTTAGCACAGGCAGGTTCCAGAAAAGTTGCAAGTTGAAGCCAGTTTTCTATTTGCTTTCCTTTTTCATCTCAGCTCCACTTTGGGAATTTTTAACCCCCTAGCTCTGAATATGTCTTCATTTCATTCAAAGATTTTAATCGGCAGTTGTTATCTGTAAATGCACTTCATTTACCAGACAAATCTGTGACACCACCCCCTCCCCCAGGTAGGGTCCTAGGCTTCAACTTCTGTTGGGAGAACAGACTTACCCGTTAGCCATTGGCCAGGTGGGCTGACCTGCTTCCCCTCCCAGTGAGCACACGAAGCCCAGACTGTTGCAGAAGAGCATTATTAGCAAATCAACAACGGATGTTATTATGCCAACAAGAAAAGCACAACGTTCCAAAGCTCAGAAATAAACTTTGGCCTGTTTGGATGGAGGATTTAGGGAGAGGTCAGTTCATGCAGTGACTTGCTTCAGGCCTGTCTGAATCCCTGCGTGGGGCGGTAGACCCAGCTAGCTGTACACTGTTGCTCTCTGGCCTTGGGGTCCTGGCTCTTTTCAGATACTTTTCCATATAGGCAGAAGCAAGTAAAGGTATAATTTTTTTAAAATACTTTTGTGAAGTGAAGAATGCCTATCAATTTCAAGTATTGTCCTCTACTTGCACACAGGACTTTCTGAGCACATTTATATGGTGAACAGCTCTTTAAAAGATTGCTTTATTCATTACTTAGAAAGGTACAGTTTCCCAAGACTGAACCAGGAAGAAATAGAAAATATGAACAGACCAATTACAAGTACTGAAATTGAATCTGTGATTTAAAAACTCCCAAAACCAAAAGTCCAGGACCAGATGGCTTCACAGGAGAATTCTAGCAAACATGTAGAGAAGAGTTAACACTTATCCTTCTGAAACGATTCCAAAAAATTGCAGAGGAAGGAACACTTCCAAACTTATTCTGTGAGTCCACCATCACCCTGATACCAAAACCAGATAAAGGTACCATACAAAAAAGAAAATTACAGGCCAGTATCACTGATGAACATAGACGCAAAATCCTCAACAAAATACTAGCAAACCGAATCCAACAATGCATTAAAAGGATCAGACACCATGATCAATTGGGATTTATCCCAGGGATGCGAGGATTTTTCAGTATCCACAAACCAATCACTGTGATACACCACATTAACAAACTGAAGAATAAAAACCATATGA
Source organism: Mesoplodon mirus (assembly GCF_964341445.2). Lineage (NCBI taxonomy): Eukaryota > Metazoa > Chordata > Mammalia > Artiodactyla > Ziphiidae > Mesoplodon > Mesoplodon mirus. Next base: position 139,311,634 of record NC_138982.1, on the reverse strand, counting down.
TCATATCAATAGATGGAGAAAAAGCTTTTGATAAAATTCAAAAACTCCCCAGAAAACAGTCATAGAAGGAACCTACCTCAACGTAATAAAGGCCGTATATGATAAAGCACAGCAAACATCATACTTACTGGTGAAAAGCTGAAAATGTGTCCTCTAAGATCAGGAACAAGACAAGGATGTCCACTTTCTCCACTTTTATTCAAGATAGTTTTGGAAGTCCTAGCCACAGCAATCAGAAGGAAAAGAAATAAAAGGAATCCAAATAGGAAAAGAAGTAAAACTGTCACTGTTTGCAGATGACATGATACTATACACAGAAAATCATAAAGACACTACCAGAAAACTACTTGAGCTCATCAATGAATTCAGTAAAGTTGCAGGATGCAAAATTAACACACAGAAATCTGCTGTATTTCTATACATTAACAATGAAAGTTCAGAAAGAGAAATTAAGGAAACAATCCCATTTACCATTCCATCAAAAACAATAAAATACCTAGGAAAAAAACTACCTAAGGAAGCAAAAGACCTGTACTCCAAAAACTATAAGATGCTGAAGAAAGAAATTGAAGATGAAAGGAACAGATGGGAAGATATACCACGTTCTTGGATTGGAAGAATCAATATTGTCAAAATGACCATACTACCTAAAGCAATCTACAGATTCAGTGCAATTTCTGTCAAACTACCAATGGCATTTTTCACAGAAATAGAACAAAAATTTTTAAAGTTTGTATGGAAACGCAAAAGACCCTGAATAGCCAAAGCAATCTTGAGAAAGAAAAACAAGAGCTAGAGGAATCAGGCTCCCTGCCTTTGACTATGCTACAAAGCTACAGTAATCAAAACAGTATGGTACTGGCACAAAAACAGAAATATAGATCAATGGAACAGGATAGGAAGCCCAGAAATAAACCCACGCACCTATGGTCAATGAATCTACGACAGGGCTTCCCTGGTGGCGCAGTGGTTAAGAATCCACCTGCCAATGCAGGGGACATGGGTTTGAGCCCTGGACCAGGAAGATACCACATGCTACAGAGTAGCCAAGCCCATGCGCCACAACTACTGAGCCTGTGCTTTGGAGCCCACGAGCTACAACTACTGAGCCCATGTGCCACAGCTACTGAAGCCCGCGTGCCTAGAGCGCATGCTTCACAACAAGAGAAGCCACTGCATTGAGAAGCCCGCACACCACAACAAAGAGTAACCCCCACTCGCCGCAACTAGAGAAAGCCTGCATGCAGCAACGAAGACCCAACACAGCCAAAGATAAATAAAATAAATAAATTTATTTAAAAAATTACTCTATGACAAAGAAGGCAAGAACATACAATAGAGAAAGCACAGTCTCTTCATTAAGAGGTGTTGGGAAAACTGGAAAGCTACATGTAAGAGAATGAAACTAGAACATTCTCTAACACTATATACAAAAATAAACTCAAAATGGATTGAAGACCTAAATGTAAGACCGGCTACTATAAGACTCCTAGAGGAAAACATAGGCAGAACACTGACATAAATCGCAACAGTATCTTTTTGGATCCATCTCCTAGAGTAATGGAAATAAAAACAAAAATAAATGGGACCTAATTAAACTTAAAAGCTTTTGTACAGCAAAAGAAACCATAAATAAAAAGACAACCTACAGAATGGGAGAAAATATTTGCAAATGATGCAACTGACAAGGGATTAATCTCCAAAGTATACAAGCAGCTCATACAGCTCAATATCAGAAAAACAAACAACCCAATCAAAAAATGGGCAGGAGATCTAAAAAGACATTTCTCCAAAGAAGACCAGGTGGCCAAAAGGCACATGAAAAGATGCTCAACATCGCTAGTTATTAGAGAAATGCACATCAAAACTACAGTGAGGTACCACCTCACACCAGTCAGAATGGCCATCATGAAAAAGTCTACAAGTGCTGGAGGGAGTGTGGAGAAAAAGGAACCGTCCTACACTGTTGGTGGGAATGTAAACTGGTATAGCCACTATGGAGAACAGTACAGAGGTTCCTTAAAAAACTGAAAAAAGAGCTACCGTATGATCCTGCAATCCCAATCCTGGGTGTATATCCAGAGAAAAACATAATTCAGAAAGACACATGCACGCCATGTTCATTGTAGCATTATTTACAATTGCCAGGTCATGGAAGCAACCTAAGCATCCATCAACAGGTGAATGGATAAAGAAGATATGAGATACACACACACAATGGAATATTACTCAGCCATAAAAAAGAGTGAAGTAAGGCCATTTGCAGCAACATGGATGGACCTAGAGATTATCATACTAAGAAGTAAGCCAGACAAAGACAAATACCATATGATATTGCTTATATGTGGAATCTAAACATGATACAAAGGAACTTATTTCCAAAACAGAAATAGACTCATAGACATAGAAAACAAACTTATGGTTACCAAAGGGGAGGAGTGGAGGGATAAATTAGGAGTTTGGGATTAAAATATACACACTACTATATGTAAAATAGATAACCAACAAGGACCTATTGTGTAGCACAGGGAACCATACTCAATATCTTGTAATAACCTATAATGGAAGAGAATGTAAAAAAAAGAATATATATGTGTGTAAGTGAATCACTTTGCTGTACACCTGAAACTAACACGATATTGTAAATTAACTATATTTCAGTAAAAATTTTTTACAAGGATTTCCTTTGTCTTTTATTGTCTGTTTTGAAGCGACAGTCTACTCTCTCACTTGCAGGCAGGAGAAGATTCAGGCTCAGAGAAATGGAGCCTTTCTAAAGGTGATGGAAACTATATCTTACCCTTCATCTCACAAACTACAGTGAATGTTTCCTCATAAACAGCTCAAGAAAATGAACAACACTGTTTAGAATAACGATTGCACTCCTCCCTGCTGCAATTCTAAGCAATGAGACTCTTTTATTAAATGAAGTCTTATCAATTAGCATTCTGATATATTAATTTTAATAAATATAATATCCATTAAAATAGTTCATTTTATAAGCAGATAAAAGCAGAACTTTTTCATTTGAAGTGATCCCCCCACGCTGCCCTCCCTGACTCTTCCTCAAATCCCAAAGTGGCTGCTGAGGCATCTGCACACATCTGGAACTAACTGAAACTAACTACTAGTTGTAGGATGTAATGACTAGCCAGAGCCAACAAGGTTGAAGTTTTTTCATATCATCCCGTTTTATTTTGTTTTATGCCAAAACTTACAGGCTCTGTTAACTTTCTGATATAACAGTGCGTACAACCAGGCTTAAAACATTTTGCTTTTATTTACTGGAGGATTTAAGTCAAAAAAAGGTAGCCTTCTAACTCCATACAGGTCATAGACCCACCATCCACGAGTACCAAGGTTACCTGTGGACTGACCATCCTTGGTTAGGCTTCTGCCAGTTTCCTCCTTGAAACCTGCTCACCTGGGGTTCTTGGGCCAGTAGACCCAGCAGAAGCTGATGGAGTCTGTCCTGCACTGTTCATCCTGGTGTTTAAACTCATCCTGGGAAGGGTAGTGTGAGATTGTAGGTAGCCTTTAACTCTTGATGGGAGCCTGTACCTAATGAATCCATTCTGACCTTGGATTTCTGATGCCCAGACAGAGCTTGCCCCTGAGGAACTGGAAGGGTTCCACCAGCCGTCCTCCCAGCGGTTGGCAGGTTCTTGTGTTGTCTGACATTGGCACGCATGCTTTCCAATGACGACTGGCTTCCGTTAATCCTCACTACCCTGTCCCACCATGATGACAGTCTTACTTAGGCTTACAGTTTTCCTGTCACACACTAGGCATGACGTCAGCCAAAAACTGGCCCTTCCTTTGTTTCATCAGAAGAGGTTGTTTAAGACCATTACTGTAAAATGCAAATCATAACCTTTGGGAAAGGAGCACAAGTCCCGTCAGTGGAAAAGTAAGGGGCCGATGGGCCGAAATTCCCCTCTTCAGTAATAATCAGGAAAAAAACTTTTCTAAAATTAAAAAAAGGTATCATAGTGTCCATTTGTTTTGGGTATTTCAAAAGAGTTTATATTTGTTTTGTACATTTAAAAAGTTTTCTTTTAACTTGCTGAGAACATTCAGGTAATAGGAGGGAGTGTCGGATGAGGAGTAATATCCTCTGTCTCCCCTTCACTGCTCCGTGTGCGTTTCCCAGGACCAATGCTGCACATTCCCAGCCTTTGCTGTGGGCTGGAATGGTGGCCCCGGGCGGTGGCCCTGGGAGCTGCCGGGCCCGTCTGAAGCAGGGAGGCTGCACCTGTGCTGGGCAGCACGTGACTGCCCTGAGCTCTTCTGTGAGCTCCTGCTTTCAGCAGCCCTTGGCGTGGCCTAGTTTGCTGCAGGGCTCACCTCTCGCTCTCTGTTCCTGGAGTTTGCCTGTGCCTTGGATTTGGGTGATGCACTGTCGGTCTCACTCGTACTTGAGTTCCCTCTGACTGGTATTCAATTTGGTGGTGGTGGTTCGTTATGTAAGTGTTGGGCTGGCTACTCAGAGCATTTTCTTTGGCCATCTGCCTGTATTCCACGGTCATTACTTTGGCCTGTAATCAGGCCATCTCCCAGACGCCTCTGCGGTCAGAGCTCTCCTAAACTCTTGGGTTTATAGTCTGGAGTCTTTGCATTCACTTAGGCCAATAATGCCAAACGAGTATCAACACTATAAAGTTTCTGTGAGTTTTAATGTTATTGAAATCTGAAATCTAGTCATCTGTATTAACTCATAATTTTGCTAATGTGTAGTATCTAACCCCTGAAACCATGCAGCACGCCAAGATTCAATTTTAATATTCCTGCGCTAAAGACCTTATATTTACTTACTCTTATTAATTTTTACTTTCCTGACTAGTATTGGCAATCTCATTTTGCCCCTTTCATCTAAACTTTTATTCAGGGGCTCAGGTTTCCTTTCCAGACTCTCAAGAAAATTTCAGGACTAGAAATTTCAGAGATGGCTCCATCGGACAATAGCTGTGATTTTTGTCAGCCCATTTTACTGAGTATTTAGACCTGTACTTGTACTATACTGACCTAGAAGAAAGCTGCTTTGTTTTACCATATTAGTACACCATCAGAATGCAGTACTGAAATGTAAGCCCACTGAGAACAAGGGCTTTACCTCTTCTGTTCACTACCCTGTCCCTGGTGCCTGGAACAGTATCTGATGCATGGTGCGCATGCCAAAAATGTATGTTGACTGAATGATTATATTATTTCTACTGTTTTGGCAGGAAGTGTATATAAGCCACACAAATTAGTATCTCAGTATTTTGTTACAGTTTCATTGCTAATGAACTGCTTGATTTTTACTTAAATATTAATCACTTGAAGAATGTGACCCTGTTGTCAACAAGGTAGGATAACTGTGTTTCTTTCTATACTTGATTATCTTTGTGAGTTTCTTAATTGATGTATATCACATACAATAGATTGCTCTTTTCACTGCAAGTTTCTCTGAGACCTTAGCTGCCATCACAATCAAGATATGGAAGAGTTCCGGCACTCCCCCAAGTTCCCTCGTGTCCTCTGTACTCAGCCTCTTGCCCCACACGCGCCCCAGCCTCAGGCAATCACTGATGTGGTTTTAATCCCTATAGTTGGCCTTTTGCAGAAAGTCACATATGTGACATAAATACAGTTGTACAACAGGCAGCCTTTTGAATCTGGCCTTACCGCTTAGCATAATGCCTTTGAGGCTCATTCAAGTTGCCGTGTGTGTCAGTAGTTTGTTCCTTTTTATTGCTGAGTTGTCTTCTCTTTCATGGATGTACCACTGTTCCTCCATTGGCCCGCTGAAGGACACTTGGGTGATGATGAGTGAAGTTACAAGAAATATTTGCGTACAGGTTTTTGTGTGAACAAAATCTTCGATTTCATTTGAGTAAAATCTAGGAATGGGGTTGCTCAACAGCATTGTCTTGGTCTTAATGATAGATTGGAAATGATGCATCTCTTCAAAATTCTCCTTTCTAGAACCTTAGTAAACACCACACAGTATTGGCCCATTACTTAATATGTGGAGAAATATCTGGTGATTGTTTATTCTGTTTTAAAACACGATGGAAAACAGTTGTTTTACAGAAAAATGGAGATGGGGACACCTAAGAAGTTGAAATCTCTTCAATGGGTCTGATTTCCCTTTTGCAACCAAAACAGGTCTCTCAGTGCCACCAAGAAGGACGAGAGTCTTTCAACAAGCAAAAGTGCACTTGTGTTTTCCCACCCAGCGCAGTGATTCACCTTGTGATTTTTTTTATGTTAGTGAACTGCTTAACACATTTGGTTCACTGTCTGTAAGCGAAAGGGCAACTCACGCTTGGGGTACAGGATCTCTAGGCCGATGTGGTATAAGAGAATCCTAGGCGTTTCTAAGAGTATCGCTGAAATGTTAAGAAGGAAGGACTTGTTCAGAGACTCAGAGGACTCCTGGGGACAGCGATGGCTGTGGAGGCTCCTCATGCTGCTTGGGACCATCAGAAAGAAAATATTAGAGAGAGCGCGGCTGAGGCATTAACTCGGAGACTTTTACTTCCCTAGCAGTTTTGTTCAAGTCCAAAGTAAGAGGTGATCCGGAGAATGTGACTTTCTAGCGTACAGTCTTTAGACCTTTTCCTGAGGAAGACCACTGTGCCCTTGGGTCATCAGCATTTAAGGGGCTTAGAACTTTGTACATTTTTACACTTCGAGGTCACCCAGCCTGGGATTGATCTTACTTTAAACTTGATTTATTATGTTACCAGTTAACATCCGTGCAGGTGGTTTAAAATTCTTGAGTTCCAGAATGGATGCGCCTGCCCTCCTTTGTCCATCAAGGTCCTCTCCTATGGGGCAACTAAAAGCTCTCGATTTCTTGTCATTTCTGCCAAAGTTATTTCATGCATATACAAGTAAATATATATAAATGTTCTTTTTCTCCCCATTTTTCACAATGGTGCAACATGCAGCCTTTAAAAAAAGAACATATATGTACTAATATGAATATCTCCAAGATATTAAAGGGAAAACCACCATTTTCTTATCGTTGGAATTTAGGTTGTTTACATTCTTTTGTTATTACGAACAATGTTGCAGTGAGTAACTACTGTACATAATCATTTCAACGTGCAAATGTCTTTGAGGAAAATTCCTAAAAGTGGTATTGCTGGGCCCAGGTGTTTGTAAAATGTTTTCGGTTTTGCCAAATGGCCCGTACAAGACTGTGGTATTCTCAGCTACCCTCAGCAATGTATGAGAGTGCCTGTTGCCCCCTCCCCTACCATAATATGATCATATATTTTGGTCTTTGCTAATCTGATAGGTGGAAAATGGTACTTAGGATAGTTTTAATGATCATTTCTCATGTTATCACTGATATTGAGCATTTTTTCTTGGGCTTAGGAGCAATTTGCTTTTCCTTTTCTGTGACCTGTTTTCGTATCATTCAATTTTTCTATTAGGTTGTTAGGTGGTTTTTGTTTTGTTTATTTTTTAGGAGTTCTTAAAATATTAGTGAAATTAGCCTTTTACCTGTTTTATTAAGTTGCTTAAAATATTAGAGAAATTAGCCTTTTACCTGTTATATTAAGTTGCATTATTTCTCTAGTTTATCATTTATATAAGTGATGTTGCTTGTAATCACTTTTATGTAACAAACTATTTTTGGTTGTATTTGTAGTCATTTATTATTGAGTTTTGAGTCATTCTTAGAAAGGCCTTTGCCACTTTGATATGATAAAAATCATTCCCTGTGGTTCTAAAATTTTGGTTATTCAATTTTTACATTTAAGTCTTCGATGCATTTAGAACTTTTTACCTGCAAAGGTTTGCAGTATGGATCCAACTTAATTTTTTTTGCCAGTTTTCTGGACAGTTTTTCCCCCCAGATCTCTGGCTGGTTTTCCAGTATTCTTTAGTGAATATTCCAACTTTCCCTCTGGATTAAAATGCTTCCTTTATCATCTACTAAATTCCCGTATATCTGGGTTTATTTCTGGAGTTTCCGTCTTGTTCCATTGACCTTTCAGCCTGTACATGCCCTCCACCTCACTTTGTAAGTTTTTGAGGCGTTATAATATCTCGTAGGGCTAGTCCCCCTCATTTCTCCTCATAAATAAATAAAATTTATTTATTATTCCAGATGAGTTTTAAAATCAGCTTGTCTAGTCTGTCTCACCCCAGCCCACCTCTAAAAAAGAAAAAACAATTCTGATGTTGTTTTCTTTGGATTATGTTACCTTTATAGACTGAAAGTAGACATGTAAAGGGTGTAAAAACATGGTGTGGCTTTCCATTTGTTTCTTTTGTGCCCTTCAGCTGTGTTTTAAGTTTTCATCTTCTAAGGGTTTTAGACATTTCCTGTTAAATTGATTTATAATGTTTTAACTTTTTGTTGGTTTTAAAAAGAAAGTATTTTCTTCCAGTGTATCTTCTCATTGATAGTTGTTGTGTACATGTTGCCTTATTGATTTCTGTATATTAATTTTGTACCCAGCTATCTTCCTTCCTGAAATTCTCTTCATGTTGATAGTTTTCAGTAGATTCTCTTGGGTTCTTTCAGGCATGCAATCATGTCATCTACAAATAATGATAATTTTGCCTCCATTTCAGTTCATACTTCTTTCTCTAGTTTCATCGCATTAACTAGTACATATAGTACGTTAATAGTGATGATAGTGGTCATCCTTGTTTTATTCCTGACTTAAATGCAATGTATTTCATTTCCCATTAAGTCTGATGCTGGCTTCTGGGTAAGGAAATATCCTTCTATTCTTATTTTACTAATAAGAATTTTATCAAGAATGGATATTAATTTTAGCAAGTGACTTTTTAGCATCTGTGGAAATGACTATACGATTTTTCTCTAGAGAGCTATTACTTGTGAGTTGTATTAATAGTTTTCCTCAACAGTTGAGCTATCCATACATTCCTGGACTAAATCCCACATACTTATGGTGTAATATTCCTTTAAGTTGCTACTGGGTTGTATTGCTAATATCTTATATAGGGCTTTTGCACTGGTATTTATAAGTGAGAAAAATCTAGTTTTCTTTTTGTATGGGTGTGTTGTGTGTATAGATATTGTCTTACTGTGGTGTCACTGATATATTTGCTTTATTTTTTAAAAGAAATTCTTTACTTTTTTGTGTTTTGGAGTAGTTTAACATTGGAATTTTCTGTACTTTACACATTTGGAAATGATCTGTGAAAGTCTCTGGGCCTGGTGCTTTGGGGGGGCTTATATATAACTTTCTCTGATTTTTCTATGGTGATTTATTTGTTTAGCTTTCCTGTCTCTTTTGGAGTTAGTTTGGGTAAATTATATTTTCCTAGAAAAGTAATTCACTTTACCAACTTTTCAGATTTACTTATATGCAATTGAACAATGTGTTCTTTTATTCTTATTTTAATTACTGCTCTAGCTTTGATATTTTTTATTTCTCGATTAGATTAATAATTTGCTTTGCTATTTTTTTCCCTAAAGAAAGACCTGTTGGACTTACTGCATTCAGGGTGTGGAGGTCAGCATGTTGTGTATTGAGTTCAATTAGTTATACTTTACTGATGTGTAACTAAGGTGCTTATATCTTTTCTTCTTTTTGTCCTCTTTTCCATCCTGGCTAAGGGGGGTAAATTAACATTTCCCACAATGAATGTGTTTTACTCAGTTTTCTCCTGTATCCCCTGTGGTTTTTGCTCTGAGTGTTGATGCTGTGTTATTTGATCCACAGATAGTGATGCCGCATGTCTCTCCTGTGGGCTGTACCCTTTAAAAGCATACAGTGCCCTTCTTTGTTGGTTTAATCCTTCTTTCTCAGAACTCAGCCTTGTCTGATATTAAGATTACAGCCCGCGATTTATTTCTTCCATTTGCTTCATATACCTTTGCTTATCCTTTCTTCCTCAACCTTTCCAAATCCACCCTCACCCCTGCCGTTTTTAGGTGCTTCTTTGTCGTACAACATAAAATTGGGTTTTGCTTTGAGATAAAATCGGAACGTCTGTTTTTTAATAGGTATTAATTTAGCCTGTTTATTAATATGACATATGGGGCTTCCCTGGTGGCGCAGTGGTTGAGAGTCCGCCTGCCGAGGCAGGGGACACAGGTTCGTGCCCCAGTCCGGGAAGATCCCACATGCCGTGGAGCGGCTGGGCCTGTGCGCCATGGCCGCTGAGCCTGCGCGTCCGGAGCCTGTGCTCCGCAAAGGGAGAGGCCACAACAGTGAGAGGCCCGTGTACCGCAAAAAAAAAAAAAATATATATATATATATATATATATATGACATATGTTTGGCATTAATTCTGCCACTGGTACTATGTTATCATTTGAGGGATTGGGTTTTTTTTTAACATTTTTTAAAATATTTATTTTATTTATTTATTTGGCTGCACTGGGTCTTAATTGCGGCAGGCAGGCTCCTTAGTTGCAGCTCGCCAGCTCCTTAGTTGTGGCATGCGAACTCTTAGTTGCAGCATGCGTGTGGGATCTAGTTCCCTGACCAGGGATCGAACCTGGGCCCTCCGCATTGGGAGCGCGGAGTCTTAACCACTGTGCCACCAGGGAAGTCCTTGGGGGTATTGTTTTGTAAGTAGCTTTTAGAACATCTGCCTCTCTACAGTCTTATTTGCTTTATGTTGTTTGTATGATCTTCTAATAATTTGCAGTTTTATTATAACTCTTATCCTTACAGCTTTTTATTGTACCCCAGATCTTCTCTGTTTTAGATGTTATTTATTAATTCTCTACTATGAACAATGATGAAGTTAGTATGGCTCCTCTTCGTTCCTTCTCCCTTCTCTTCTACCAACTGATCTTAGTTATTTACAAACATTACCTTTATTGGTGTTTAACTTGTTGACTTTATTTGCACAACATTATTTGACTTATTAACTTTATTCTTTTGACGATAAATGGATAATTTGTTTTATTTATTTATTTATTTTTGATTTATTAACTTTAAATCAGCACTGTGCAGTAGGACTCTCTGTGACGATGTGAATGTGCTATTTATCTGCCCTGTCCGTTGTGATAGCCACTAGCCATAATGTGGCTTGCAAGCAGTTGAAATGTAGCTAGGGCAACGGAGGACCTGAACTTTAAATTTTCCTTAATATTAATTAATATAAATTTAAGTTTAAATAGCCACCTATGGCTAGTGGCTACCGTATTGGAGAGCATGGTTTCAGTGATACGTTTTTCAACCCCAGCTGTCAAGGACAAGGAAGCCGCGTACATTGTGCTGCCTCCCACTCTCTAGCCCCTTAGTTGCCCCGCTGGTGTTATTGAAGTAGTTTCTGTGCTGCCAGGACTTGCACTCTGCGCTCTCACCATAATCATCACATACCTCTTAGTCTTCTTCTTTCAGTTGAATGGATCCAGTCCTCACAATTGGTTCTTTTTTTTTTTTTTTTTTTTTTTTTTTTGTGGTACGCGGGCCTCTCACTGTTATGGCCTCTCCCGTTGCGGAGCACAGGCTCTGGACTCACAGGCTCAGCAGCCATGGCTCACGGGCCCAGCCGCTCCGCGGCATGCGGGATCCTCCCGGACCGGGGCACGAACCCGCGTCCCCTGCATCGGCAGGCGGACTCCCAACCACTGCGCCACCAGGGAAGCCCACAGTTGGTTTTTTTGATGCAGGGTTTCTCTTGAAGAGTTATAGTTCACTATCTAGTCAGTTCCTCAAGAAGGCTTTTTATGCAGTGCTCCTTGGGGTTTTGTTTGTTTGCTTTTGCACATTTAAAACTTCTTTTATATGTGAGCAACTGTTTAGGTAAATATAAAACCCTAGTATCATCACACTTTGTTTCCTTGAGCATTGCTGTACTTTCATTTTGGATTGTATTTTGCTGTAAAGAAGTCTGCTTTTCCCCCTCTTGTAAGGGACTTCTCTTTTGCCTGACTCCTAAAGGATTCTTCCTTTTTTTAAGTAGAATAGTTTTACTAGAGTCTGTCTTTTTCTTAACTGTTCCTAATCCATTTGCTTTTTCAGTATTTAAAAATTACATCAGTAAATATGTTGTGTTCCATTATTTCAGTTTTCTTATTTGGGAACTTCATTATGCATATGTTGGATGTTCCTCATGGTCTCTTGTATTTATCTTTTTCTCTGGTGATTCTTTTTAATTCTTTCTTAAATTTTCACACGATTTGTTTGAATTTTCCCATTTCTGTCCTGTATGTATTTTGAGCCCCTTTCAGTTTCACCTCCTTTTCTGTGATGGTTTTGTTTTATTTTTTCCTTCCACTTCTTTTCTGAGCTTTTCTTATATTTTTTATCTCTTTCTTTTGCCTCAACCATCTTATCCCTGAACTCTCATAGCTCTGTCTTGTGTTCATCCCTCATAGAAGCAATTGCATCATGTCATTTAAAAATTCACAGTGAAATGCATGTTCACAGTTTCCATGTGCTTGATGGTGCTGTCTTTTTCTGGTGGGTGGTCATTTATCCGTGCAGTAAACATCGAGTGCCTGCTCTTGCTGTCACCCTACCCTTGTGGAGTTTACATTCCAGGAGTACAGATGATAAGGAAAATAGATAAGCACCTATGGAGTATTTTAGAAGGCGACAAGTGCTGCAGAGCAAAGTTAGGGAGGGGGGATAAGTGAGTGTTGGAAGGGGGTAGTGCAGTTTTTTGTTTTTTTTTGTTTTTTTTTTTTGCGGTACATGGGCCTCTCACTGTTGTGGCCTCTCCCGTTGCGGAGCACAGGCTCCGGACGCGCAGGCTCAGCGGCCATGGCTCACGGGCCCAGCCGCTCCGCCGCATGTGGGATCTTCCTGGACCAGGGCACGAACTCGTGTCCCCTGCATCGGCAGGCGGACTCTCAACCACTGCACCACCAGGGAAGCCCATGGTGCAGTTTTAATAGTGGTCAGGGGAGTCCTCATGAGGATGCTGTTATTTGAGCACCAACTTGATGGAGAGGAGGGAGCGAGTGTGAGAGAAAAAATTATCCATGGCCCTTGTTGAAGATGGTAAAGCAGACTTTATTCAGAGGGGAACTGTGGCCATAGATGTAGGGACCACTAGTGGGGTCTTGCCGTGGGGAAAAGAGGCTCGACTCTGAGTGCAGTGTGGGCAGGTGGTAATTATCGCCAGGGAGCGGGGTGGGGGGTGGTCACTGGATGGAAAATAACTGAGAAGAAACATCAGGAGGGTAAAGGAATAAACCAGCTCACAGGGTTCTTGCTGAAGGCAGGCCAGGTCCATCAGACACCCCGCGGGGCCAGGAGAGGTGGAGAATGAGGAACCTGGTCAGGTGTTGAGGGTGATGGATATGGAGGATGGTTAAACTGACTTAGCAGAATTCTTGCGACAATCGGACGAGATGCAGAGAGGAACACGGAAATCAAAAGCCGAGGCCTGGCTGAAAAAGAGCTCAAGAGAGGCTGAGTGGAGTTTGGTCAAGGAGATAGTCTCTGTCACGAGCCACGTGGGTTCTGGAAGAAGAGCATCCAGGTGGGGGCAGGAGTGTGTGCGCACGTCCTGAGGCTGGATGAGGGGCCCGGACGGTGGAGAGGAGTGGCAGAGGGGGAGGGTTTAGAGATGGGGTCACACAGGTGGGGCGGGAGCCCCCCGTCTGTAGGGCCGTGGAAATGACTGGCCTTTATCCTGTGGAGTTCCTTTACGTAGAAGAGCCACGTGGTCTGTGCTTTGTGTGTCCAAGCACCTCTGCTGGCTCTCTCAATGTCTCCTCCTTGCAGGAGATGGTTTATTCCGGGACCGCGCGGGCTGAGGTTTGACCTGAGTCTCTCTAACCTTCACCCCCGCCCCCCGTATGTGAGAAGCAGCTGCGGGGCGGGTCACACAGCTCCTGCTTCCCGCGCGGGGCGTCGGGAGTCTCCGTCCCAGGTGCCCCTCACCTTCCAGAAGCGGCTTCCTGCAGCCGCGGGCCTCACTTCGGCTTTTGACTGCGCGACCCCTGCTCGTCTCTTGACCTATTTCACGGCACTTAGCCGTCTCCGTGCTTCACCGAGAAAGGCGTTTGTGGTTTTGGGTCTTGTTCTTCTGGGTGATTTCCAGGAGGCCGGGCGGGGGCGTTGCTGACTCGACGCTGCCCTCCTGCAGCCCAGAGCCCTAATTATGGGTTTGGCATTAGATTCCGGAGAACAAAGAAGAAAGGAGTCGTGGAGTCCGCTAGCGGCCTCTTCCGTTTAGAGAACACAGAGTTACAAGCCGCAGCCTCTCAGCCCCCTCGGGAAGCCTCGGCGGCGGCTTCTGCGGAGAAAGCCGGCGGCCGGTCTGCCGGGGAGACCCGGAGCCTTTGGGCGCCCCCGCTTCTGGTTTGGCTCTGGTGCCGGGGTTCCAGGTCTTCCTCTGGACTCGGCTCCTCCGGGCAGAGCCCGGAGCCCCCCCTGCTGCGGGCCGGCCGCGGGCGCCGCGCGGGACGCGCCCCCCAGCAGGGCCCGGCTTCTGCCGATGCTGGTGGGAGCGTGGCGGCTGCGGGTCCCCTCCGAGGGCCACACGGGCGGGCCAGAGCGCCGGGATCTGTCTCCTCGTGTCGGCTACACGCGCACGAGTGCGGGGCCTGCGTCTCTCTCCGTTTCTTAACCTTTCTCAGGGCAGGGGCCTCCTTGCTGATGTGACAGAAGCCTTGGCTCTTCTCACCCTGAAAATCACACACTGTACATTGTTTCCGGGGTTCATTTCATCCTTACGTCCAGAAGGGGCTCCTCTTTGAAATCATGGCCCTCAGTGAGGGACCCCCACTTATCACGTCACGGTACCAGCGAGGTACCCTCGCTGTCCACGGCCCTGATCTTCTTTTCTCCCTGTTGAGCCTTCTAGGTGGGAGTCTGAGCGGGAAGTTCTTGGTGAGGTCTTGGGTTCTCCTTAATTTCAGTTACACAACTTATTCTCTCCTCTCTCACCAGGGTTAACTAAGAATTGTGTGGTACACCTAAAACAAATACAGTGTTGTATGTCGATTATACCTCAATTTAAAAAGACAAAAAGAAGTGTCAGTCGTCTTCTTACCATGGGTCTTAACTCTTTGTTGAAATATATTTTAAAATTCTTGGCTCCATGGGCTGTACTTGGACTCATTCTTTATCCTTCTTATGTTGGTAGGAATTGAATGGACCTGTGTATTGTTAGAATGCCTAATTTATCTGCAAATTTTATATTAATTTTTTATACTCTCTACTGTATTTCTTAATTGAAATCAAGGAATGACAAAAGAATCATAAAATATTTACTCTGCTAATTTCCAGGGTACTTCACTGCTTTTTCCTTCTTATGCCATAGGGATTAAGGAAGGAAACAGTTCTATTGATGTCGTGATTATAATATGGTATTCAGTGGTCAACCCAGATCCTGTTCCCATGAGATTAACTGAATACGTTGCGATTAAATAGAAGCAGAACCAAGTACTATTGTGTTGTTTAATTGATAAAGTTCATGAAATTGTTTTCTCTGATTTTAATTCTGGGGCATGCTAGTAAAGCATATTTCTTAAAATATACTAGTGGATTTAAATTCTTAAAAATTACATTTTTAAATTTTATTTAGGTTGTACAAAAAATTAATAGAATTAATTTTAATTAAATTTAAAAGTAAAATTAGTATTTCAGAAGGGTTTTCACTTAAATTCTCTTACGAGCTTCTTATGTCAAGAACAAAATGAGTTCTGCCCCTTGAATTCTGCTTAAAAGGGAGCTGAGAGTGTTTGTTTAATTTAGACTTCAGCGCTTTGGGATGGGGAATGGGAAACAAAGCCAAAATACTTAGCATATTTAAGGGACGTTAGAATAGTCCCCGCTCCCAAAATTTCACATAATGTGAGAACTTGGTGAAAGTTTTTTCACCAGATGACTAGAGAAAATAAAAGGTAAGCAGATTTAAACGCCAGGAGGACAGATGTTTTTAATGCTTTGATCTGTGGGGCCATTTTTAGTTTTTGTTGTTTTTCTTTTTTTCGTCTTTTTGTCATCAGTTCTGCCATCACATTACCACTTGAGAACAGTTCACAAACCGTTTCTCGAGGTCATTTCAGAAACACGTTGTTTTGTGTCTATTGTGGATTTCCTTTGGTTGGTGCTAGTTAATCTTCTCAACTTCCTGTTCCACTCAAACCCCAGTGGCAACTTGAGACCATCAAGCCCACGGTGACAGGAAGGACTGTAGTTAATGTCCATAGTCTATGACTCAGTGATTATCGCCAGAGAAGTGAATGGATGCTCTGTTGTGAAGGCTTTCTTAAATGATTCATGAACCAGGGAAATCTGGGCTCAACTGTCCACCAGCGGGAAGCAGGACACAGAGGGGCTGGGGGCTTAGTGAAGGGCCGTGTGGCCGTCGGGTGGTATATCCACGACTGCCAGGCCCCCCACGAGGCTCTCTGGGCAGAGGAGACCCGACCAGCAGCCATGCTCAATTACTCATGCGTTTGACAGTGTGTAATCATCTTAGTCAGCATAATTGAGAAAGAACCTAAAGAAAAGGGTCTTATTGTGTCATATTCCTTCTGAGGAGATCGTCATACACGCTCCTGTGTAATGGTCTGTGAATCTGCCATTCCCCCAGGCCCTTCTCTTTGCCCTTTTGAAATCAGACATTTGTTTGGATTCTCCAGTGGGAACGAAGGTGTGTCTGGAAGGCGGTGATGGGATGAGATTCCTCGCCCCGCTCCCCCGGGACCCCCCAGGGCTGGCCCTTCCCCATCCTGCTATCCAGGCATCTGGTCTGAGATAAGCACTCAGTGAGTGTCTGCATCTTTGAACAAATTGATGGTTACGGAGGCTGACTTTGCCAGTAAACCAGGTGGATGAAAGAGCCGTGCTAACGTGTTGGGTGGCTGTCTTCCCTCCCCCAGGAAATGCTCTCCGGGGTGGTGGTCGTATCTGGGAAGGATTCAGTCCAGCACCAGGGAGTCTCCTTGACCGTGGAAGGAACCGTGAACCTCCAACTCAGTGCCAAGAGTGTGGGTGTGTTCGAAGCATTCTATAATTCTGTTAAGGTAAGAATGCTAGCGTTGCACGTGTTTAGTTCGTTTTTCAAACGTCTGTGGTGGTTTATACTTGCTGTCTGGCTTGTTATTTGTCGCTATTTTGCAAGGAATGGTGGTAGTTATGCTTTTACTATTTACTAATCAAACTGAAAAAACATTCAGATGTTTTGATTTTGAATATATTCTGTTATTGAAAGTCTGCTTGTTTTTATTCCCATTAGACAGGATTAGGGGAGCTTTAGGGGGACTGATTTCAGCCATTAAAGATCCTAGCGCTTGGAGAAGTCGCGCCTGGGACTCTGGCACTTACCTTCCTAAAACAGAGCTGTTATTTTAACTGTTACTTTAATCCAGCTGCTGTTGGATATGGCGTTCAGGTAAGATGCAGGTAGAGCCATTCTTTTCTGTCACTTAAAGTTCTGTGTTCTAGAAAGTGAAATCTTTTTTCTATACTTACAGTTTCCTTTTCCTGAAGGACATATTATTAACTCTTTAAGTTTTGAAGGGGAAAGAGTTGAGAGGAAAGAAAGGTTCATTAAGAGTATTCAGATTCAGGACCTTCCCGGGTTTTTCCACAGTTTTCTTATTTTCTTCCATCAACACTTAGAGACTCACTTCAGAAGCTGTGGATTTTCTCAAAGTGATTGTACATCAATGGCTTAGAGTACCTTAACTAAGGAAGGTGTAACACCTGCCTTTTAGGCAGGTTCCAAGTGTGAGTACTGTTTCCCTCCAAGGGCCCAGCCGAGGAGGCCTACACAGGTGCCCTGGGCTGCACGAGGGCCCCGCGCCTTGCCAAGTGCCGTGCACGCCTGAAGGGTGGAGGTGCCCGCTGGAAGGGTCGTTAGGACAGTCAACTGAGATACTTCGGGATAAGGGAAGGAAGTATATCAGTTCACTTCCTACTGTGCACCAAACACCTAGGCATCCAGTCCTGCAAATGAACCAGAGACCTTGGGCCGACTCACTGCTGACAGGGCACCAGGATGGTAGTGGCTGACGGCTGGGGTGTGGTGTCTCAGGAGATTATTTAATAGATGCAGTAACATGAAAGAAAGTGCATCAAGAAGTGCTTGTTGATGGACTGACTTGGGTTTTCTTTACAGCCCATCCAGATTATCAACAGTACCATCGAAATGGTGAAACCAGGAAAATTTCCCAGTGGCAAAACAGAAATTCCTTTTGAATTTCCTCTCCACGTGAAGGGTAACAGAGTTCTGTATGAGACTTACCACGGCGTGTTTGTCAACATTCAGGTGAGAGTTTCCTTATCCTGTGAAGCTGATTTCACAACTTTTCTTCTGCAAAACAGCTTGGTCTTTCTTTCACTGAAAGTTCATAGGTGGACCCAAGAATTTAATACTGTATTTATTGCTGAGCCCTCCCGTGTATATTCTGTATTTCTCATTTTGCCCTGCAGAACATATTTTATGTATGACCATTATCTTTGATGGGGATCTAGGAGGACCCAAGCTGTAGCTTCTTTGCAAAATTCCGTTGTTTCTTTGGGGCTCTGTTCAGGCCACACTGACACTGTAAGGGGGGTGCTTTTATTGTTGGTAGTAGACATGCCCTCACTTCTCTCTGGCACCCACACTAACTTTTCTATTTTATACGTATAAATATCTCTTTGTTTCATACCCAAAGGCTCCCGCTCTGACATAGGCTTGTATTCTTTATTGAACAAACCTTGTAAATGAGGGGGAAGTGGATTTATGACTTCCCGTCTACCTCCGCTGGTTCAGGGTTCTTTTCACAGTCCCTATTGTTGTCTCAGGCGCAGTTTGGAGTCATGACTCAGAGCGAGAGAAAGAGAGCCTTTCCTTTATTCAGCGGAAAGAAAGGTACTTTTGTGTTATCAGCCTTGCAGCGGTTCCCCTGCTGGATGAGACAAAAGTATTTTGTCTTACGTATGTGCAAGAGGGCTGGCAGTTAGGAAATTTTTTGATTTATTAATTTTTAGCTGATAATTTGGTCTTGGTAGAGACCATTCCCCTGCTTAAAATGTAGCACTTTTAAAATAGAAATCCTCCAAACAGTTGTGAGAGTTTAACCAAAGGTTTGTCTGTATGTGAGTTTTATGTATGGCCTAAGAGATCGGTCAAGAAGAAACTCATGTAGTATGATGTACTCTATCGCAATAAATACCTTTCTGTAAAGAAAAACTTTTCTAGTCCTTTGTTGTCAGTGCACCTGTTTCAGGCAATAAATATCCTGAAGGCTTTGGGCGGCTCATAAGAAGTGACAGTAAAGTGTCTAGGTTCAGAGGAGACTCCTTGTATAGACATACAGATCGCTGCTGTGGAGACCCGCATCCTCTGACCAGCTTTCTAGGTTGGGAATACTTTCACCATGAAAGAAAGTATTGCCTTTTTCCTTTTTAGCAAGACTGAAAATACCGCAAACGTTGCATTTTCAAAATTATTTTATTCTCTTGCCAGAATCAGCATCAACCTGCTTTACCCACACAGTAGTTCTTTGATGCTGCTTATTTAGCAATAGAAGCATATATTCATTAGAAACTGAATAGAATAACATCAGATTTTCTGTGGTCATACTTCTTACTTGTCACTTTCTTTTCCTGTGTTTATCATTCTTGTTAAAAGATAAATTTGTTTAAAATAAAATTGGAAATCTCACCCTTTTCCAAATATTGCCAAGAAACCAGACAGATATACATACAAAACTTGGGTTCCTGTGTAGCTGTGTGTAAGTTGGAAACTAGTTAAAATGCAGAAGAAGAGTTAACATGTGGTTAATTCTTTAGTAAGGTAAATAATCACCCCAACCCCCTTTATTTTGGTCAGCAGGTTTTACCACTTGGAGGGTTAACCTCAGAATGCTACAACTTGGAATTCTGCACCTCCCCAAATATCTCATAAATTTCTGAAAACGTAGAGATGTCTTCTCAACCTCAAATTTATAAGAGCTTGTCACCTTACACTTACCACTAGATTCAACGTTTATTAGAATTCTGCCACCTTTGTTTCATCTGTATTTTTCTTTTTCTGAATCATTTCAAAGTTAGTTACAGAATCTTGACAATTCATTTCAAAATACTTCAATATCTATCACCAAAAAATAGGGACATTCTTCTACATAATCCCAGTTAACTATTTTCACACCTGTCAGAATGAATAAATATTCCCCAATATCATCAAATTCTCAGCTCTTATTCAAATTGTCATTGCTTCTTTTGAGAAATATACTTCTTGAGAGAAGCTAGGATTATAGCTTCTTTTTTTTTTCTTTCTCCTGCGGTACGCGGGCCTCTCACTGTCGTGGCCTCTCCCGTTGCGGAGCACAGGCTCCGGACGCGCAGGCCCAGCGGCCATGGCTCACGGGCCCAGCCTCTCTGCGGCATGTGGGATCTTCCCGGACCAGGGCACGAACCTGCATCCCCCGCATTCGCAGGCAGACTCCCAACCACTGCGCTACCAGGGAAGCCCGGATTATAGCTTCTTGATCTCTTCTTCATTCATCCATTCACTCGGTCACTCTAGATGGGGCTTTTTCTACCCTCCTTGTTGGACAGTGGGGCAGGTGCCCCGCAGAGAGGTGCCCCACGGGGCGTCACCTTCTCAGTGCCATCGCTTATCGAGCTTCCCGTGAAGCGTCCCGGGTGCGTGACTTGGGATAGAAAGTGTTGTTGTTGAACCCTAGTAACATCTTTCTCAAATTATACGGGCGCAAAGACATCTTACATGTATCCTCTGAATTGTGTTGTAGTAACATAATGTAAAAACAGGAAAAATCATAAGAGAGAATAAAGGATTTAAAATGTAGCCAGTATTAAATTGCCAACTTGCAGGGGCTGGTTTCCCTGTAACTTCTTAGAGGGCTCGATCCTATTTGCTCTGGTTCTTCTTCTCAGCCACCTTGCATCCATTTCTCATCCTATTAGTAGATAGAGCGTACAGGAAGCTGTCCGTCTTTCTAGTCGTCCTCCGTGCAGCCACTTTTTCCTTTAAACGTTGTTTAAATCACAGGGAAGTCTTATTGTGGTGGTTTTACTCTTGCGGCCATACGAGCAAGGTTTTATACTGTAAGACACACAATACAGCAGCGCCAACAAGTCTGCTGCAACCGTGTATCAGAACTAAATGAGAGGTGCTAGTCCTCCTGTTCACAGACTCCTTTCTAGGAGTCTGCTTTAAATCTGTTGACACGCGTTTTCTTTGCTCGTTCCTGGCCTGTGTTTACTGACAGTCGAAAAAATCAAACCTTGAGAGTTCCCCGGCGGTCCAGTGGTTGAGACTCCGCGCTTCCACTGCAGGGGGCACGGGTTCCATCCCTGGTCGGGGGACTAAGATCCTGCATGCTGCGCATCCATAAAGAAGAAAAAAAAAAAAGATCGAATCTTGCACCTCCTCTTGGAGCCCTGCTCAAGTCTGACCCTCCTGACCCCCTCTGACCTCCTGTAGCTCACACCTGTAGATCACTCCTTAGTAACTGGGAAGGATCATGATAGAGCGAGAAGATCCAGGGCTTTGCAGCAGACAGATCAGACAGATCTGGGCTGGAGTTACAGTATTGCGTAAATATTCAGAGCCTGGGTTTCAGCAGCAGGCAGGCAGGTATAAATTCAGATCCCAACTCTGTGACCCCAGGCAGGCTTCATGACCCCTCTTCCTGGGGGGTTGATGAGCCCTTGGTGTGAAGTACTTAGCGTAGTGCCTGGTGCATAGAACATGCCAAGTAAATATTTTCTGAATGATTAAATAAATGAATTAATGGTGACTATCCTTATATTTTGTCAACAGTTCTTACATTTGTATTATCAGAATTAATTGAGAAAGTACATGTGAAAGAACTTAACGTGGGACTTCCCTGGCGGTCCAGTGGTCAGGACTCCACGCCTCCACTGCAGGGGCCACGGGTTCCATCCCTGGTCCGGGAGCTAAGATCCCACAAGCTGTGCTGTGTGGCCAAAAAAAAGAAAAAAATTTTAATAACTTAACACAATTCCTAAAACATAACCTCAGTGTTTTTCCTCTTTTCTCCATCTTTCTCCCCTTCCCCCCACTTACCACCAGCTGCCTTATATTTCTAATTATTGCTTTCACACTTAAAAACCTTCAGTGACCAAAAGTTGGTGCCCGTTACTCACACTCTCTCATCTGCAGGTTATAGAAATCCAGCTCAAACTGGCTTAGCCAAAAAAGGGATATTGGATCATGGAACTCTCAATTCCAGGGGACCGTCTAGGCCAGGGCGGACACCGTTCAGCCCCCAGCTCGGTGTTCTCGGGGGCGAAGCTGGTTGTTGGCCGGCGGCCGCAGGCTT
Organism: Mesoplodon mirus; assembly: GCF_964341445.2. Lineage (NCBI taxonomy): Eukaryota > Metazoa > Chordata > Mammalia > Artiodactyla > Ziphiidae > Mesoplodon > Mesoplodon mirus. The sequence continues at coordinate 139,289,430 of NC_138982.1, read as the reverse complement.
ACAATCTCCTGGCCTGGCAGCCCCAGCAGAAGGGACTGTTTCCCATAGCCCAGCAGCAGTCCTGCCTTTCTGGTCACTTCCACACCCCCGTGGGATGGGGGGAAATCAGCCCCGCTCAAAGCCCTGAGACTGAAAATGAGGAAGGGACGTTCCCATTGGGAAAACGATCAGGGAGACCAGGCAAAGCCCGAACAAAATGCTCCTATTGTCGGCAGCGTGTGGGCTGTACAGGAGAAAGACAATGGACACGCATACGTGCATGTATATATTGTATATTATACACACAAACATAGCATATACACATACGGTACAGCCCTCACTGAGCTTGTCTGGTTGGGGAGACCAGATTGAAATCTCGATAGAGAGTATCTATATGTATATCTATATCTCTGTTTATATATATATATATATATGAAGGCCCTTGCAGACAAAGGTTGATTCTTTTTTTCTTCAATGTTTTAATCTCCCAGGAGTACCTTAAGTACATAGCAGCTTCTTGTTTAACGTGGACAGATTGGTCATAATAGTTGTAGCTTCTTTTTTTTTTTTTTTTTTTTACGGTACGCGGGCCTCTCACTGTTGTGGCCTCTCCCGTTGCGGAGCACAGGCTCCGGACACGCAGGCTCAGCGGCCATGGCTCACGGGCCCAGCCGCTCCGCGGCATGTGGGATCTTCCCGGACCGGGGCACGAACCCGTGTCCCCTGCATCGGCAGGCGGACTCTCAACCGCTGCGCCACCAGGGAAGCCCTAGTTGTAGCTTCTTAACTCAACTGTGCATATAGTTCCAGTTCTACAAATTATTTGAATGTTTTTCTCGGATGATTAAAACAACAGCTCACTTTATCAAACATACATTCTGTGAGTTTTTGGTTAAGATTCACATTAAGACAGTGCTGGTGCTGTCGAGTGTTGTTACCGCGCAGTCTGTCGTGGACAGGGACGTGAAGGGACGGCCCCGGGTGGAGCCGAGCTTTCGGCTCGGGGCCCATTGCGGCAGGCGCACCGGCAGGGGCTAGTTCAGAAGGACAGCACAGGGACAGCACAGGAGTTGAATACGGCCACGTTCAAAGCAAGCGTGATGCTCCGTCCCTTTACTGTCCACGTTCTCTTGCTCGCAGGATACGTCTTTGCTGGCAGACGGGGGAGGGCCGAGGGGAAGAACAGGACCAGCCGCTGGGGAAGCTGGCTAACGGACTCTGGGGCTTCCGTATACGCTCCTCTTTTCGTGTGCATACGTTTGAATTTTCTAAAATAACAATTTTGCAAAGACTTTCCCCTCTTTTTTCCTCCTCACGTTAAGATATGAAGAGCTCATTTTGAGATGCCCTGGAGGCCTGAGCTCCAGGACTCTGAGCCCTGTCACTAGCATCGCTTCTCTTCCCCACGTGGGGCGCAGCTGTGCCCTTGCCCCGGCGCCCAGCGCGGTGCTGCCCGTGCAGAGGACCCAGCGAGCGAGAGCGAGTTGGGGGCCGACCCACATCTCCCAGGGTGGCCTGTGAAGTCTAGATGCCGTCCGGGGGCTTGCAGTCCTGCTGCCTGTGTTTTCTCATCCTCACTACAAAACAGCTGCCGTTTTACCCAGAGCTGCTGTGTGCCAGGCCTTGGCTTATCCCGCGTGACCTCGCTGGGTCCTCACTCAGGTCGTGTTAGCGAGCAGGAGGCTGAAGCCCAGAGCAGCTGTGCCCCTCGTCTGGGCCCGTCCAGTAAGGCAGGTGACCGGCTGGGAGCTGCTGCTGCTCCAGGCCTGCGTTCGCTGCTCTGCCGCTCCGGCCTCTCCTGTGTTCCAGGGGACACTCTGCACCTGTGTTCCAGGGGCTCCAGCTACAGAGTGGCCGTGGGAACGGGCTGAGCAATAACCTTCAAGTGTTGTTTTAATAGCACCGTTTTTGTTCTGAGCATTAACTCCCTCTACTATGTATATTAATTACATATAACACATTAATTGGACAAAGTTTCCCTAAAACATGTTGACTGACTTGCCTCTCTGTAAGTAATTCCAAGATGAAAGCAAACCATCTGAAAGGATGTATTCTCCTCTGCCTTTCCCTCCAGTACACCCTGCGCTGTGACATGCGGCGGTCCCTGCTGGCCAAGGACTTGACCAAGACCTGTGAATTCATCGTTCACTCTGCTGTAAGCTGCACGCGGGGGCTCTGGGTTCAGTAATAGGAATCTTCTGTGGGGTCTGGGACTGGACCCCACTTACAAGCAATATGTTAGCCTGGTAGTGTTTCGTGGATGCTGGGGAGAGACTCGGGACTCCTGGGTTAGAGACAGGGGACTAGATTTCTCCCGGTATGGCCGGTGTCAGCATGTGTGTCATTCCCCTGGACCAGAGCCCTGTGGGGTGATGCCACGGGCCCAAAGGGGCGCTGCACCTGAGGGGTTTTGTGCCTCAGCTGCGGAACCCCAAGCTGGGAAATCCGCCTTTGTTACAGCAGGCAGTGAGCAAGCCTGGTCTTTGTCCTGAAGGGAGACATCACCTCGTCCCTCAAGGCAGCTTCGGCGAACAGCTGGGAGAAATGGCCCAGCCCAGGGAAAGAAGGCCAGGGCCTTGCATTCTCGGCCTGTGCAGCAAGAACATGCAGGGGTGCTTGGGCCGGGGTGGGGAGCCTCTCCTGACACCTTCTGCTAGTACTTTGCAGTGACAAAGTGTCCTTAAAACACGTGCCAGTGCTGCAGGTGACACGTGGTGGTGAGTAGTCATGCCCACGGCCCTGGATTCCTTTGTGTCTCAGCCTCTCCAGATCCTTTGGGGCAGGGCCTTTTACACTACTATGAAATGTCCATGGGTATCTTTTAGTGATGATTAAGTGAAAATGTAAGACAGATTACTTGTGCATAAGATCGGCAAAATCACAGATGCCTTTGCATCATTTTTGTGACCTTTTAGGATTTCCAATATTTGTAGTTTCCCTGTTTATAAATTTTTAATAATCATAGTGTTAAGTATTTCTTTCAGCGATACAATATGTTATGTAAAATATAATGAAAATATTTTTCCTTTTTGGAAGTTAACTTGATTTAGATGGATATTTTCCCTTTCTCCATCAAGGGTTTTCAAAGTGAAGCAAAAAAACTTTTTCTCACATAGATTATCCCCTAAAAAAGTCACCTGCCATTTTATGTGCTAAATAAAAAGCGTCTCCAACTTCGTGAAGAAGAATGAGCCCAAGCCCAGGCCCCCGCCCAGAGCTGGGCCCGCAGACCCTGGCCCCCGGCCCGCGGGTGGCCGCAGAGCTCGGGCTTCCTCCCTGCTCCTGGGGTTCGCCCGCACTCGGCCTTCAAGGGTCTTCGTGACTGATTTCACTTGAAGCCAAACCATGCTGTGACCTGTAGTACATGAAGTTAAATATTCCTCTGTATATTGTGAGGAAGAATATATTATTCCCTAAAGAATATGTTCATGAAGCTATTAGTAAAAAGAATATATTCAAGAAGAATATTTCCTAGAATAAGCTTTTGGTGAGTGAGTGAACTTGGCACGTCGGTCGGTGCCCTTTTTCCTCCACGGCTCCCCGGCCATCTGGGCGTCAGTGGCCTTTTGGCGCCAGCCCACGAGTAAAAGACACTGGGCAGGCCCGGTGAAGCTTGGCTGTATTGATGGATTCTGCACCTGTATAATGCGGAGATGACCCTTGTTAACTCATCACGGCAACATCTAATGAATTACGTTAACATAGAACTACTTACATTATAGGTGTGATTCTTCCTGGTAGACAGTTGTGCAGCTGAGTGGCTAACAGCCGGCCTTGGAGCCAGGCTGCCTGGGTTTGGATCTCAGCTCTGCCCCGTGCTTGAGCCACTATTTGAGCCCTCTGTGCCTCACTGTCATCTGTGAAGTGGGACCAGGGCCAGTAACAGCACTGCACAGGGTCATGGTGCCGATTCAGTGGCTTTTATTCTCAGAGGTTCCACATAAATGTCTCCCAACGACACTGCTCTGTTTTTAAATTCTGGACCTGAAAGGGACCTTAGAGATGAAGAAGTCTGCCCCTCATCTTACAGATGAGGAAACTGAGTCACGGGGATGAGGACCTTGGACAGCACACAGCCTCCCTTGTTTCTTGGCAGAACCGTGTTGAGAATCCAGGCATCCTGCCTCTTAGCGCCAAGGTCTTCCTGGTTCACGACGCTACCTTGTGTGTCCTTAAGTGGGGAAAGGCAAGTCTGACCTGGGGACTCTCCGCTGATTTGGGTTCCTCCTCCTCTTGTAGCCTCAGAAGCGGAAACTGACTCCGAGTCCCGTGGCCTTCACTGTCACGCCTGAAACCTTACAGAACGTCAAAGAGGTAACGTGTTCCTTACACGCCAGTGCCAGGGATGCTTTCTTAGTAACCGGATCCCACTGACAGACTGTTGCCCACCTGTTCTTTACTTGGGTATCAAGTCATCAGCAAGAGGAAATTTTTGTCTCTACCCGAAATAGTCTGTATTTTCAATTTTACTTTCTTTTTAAATTCAGTAACTACTTAGCAGAAGGATGGTTTTTAAAAGAGAGGGTATATGTTTATAATTTTTTACTGTCTCCTCCCAGTTTTATTGCACTGTGGTCAGAGACCCCCTCCCCTGAGCCCCAGGGCCGCCACTGCCTGTCAGGGGGACCGCATACCCTGGTTTTTCAGCTGGGCCCCTGGTCACTTGTCTTTTGTGGACGTGGCTTTTCCTCCCTACCCTAACCCTGCATTCTGCTCCCTGGACCCTCCTGACTGGGGTCAGGTCAAAGGCCAATTTGAGGGGATTATTGGCTTCATCTCGGGGGAGGCACAGCTGAGGCGGGGGTGTGTCGTGGGGAGCCTTTCAGAAATCCATTGACAATCTCTCCCTTCTCTGGTCTCTGGAGCAGTGACCCCAGTAGGCCAGTGAGATTTTCTTCTCAGGAATTTGAACCTTGATTGGAAACATGCTGTTGCCTAAGAGAATTTCAATGGGAACTGCTACTGCTTTTCCTTTTTCTAAACAAATAGCCTCTTTTAGAATTCTGTCTTGAATCAAGACTCTTTTTAGAGTTCTTTGCCTTTGGGGGCTACCAGGTACAGAGCGCCCTCGCTCTTGACCTCCAGTACAGGGCACCAGCCACGCGTGACCACTGACCCTTGAGGTGGGGCTGGTTGGATCGAGATGAGCTTCAGGGTGAGATACTAACTGGATTTCAAAGACTCGGTATGAAAAAGAGAATGTAAAACATCATTCATAACTGTAAAATACTGATGATGTGTGGAATTGACAATATTTTGGATATATTGACTAATTTTACCTGTTTCCTTCTACTTTTTTAATGTGGCTACTAGAAAATTTTAAATTACACAGTTGCTTCACGTTTGTAGCTCCCGTTATGTTTCTGTTGGACAGTGGTGGTCTAAGCTCTGAATTATCTGCAGTAACTGGGACACAGCCGTAGGAAAGACTGCTAGGACAGATATCTCTAACTCTTTAGTTCTGTTTTTCCCGTGGCATCGTCACCCACCCATGACCATTTTCCTCTGTCTGCAGAGAAAAGGTCCATAGGTTTTTTAGTCAAGCACCAAAGAAAATTGTTCTCTTTAAATTTCCTTGAAATAAAGTTAATGTCTTGGTTTTTCAAAATTGCATAATTGGGAACATTTAAAAATTGATTATCTTTTTAAAACCTCTTTTTTTCCTTTTGGTGACTGGTTGTCCTTAAACACTGTCAGCAACTTCTTTAGACATTTTTATGTCGTGTCCTTGGTGAGAAGGAGTGTTCCAGACCTGATCTAGGCAATCAGGATGCTTCTGTGAGCGAGCTGGTCATTCTGTGCCAGCAACATCAGGTGCCTTACGTCTGTAGATAGAGCTGTTGACTAATTCAGCCTGTTACTTAAGTTGACAGAAAATGTAAGTACTGTTGTACCTTTTTTCCCATTTTGTAAACCAGGGCCCCAGTGGATTTTATAAAAATTACCTGACCCTGTTTTCAGTTTTTATTTGTACCAAAGCGACTTGAGTACCTTCTCCTGGCGCCTCCCACTCCTGACGTGTCTGTTTTTGTCTTGTTTCAGAGAGCCTTGCTCCCCAAATTTCTCATCAGAGGACATCTCAACTCGACCAACTGTGTTATCACGCAGCCGCTAACGGGAGAGCTGGTGGTGGAGAGCTCGGAGGCCGCCATCAAAAGCATCGAGCTGCAGCTGGTGCGCGTGGAGACGTGCGGTGAGGTCCCCACCCCGTCCCCATCGCCCGTTCTTCCCCTCCATCCTCCCCGCCCCCACTGCCGCCAGCCCTTAGCCACGAGCTCGCCTCTCGATTCCAAGAAACGTATGTTTGAGGAGCGTGGGATGTGGAGGGAGGGAGGACTGCAGAATCCTGCAGAGACGGGGAGAGCAGGTGAGTGGGCTGACGCAGGTTCTCCTAGACTCGCGCAGGGCCTGTGGCTCAGCCTGTTCGGATGTTTGCTGTGTTCTGACCACGTGATGCTTTCTCCCTGCTCCAGGCTGTGCAGAAGGATACGCCCGCGATGCCACAGAGATTCAGAACATTCAGATCGCCGACGGGGACGTGTGTCGGGGCCTCTCTGTCCCCATATACATGGTCTTCCCCCGGCTCTTCACCTGCCCGACACTGGAGACCACCAACTTCAAAGTGGGTACGTGTGCTGCCCTTGGGGTGCCCCCGGGAGGGACGCAGCCACCGGAGGGGACGGGCCTGCTGGTCTGCTGGGGTCAGATGCAGCCCAGAGCACCCAGTCCTTCGGTCACTCAGCAAAAACGCAGGCAGAGCAGCTGTGTGGCGCTGAGGGTCCCCGGTGAGCAGTCCTGGCTCCAAGGAACTTGTGTCACCCCCGCCCTGCACGCCAGGGAGACAGCGTGGGCCGGGTAGGTCACCACGAGCTCTGTGAAGGACACTAACTCAGCCAGGGACCAGCCGGCCGGGCGCATGAGGAGGTCAGGTCAGCTCCCTGATGGGCTGGCATTTGACCAAGACGCAAGACCTGAGACAGCCCGGTGTGAATGGTAATCTTCCCGAGGGCTTTAGCTCCAGCAGCTGAGGGTGTGTCGGTCGTTTTCCACGAATGCGTGGGTAGATATTTTGACCACAAGATCTGAATCATGTGACAGATGCAGTTTTCTATCCTGCTTTTCCCTTCACTTTATATTATGAGCCTTTTCATGGTTTTAAGTGTTCTTATAAAGTATTTTGATGGTGCATTCATCCTGATAAAATGTTCATGCTTACAAAGTTCAGTGGAGAGCTTACTCCCCACCACAGAGACACAGCAGGACGGACCCTCGGGCCTCTGCCCTGGCTGACACGACCTTCTGCAGACTGACCAAAAGACCACAGAAGTGTCCCCGGGCTCTGTGTCATGCACAGGCTCACTGGTGAATAGATAGAATAAGGAGCTTTTGGTAAATGATTGTTTTTATACCTGTTTCATTGAGAAATGGGGGCATAGTCCCTAAGGCCAATGTGTTTTCTTAATGTCATATTCCCCCTAAATCTTCTAACATACATTATTACTAGTCAAGAGACAATCTTTTTTTTTTTAATAAGACTTTGATTTTACTTTAAATAATTACAAATAATGTAATTTAAAATTGAAGAAAGTAGAGGGAATTCCCTGCCGGTCCAGTGGTTAGGACTTGGCGCTTTCACTGCCGTGGCCCAGGTTCAGTCCCTGGTCTGGGAACTAAGATGCTGCAAGCTGTATGGTACAGCCAAAAAACAAAAAAATTTGAAGTAAGTAGAGTTTTGTCACCGAAGTTGAGTGTATGCTCTTTGTTTTAAGAGAGGGAAAGGTGGTCGCACCTGGCATCACAGGGTGCTGCTTGGACCTTTCTGTGCCCTTGTGTGAGTGTGAGCCCCGGAACACTGCCAGCCCAGCAGGCTAGAAGCACAGTCTAATACCAGTGGAGCCCTCGAGTGCTTTATCTGAAACGTTATATTGTAGCGAGAACATAATGGGGGCAGGACACCCTTGTCAATAGAAATGAGGGCGACAGACCCAACTGTTCACCGAATACGGAAAAGCACAGCACGGTCAGCTGAAAGATGACATAGGGTCAAACTTGACCCGAGCTAACAAGGTACCGTGTTTTTTCTCAAAAACTCTGTATGGTTATTGAGTAGGTAGTATATGCCCACTGTGCACAATCCAGAGGCACCAGGGCCTCGAGTGCAGAGTCAGTGCCTGCAGCCACCAGGATCCTCCTGGCCACAGCCTCGTGCCAGCCCCGTGCGTCCCACCGGGAGTGCTCCCTGGCCGCCAGGGTGCTCCCTGCCACGCTGCACACCGTGTTCTGAAACGGGTGTTTTCTCGGGAGCATACACTGCAGTGCTACGCGAGCCGTGGTTGGTTGACTCTGCAGATGGAGAACCACAGCTGTGGAGGAACTGCTGAATAAGGGGCAGCCTGTAAACTCCATGCAGGTTGTCAGCTGTGGAGGGACGGCGTTGTTCAGAGGTCGGCTGTACTTTGATTTGAAGTTGACGAGGAGCTTGTCTGTTGATTTCTCAACTTGGTTTTCCTACACAAACGTCAAAAAGGATCCAAAAATTATCTTTTTCTGCTATGCTATATATTAGGCACCTCTATCTTCTGTGTGTTATATTTGTCAGACTTACTAAGTGTCCATATAAGATTTAATGAGGTGCCTGTGATTCTTCTGTAGAAATAACGCCCTCAGTCCATCAGCCAGGACATCACTGATGCTTTTGTCCTCGTGGCTCCTGTTTCATCTGTTCGGGGCTTGTGCAGTGGCCGCCCCGTCAGCTGGGGGGGGTCCCACAGGGAGGAGGTGGCCCATGGTCACTGAGCACCACAGCCTCTCGCAGCCCCTGGGTTGCTGTTGCGTGGCTGGTGAGGTCGGGCTCTGGGTCTCGGGTGCGGGCGGGGTGAGCCCCGCGTCCTGCGTTAGGCGCACATCTGGGTGTACCCCTTCACCTTGACCGCAGGGGGCTTCGTGTGCACGGCCAGGCCCGCGGCATACCCCAGCCCAGCTCATGGTGCCCCCCGCCAGGGAGGACTGCGAGGTGGTTAGAGGACCTGGGGAGGGATGGTGCCGGGCAGGGCCAGGGGCTGTTCCGGTGCGTGACCATCATCAGGGAACAGAAAGGAAAGGCATAGGGTGCATGCTGCTGGTGCACAACTCCTGTCCCGGCTGATGCTTGGCGAAGGTGACAGCCACACACGGGGATGTTGTCCTTGGGCCGCAGGCGGGGTCCTGGACGAGCTGACCCCCAGCCCCTTCCCCAGCTGAGCCCCGTGCTGCGGTGCTGCCCGCCTCGCTCTTCATGCTGGGGCGGGACCCAGGCTGGACTCTCTTTGGGGACTCCCTCGTCACACGCGCCCCTCTTTCTGTCAGTAAGCTTCCCCTTAGTGGCTGGAGAGCTGGGGAGAAGACTCCTGTTTGCTGAAAGGTAAAAGAGGAATGTTTGAACAGGTGTTGTAGGGAAACCAACCAGTATCCAAAGGAACTACAGTTAGACTGCTTGCTGTTTCTGAACATTGTTTCTTGCCTGGGCTGGGAGACGTGTTCCCAGACAGCGGTGGGCCAGTTTGGAGTCCACTCTTCCATTAAGAACTGTAGGAGGGGCTTCCCTGGTGGCGCAGTGGTTGAGAGTCCGCCTGCCGATGCCGAGGACACGGGTTCGTGCCCCGGTCTGGGAGGATCCCATATGCCGCGGAGCGGCTGGGCCCGTGAGCCATGGCCACTGAGCCTGCGTGTCCGGAGCCTGTGCTCCACAACGGGAGAGGCCACAACAGTGAGAACCCCACGTGCCGCAAAAAAAAAAAAAAAAAAAAGAACTGTAGGAAATGTAAAAATAAAGCCAAAGAGTACACGTGAATTGACAGGATTCTAGAAGATTCTCTGTAGTAAAGACGAAGGACCAGGAGAGTGTTTGGGGAAGCTGAGGCCTTACAGCACATTCCAAGGTGAGAAAACCAACTTACTTAGGCAGTCCCGCCAGTGTAGCCATCTACACTGATTCTCCTGGACGCTTGGGATGACGTACGTGCAAACCCACGCAGCGCCCGGCGCTCCCTCTCTGTCGAGAGCTCGCCGCGCCCGCGGCGGGGTTGGTGTCTGGTTCCCACTGCTCCGGGCCGGTGGGCATAAAGCCTGTCCTTTCTCTTCCCAGAGTTCGAGGTGAACATCGTTGTGCTGCTTCACCCTGAGCACCTCATCACGGAGAACTTCCCGCTGAAGCTCTGCAGGATGTAGGCGGGAACGGGGGGAGATGCGGCCGTGCCGACCTACGGGCGCCCAAGCCGGCAGCACCCACCTCGCTCTCCTGATGGTTCTGTATCAGAGATGAGTCTGACCCTTCTTCCTCATTCCCTCGAGGCCCCTCTAGTCAGCGCTTCCCTTTGAAGTTCATCAGGATTTCTTCATGGCGTTGGCAAGATTGTTTCCCGGAGAGTAGACTTCCTGTGACTCCTGACTAAGCTGCTCCTTCTTAGGTTCAGGGCACAGTTGTAGCAGAGTCTGAACTTTGCTGGAAAGTGAGGTCAGGGACAGAGGAAACCTCCTGTCTGGCCGACGGCTGTGGCCAGGCTCCCGACAGCTCCCCGACCCCACAGGGTGGCGACAGGCGTGCTGGTTGCTTGTGACATTGGTGGACACCCGCCAAGGAGGGTGCTGTGGCGCCCGCTGCAGATGCGCAGCGTGGTTCCCACTCTGTTCTCTTTTATAACGTTTGTCGTGATAACTTCAGAAGTTTTGGGGACCTGGGGAAACTGTGCTTTGCCCTCCCAGGAGTGAGGGGATCTGGTGACCACGGCTGGTGCTGGAGTATTTCTGACTCTCAGGACCTGGTGTGAAGTTGCCTGCTGCCGTCTTCTCAGAGTCCGTTTAAGTGCTAGGTTCTGTCGGGGATGAAAACATGTGTCCACGCCCGTCATTGTTGGCTGGGTTCTGAGTGGCAGGGGACCCGGGCCCAGGCCAGCAGTGAAGACCCCTCTGTGCTGGGTGGGACCTGGACCTGATGAACTTGGCCCACCTCCATCCCACCTGAGGGACCTGCGTTGGCAGGGTCGCGGGAGGTAGTTTGGCCTGAAGCCATTTTCTCCCTCGCCTCCTGTTGGGATTTGCAGTGTACGGAGGGTCCGTTACAACACATTTCTTCCTTCACATCCTGCTGTTGTTTCTCTGGGTCCACAGTTAACCTCAGAAGTAAGCCGCGCACTGTGCACGCTGCCTGGCCTTCCTCTCCTGAGGGAATAATTATCACCTGAAGAGCTGCCAGCAGCCCGGCCGCCTTTATCATTTTATTCAAACTCGAGGGGCCCAAGCGAGGGCCATTTCCTTGCGCTTCTTGGACGGGCACATCCACCATCAGTTATTAAGGAAAACTCGGACGTTTGGGTATCTTGGGCAACAGCAAGTCCCACTACTGCCCTGGCTGGAGCTGGGGGTGTCTGTTGTCAGGTTCTCCCATTACAGCAGGAGGAAGGGGAGGTGCAGGAAAGAGGCCGTGAACCTAAAACAGTACATTTTTTGGGAAATGCCCGGTTAGGCAGGAGCACCTTCTGGCTCTTGGAGCTCCAGCAGAAATGAGGCCTTGCTCTGGTTCTCAGCCACATCGTGAGCTCCACAGGAAAGGTGGAGACGTCAATCAGAAATAAAACGTTTAAAAAAGAAGCCAAAATACCGTGTCTGTCTTCACCCAGAGCTCATGTCCCGAGCCTACCTGCTCTGGTAGCTGGGGGGAGGTGGGTCCCTGGTGTCAGTTCTGCCTTCTTGAGGCTCATAATTCCTGAGCCTGAGTCTGAATTACCTTTAAGACCTTTGGGGTAAGATTACCCCCACATGCTGGTGGCACTTTGGGCCATGGCAGATCACCAGTGCTCTCCACAGCCCCCCTCTGATTCCCTTTCGAGTTCAGAAATAGCGTTGCATTTCCGTGAAGCCATGCCCACCTGACTGGGGACTGACTGCCAACTCCTTTGCAGCAGGGTGTGGTCATGTGACAGGGAGGACGTGGGCCCCTTCCCGTGGCTGGACGGGAACAGGCCTGCTCCCCACCTAGACCACGCCGAGCACAAGGAACGTGTGAGCAGAACAGCTAGCCTCCCACCTGTGACACGGTCACTGGAGAGAGAAAGGAATGGGTCATCTTCAGAGCACGGAGTTGCCGGGTGTCTGGGCTGCAGCAGCCCTGCCCTGTCCTGCCCTGGAGCTTGTGACGGAGGGTCCAGTCCCACCCATGCCTCTCGTACAGCCCGAGGTCCACGTGCATGTAGTATGAAGAAATACTCCTTTATCTTCGTGTCCACCCTCTGCATCAAGATTCTTAAGGGTCCAGAACCTTGCCCGGGCCCAGCTGGTCACACACCAGGGCGGGTGTAGACCAGCACTCCCCAGAGCTGTTGCTGATCTCATCCAGCCACCCCAGGACCCAGCTGACCCAGCCCTACCTGGTAAAACCTCCCTGACCAGAGTGGAAGGAAAACAGGCTGGTTTTCACTGTCACTAATGGTTCTAGAGATCTAAAAGATTTGGTTAGGTTTTCCTGGGAGAAGTGTCAATACCAAGGTAAATTCTGTGATGACAGCTGTGACGCAGCCCTTTCCTCCTGTGTTCTGGGAGGAGAGCTGCTGCAGGCTGGCGAGTATGGTGCTCCTCTTGTCTGGTGCTGGTTCCCACACATCCTTGAAACCTGCAGGAACTGCTTTCTCATGTGAGGGCGCCCTCCCCGAGGGCTGGGCCGCTCCCACTCAGGGGCCTCCACGCAGATGCTTTCAGATGCTGGAGTGTTGACAGATACCGGCTATGTCTGTGCATCTAATGAGAGCAGGAGCTCTGTGAGCATTCACTGTTATTCTGGATCAGACCCTGTGCTGAGTGCCATGCATGCGTTATCTTAGTTAATTGTGTAGCAGCACTGTGAGGAGGGAACTCTTATCCCCATTTGAAGTTGAGGGGATTGTGGCTGATGGAAAGACACAAGGACGTCATTGGTGCCTGCTGCTTCAGGACTCATCAGATTTGGGGGAGCATCTGCTTGTTGAAGACCAAGGGTTGAGATAACACTAGAATGTTTGGTTGCTTGTCATCTGGATCAGCTGTCCTTTCTCCAGGAGAGGCCTCTGTTTGGTTCCCTTGACAAAGTCCAGTAGTGGCAGGAGGCTCCGTGAAGGTCCGTGAAGAAGCAGCTCCAGAGAAAAGGATTTCTGAGAGATGGGGTTTGTTTAGCAAGGGTGCCACGACGGGATGTGATCACTGCCTCCCATCTCGATCAAGGATTAGAGTTTTAAGACCACAACCTCTGGGTCTTATGTGACAGAAGTGGGAGAAGCTTTTCTGCCTTCAGATGATCAGCCACCTGGGGGAGGCTGGGCCAGCAACCCAGACCTGCTGCTGCTGGATACACCAAGAAAGGGGTGTGCTCAGACTTAGCTGTGGAAAAGTGGTAGAAAAGAGCAGAAAAATAAAAATCTTAAATACTCATTTTTGTTTTCAAATAGCTTCAACATCAGTATATATTAAGAAAACTCAAACTCAAAACCCAGTACAGTAAAAGAGCAGACAAGTTTAAGAATTATTTACTTCCTAAAATGTTCACCACCATGTTCCTTTATATTTTACAGAAAACACATACTCTTCAATCCATGGAAAATTTGCAAAAATCAATGATATGTTCTTGCCACAAAGAAAAAAACTCAGTGAAATGTTAACATGTAGAAATTGCCCAAGCCACATACTCTACCATAATGCAATAAAATTAGAAATTGATACTAAAAGGAAAATCAAATTCAGTATAACCACTTGTAAATTTTATAACATTCTTCAAAGAGGAAACTAAAACTTCATTTATGGACCCTTTTAGATTTAATGAAAATGAGTATACTATTTAGCAAGAGCTTTGCACTATGGCCAGTGCTGCAGTCAGAGGAAAATTCATAGCCTTAAATGTTTTTATTATACCAGAGAGAATGAAAACTAATGAGTTAGGAATTCAAATTAAAACGCTAGATAAGCAAAATAAATAGGAAATAATCATGATAAAAGCAGGAACCAGTTGATACTGATATGAAATTTAAAACACTGGAAATTTATAAATAAGTCCACAAGTTTATACTTTGAAAAGCCTAATTCAACCGGCTCATGTTTAATAGAACAAAATGAAGTGAAGGGAGAAAAATATGTGACACTAGGAACAATTTCATATTAAAAGGAACCTGATTAGAATTATAATATTACAGTATGTGCATTTCCTGCTAATAAATTTGCAAATGTCGATAAAATGCGAAGTGACTCCAGAAAAGATGGGGTACCAGAATAAAATGATAGCCTATGGAAGAAATTGAAAAAACTGCCAAAGAAGTATCACTGAAAAGGTGCCAGGCCCCAGATGGTTTTACGGCAGGTTTCTAGATAGTTCCTCTGTTATTTAACCTTTTACAGGATATAGAGAAGGATGAAAAGCTTTCTAATTTATTTTATGAAACCAGCATAGCCCTAATATAAAAATATGACATTATCAGTTAGGATTAGGTTTAGCTGTGAGTAAGGGAGACCAAAGTGAAGAGTGGCTAAACAGGACTCGTATAAATGTCCACAGGTAGGTAGTCCAGAGCTGGCATAGCAGCTCAGAGCCAAGATGTTCTTAGAGATCCAGGCTACTTCCAGCTCACTGTGATGCCTTTTCTAGGGTGTGACCCTTGTCTTCATGTTCTAAGATAGTAGCAGCTAGCTCCAGCTGTCACATCTGCATTCCAGGCATCAGAATGGGAGAAAGGATGATGGTGGGAAAAGGTCAAAGGTCAAGTCCCAACTCTATTGAGGATCATCTTGATGGATGCCATAAGGTATATATTATTTTATTTTAACCTTTTATTTTGGAAATTTCAAATGTATAGAATAGCACAGAGTCATATAGATTATGTCATACCCAAAAGATGTCTATTTGTTAACATCTTTATTGAAATATAATTCATGGACCATAAAATTTACCCATGTAAAGTACGCAATTCGGTAGTTTTAGTATACTCACAGAGATGTGGAACCATCACCAAAATCTAAGTTTAGATTATTTTCTTCACTCTAAAAAGAAAGCCTGAAGCCACTAGCAGTCAGTCCCTTCCTCTTCAGCCCCAAGCAACCACTAATTTACTTTCTGTCTCCATAGGTTTGTGTATTCTGGGTATTTCATGTGAATGGAATCATACACGGTGTGGTCTTTTGTGACTGGCTTCTTTCACTTAGCATAATGTATTTAAGGTTCATTTGCATTGCAACGTTTGTCACTACCTCATAACTGCTTTATTTTTTTTGGGGGGGGTAGCATATTTTAAGATTTGTTCAGTCCCATAGTTACTTTCCGAAGTTGTCCAAGAAGACTAAAAAGAAGCAGTTGGGAAGGGAAATGATGAGACGTTTGAAGTGTGAGTCAGTCTAATCTCAGTCTATCCATCCCAGCTTAGTTCTAACTCATTTGAAGATAACTGTAGTTTTTCCCTGGATTAACATGGCAATTCACAAAGTAAGGATCAATCAAGCTGTTTCCCAGTGAATGACACTGAGCTTCACCAAAAAACTACCCTCAAGGAGCAAAAAGGCTACAAAGTAAGGAATCATTAAACTGACATTCCTGAAATGGGGAATTCCTTTTTAGGGTGAGCCGTCCATCACTCACTGCATTTGAGGCAGCTACTGACAAATCCTCAACAAACCTAGAAAGGAATTACTTCGTTCCCACAACCAACCAAAGGACAGGTGCACACTTTCTGCCTGTCTGTGCACCACATACAGATGCACTACCATGTGACAATGTGGGGTTTTACAGTTTTTTCCACAGCAGGACAGTAAGTCTTTCCACAAAGTCTAGAGCAGGGCTTTGGTTTGGGTTCTTTCTGGTACCCTAACATTGATACCTGTTGGGACATTGTGAATAAAAGGTTAGGATCAGTGCTTTGCCATGTCGCCAAGAACCTGGGTTCAGCCATAGTCGTTCTGGTTCTGAGCTGCGTGGAGCTGTCAGTCCAGGGTCTCCTAGAGTCCAGTCTCTTGCCCTCTTTGGCTCTCTGTCTCTCAGTCTCTCTCTCTCTCCCCCATCTACTTCTGCATCTTCTGACATCTCGGCACGCTGGTTGTCAAGTGCAGCGCCGCCTCTTAGCCTCCTCCTATCAGCCACCTTGTGCTCCTTCTGTCTTGGCCTTTCTTTCCCTCCCCCTCCCTCATAAGTTTTTTTGTTTTGTTTTTTTTTTACATTTTTAGATGTATTTTTAAAATTAATTTATTCTACCAGTCATTAATCCCACAATTATTTATTAAATAGATTTTTGTTTCTGTTTTGTTTTGTTTCGTACGCGGGCCTCTCACAGTTGTGGCCTCTCCTGTTGCGGAGCACAGGCTCCGGACGCGCAGGCCCAACGGCCGTGGCTCACAGGCCCAGCCACTCCGCGGCATGTGGGATCTTCCCAGACTGGGGCACAAACCCGTGTCCCCTGCATCAGCAGGCGGACTCTCAACCACTGCGCCACCAGGGAAGCCCCTATTAAATAGTTTTATATGTGGGGCATTGTACTAAGAACTAGGGCACTGGGATACTTATTTCTTGTGTAACCCTAATCAAGATAACTGAATTCCATAAGCCACAGTTTTCTCATTTGTAAAATGGGACCAGTGATACTTATTCGTAAGAACATCATGAGAATTAAATACAGTAATACATGTATATTACTGCATTTTATTTATATAGTGTTTGAATATATACATAGGAATACATAAAGTACTTGAATTAAAAAAACTGTAGAGTCTTAAGTTGTCACTCAATACGTTGTTAGTTTTAAAACAATTTTATTGAAGTATAGTTGATGTACCATATTATATAAGTTACAGATGTATAATGTAGTGATTCACAATTTTTAAAGATTATACTCCATTTATAATTATTATAAAATATTGGCTATATTCCCTGTGTTGTACAATATATCCTTGTAGCTTATTTTATACCTAATAGTTTAGATGTATTTTTAGTTAGTGGGTAAGGACCATCTTTTACGAGAGGATTCCAAATGGTTAGTTCACACATGCAGTTTCTGTATAGAGTAAAAAGCTGGAGATACGGGTTTGTGGTCTACAAATAGAACACTCTTAACTTAAAAAGAACTTCATGCAGTTTCTTTCAGATACCAGAGCCCGATGTTTTTGTTTGGACTATCAAATGGAAACGAACTGCCTGCACTCCTGGGTGTGCAGACCTAAATCCATTCTAGAATATGGATATAAATATGTTCCATGGCAGCTTTTATTTATATTGGAATAGACTACATGGAAGTTAGAAAAATCTTCTACCACAATACGTATAATAACTATATTGAGTACTTATTATGTGCCAGGTGTCTTATGCTATAAGCTTTACATAGCTTATTTCACGTTGTCATCAGAAGCTTGTAAAGTAGATATTATTTTTTCAGTAGTCATTTTATTTTTATATTATGTTGGCTGATTTTATTGAGGTATAGTTGATTTAAAATATTATATAGGTTTAAGGTATACAGACAACACATTGATTCACAATTTTTAAAGGTTATACTCCATTTATAGGTATTATAAAATATTGGCTATGTTCCCTGTGCCATATAATATATCAAGCTTTATATTGTAGCTTATTTATTTTATGTATAGTAGTTTGTACCTCTTAATCCCCTGCCCCTCTTTTGCCACTCCCCATTTCCCTCTCCTCACTGGAAACTTACTAGTTTGTTCTCTATATCTGTGAGTCTTTTTTCTTTTTTGTTATATTCACTAGTTTTACTTTTTAGATTGTACATATAAGTGATTAACATACAGTATTTGTATTTCTGAACTTATTTCACTAAGCATAATGCCCTCTAAGTCCATCCGTGTTGTTGCAGATGGTAACAATTCATTCTTTTTTATGGCTGAATAATATTCCATTGTTCGTATATATGTGTGTGTGTGTGTGTGTGTGTGTGTGTGTGTGTGTATACACACACACCACATCTTCTTTATCCATTCATGTATAGATGGGTACTTATTTGCTTCCATATCTTGGCTTTTGTAAATGCTGCAATGAATATAGGGGCATATATATCTTTTTGAATTCGTGTTTTTGTTTACTTCGGATAAACACCCAGGAGGGAAATTGCTGGATTGTATGGCAGTTCTATTTTTAATTTTTTGAGGAACCTCCATTCTGTTTTCCATAGTGGCTGCACCAATTTACATTCCCACCAACAGTGTACGAGGGTTACCTTTTCTCCACATCCCCTACAACTTTTGTTATTTGTAGACTTCTTGATGATAGCCATTCTGATGGGTATGAGGTGATACCTCATTGTTGTTTTCTCCACACCCTCACCAATACTTTACTGCTTATTTATTGTCTTTTTGATAACAACCATTCTGACAGGTGTGAGGTAATATCTCATTGTAGTTTTGATTTGCATTTCTCTGATGATTAATGACATTGAGCATCTTTTCATGTTCCTGTTGGCTGTCTGTATGTCTTATTTGGAAAAAATGTCTATTCAGGTCTTATGTCCATTTTTTTAATCAGGTCGTTTGTTTTTTTCATGTTGAGTTGTATGAGCCATTTATGTGTGTTGGATATTATCCCCTTATTAGTCATATCATTTGCAAATATATTCTCCCATTCAGGACATTGTATTTTCATTTTATTGGTTTTCTTGGCTGTGCAAAAGCTTTTAAGTTTAATTAGGCCCCATCGTTTATTTTTGCTGTTTTTTCTTTGCCTTAGGGGACAGATACAAAAAAATATTGCTATGACTTATGTCAAAGAGTGTTGGCCTATGTTTTCTGGGAGTTTTATGGTTTCAGATCTTACATTTAGGTCTTTAATCCATTTTGAGTTTATTTTTGTATGTAGTATTAGAAAATGTCCTCATTTTATTCTTTCACATGTAGCTGTCCAGTTTTCCCAGCACCACTTATTGAAGAGATTGTCTTTTCTCCATTGTATATTCTTGCCTCCTTTGTTGTAGATTAATTGACCATAAGTGGGTAGGTTTATTTCTGGGCTTTCTATTCCGTTCCATTGAGCTATGTGTCTGTTTTTGTGTCAGTACCATACTGTTTTTGAATACTGTAGCTTTGTAGTATAATCTTAAGTCAGGAAGCATGATTCTTCTGTTCTTCCTTCTCAAGATTGTTTTGGCTATTCAGGATCTTTTGTGTTTCCATAAAATTTTTAAATTTATTTGTTCTAGTTCAGTGAAACATGCCATTGGTATTTTGATAAGAGATTACATTGAATCTGTAGATTGCCTTGGGTAGTATGATCATTTTAACAATATTAATTCTTTGAATCCATGAGCATGGTGTATCTTTTTATCTGTGTCATCTTCAGTTTCTTTCATCAATGTCTTACAGTTTTCTGAGTACAGGTCTTTTACTTCCTTAGGTAGGCTCATTCCTAGGTATTTTATTCTTTTTAATATGATTGCAAATGGGATTGTTTCTTTAATTTCTCTTTCAGATAGTTTGTTAGTGTATAGAAATGCAACAGATTTCTTTATGTTAATTGTATATCCTGCAACTTTACTGAATTCATTGATGAGCTCTAGTAGTTTTTTGGAGGCATCTTTAGGATTTTTTAGGTATAATATCATGTTACCAGCAAAGAGTGACAGTTTTACTTCTTCCTTCACAATTTGGATTCCTTTTATTTCTTTTTCTTTTCTGACCACTGCTGTGGCCTATGTTGGGTGGGTGGGTGTGTGTTTGTGTGTATTTATTAACAATTGTTAATAAACAATTGTTAACAATTGTAGTGTCTACTTCTTGGATTGATCCCTTGATCATTATGTAATGTCCTTCTTTGTCTCTATCAGTCTGTTTTGACTGATATAAGTATTGGGACTTCCCTGGTGGCACAGTGGTTAAGAATCCGCCTGCTAATGCAGGGGACGTGGGTTTGATCCCTGGTCCAGGAAGATCCCACACGCCACGGAGCAACTAAGTCCATGCACCACAACTACTGAGCCCGTGTTCTAGAGCCCACGAGCCACAACTACTGAGCCCATGTGCCTAGAGCCCATGCTCCACAACAAGAGAAGCCAAAAATAAAATAAATAAATAAATAAATGTATTTTTTTAAAAAAAGTATTGCTACCCCAACTTTCTTTTGATTTCCATTTGCATGGAATACCTTTTTCCATCCCCTTACTTTCAGTCTGTGTGTGTCTTTAGATCTGAAATGAATCTCTTGTAGGCAGCATATATATGGGACTTATTTTTGTATCCATTCAGCCACTATATGTCTTTTGATTGAAGAATTTAGTCCATTTACATTTAATTATTGATATGTACTTATTGCAGTTTTTTAAAGTTGTCTTGGAGTTGTTTTGTAGGTCTTTTTTGTTCCTTCTTTTGTTTTCTTCTCTTGTGATTTGATGACTATCTCTAGTGTTATGCTTGGATTCTTTTTTTTTTTTTCTTTTGAGTTACGCGGGCCTCTCACTGTTGCGGCCTCTCCCGTTGCGGAGCACAGGCTCCAGACGCGCAGGCTCAGCGGCCATGGCTCACGGGCCTAGCCGCTCTGCGGCATGTGGGATCTTCCCGGACCGGGGCACGAACCTGTGTCCCCTGCATCGGCAGGCGGACTCTCAACCACTGCGCCACCAGGGAAGCCCCTCTTTTCTCTTGTGCATATCTATTATTTTTGGTTTGTGGTTACCATGATGTTTATATATAGCAATCTATATGTGTATGTGATTGTTCTAAGTTGCTGATCTCTGAATTGCAATGCATTTTAACCCTGTATTTATACTCTCCTCCCCTCACAATTACTGTTTTTGACATCATATTTTACATATAATTATTTTGTATATCCCTTAACTGCCTATTGTGGATATAGATGATTTTATTACATTTGTCTTTTAACCTTCCCTACTAGCTTTGTGCATGGATGATTTACTACCTTTACTGCATATTTGCCTTTACCAATGAGATTTTTCCTTTTGTAATGTTCACATTTCTAGTTGTGACCTTTTCTTTTTTGCTTAGAGAAGTCGCTCTAACATTTTTGTTAGGTGGTGGTGAACTCTTTTAGCTTTTGCTTGTCTGTAAAATTTTGATATCTCCATCAAATCTGAATGAAAGCCTTGCTGGGTAGAGTATTCTTGGTTGTAGGTTTTTCCCTTTTATCATTTTACATATATCATGCCACTCCACTCTGGTCTGCAGAGTTTCCTTTGAAAAGTCTGCTGATTGATAGCCTTATGGGAGTTCCCTTCTATGTAACTTGTTGCTTTTCCCTTGCTGCTTTTAACATTCTCTCTTTATCTTTAATTTTTGCCATTTTAATTACAGTATGTTACAGTGTGTTCCTCTTTGGATTAATCTTTTTGGGGCTGCTCTGCACTTGCTTGATTGGATGACTATTTCCTTTTCCAGATTAGGGAAGTTTTCAGCTATTATGTCTTTAAATATGTACTCAGTCCCTTTCTCTGTCTCTTCTTCTGGGAACCCTATAATGCAAGTAGTAGTATGCTGATGTTGTCCCAATGGTCTCTTAAACTGTCCTCATTTCTTTTCACTCTTTTATTTTTTTTCTGTTCAGCGCATTGATTTGCACTACTTTGTGTTCCAGTTCACTGATCTGTTCCTCTATAATTTAGTCTACTGTTGATGCCTTCTACTATATTATTGATTTACGTTATTGTATTCATCTCTGTTTGTTCGTTTTTTATATTTTCCAACTCTGTTAAAAACTTCTAACTTCTCACCTTGTGTATCCATTCTTCTCCAACGTTCTTTAATCATCTTTCTGATCATTACCCTGACCTCTTTCTTGGGTAGATTACCTGTTTCCGCTTCACTTAGTTCTTCTGGGATTTTATCTTGCTTCTTTGCTTGGAATATGTTCCTCTGTCTCCTAATTTTGCCTAGCTTGCTGTCTTTATTTTTATGTATCTGGTGAGTTGGTTATGTTTCCCAACCTGTAGAAGTGGCCTTTTGTAGGTGACGTCTTGTGTGTCCCAGCAGGGCACTCCCCTCTGGTCACCTGAGCTATATGCTCTAGGAGTGCCCCCTCTGTGGGCTGTGTGGGGCCTGTTGTGGCAGATTGATGACTGTGGGTCATCTGGTAGTCTTGCTTGGCCCTCGGTCTGGTTGGCTGCAGGCCCTGTCTTGTGCAGAGGCTGCTGACCACTGGTTGGCAGGGCAGTGTAATAAATCAGCTGGCTGCGGAACCCCGGGGGGCCTTGGGGCTAGTACTGGCTCACTGGTGGGCAAAGTTGGGGTCCAGGAGACCCCAGGGCTGGTGTTTGCCCACTGGTGGGTGAAGCCAGGTTCTGGGGCTAGTGCTAGTCCACTGGCAGGCAGAGCTGGTCCTAGAGTCTGGCTGCAGGGTCCAGGGGTTCCAGAGCTGATGTCGGACTGCTGGTATGTGGGGCCAGTCCCTGATACATCTGGCTGCAGGATCTGGAGTGTCCTGAAGCTCGTGTTAGCCTGCCAGTGGTGGGTCCAGGGCCCAGCCAGCCCCAGGGCTGGTGCCAGCCTGCTGGTGGGTGGGCTGGGTCTGCAGTCTGTGGGGCTGTGTTTGTCCTGGGCTGTTGTCCGCCTGCTGGTGGGTAAGGCTCATCCCAAGGCTAGAGCAGGATTGCTGGCGGACAGGCCAGAGATTACGGGGCTGGTGCCTTGGTAGGTGGAGCTGTGTCCTGGGGGTCCCAAGTCTAGTGCCTGCACACTGGATTATGGGGCCAGGTTCTGCACCCCCTGGTAAGCAGGGCTTTATGTCCAGGGGTGGCTGTGGGGTCAGGGGGACTTAGGGCAGCCTGTCTGCTGGTGGGTGGGGCTGTGTCCCCACCCAGTTAGTTGCTTGGCCTGAGGCCTCCCAGTACTGGTGCCTTCAGGCTATTGGGTGGGGGCGGGGCTGGGTCCTGAAACTAGAGGGAGGATTCCAAAATGATGCTTGCCAGCAGCAGTATCCATGTGGCAGAAAGAGCTCCCCAAAACTACTGCTGCCTGTGTCGGTGTCCACAGGGTGAGCTCCAGTTGCCTCCCGCCTCTCTGGGAGACTCTCTGAGATCAGCAGGTGGGTCTGACCCAGGCTTCTTTCAAATTACTGCTTCTTTCCTGGATCCTGGAGTGTGAGCTTTTGTGTGTGCCCTTTAAGAGAGGAGTCTCCATTTCCCCCAGCCCTCTGGGACTCCCGAAAGCAAGCCCCACTGGCCTTCAAAGCCAAACGTTCTGGGGGCTCATTTTCCCAGCATAGGCGCTGCAGAGCCCACTGTGGGGCTCAGACCCCTCCCTCCCTTAGGAGGACCTCTGCAATTGTAATTATTCTCACGTTTGTGGGTCACCCACCCCAGGGTATGGGACCTGACTGTATTGCAACTCTGCCCCTCCCACCCATCTTGTTGTGGTTCCTTCTTAATGTCTTTAGTTGCAGAAGATCTTTTCTGGTAGGTTCAGGTCTTTTTCGTCAATAACTGTTCTGTAAATAGTTGTAATTTTGGTGTGCCCATGAGAGGAGGTGAGCTCAGGGTGTTTCTACTGTACCATCTTGGCTGATCTCCTTAGTACCTTATTACTGTTTATTGCTAAATAACATTCCATTGTATAGACATAGCACATTGTGTTTATTCATTCATCAGTTAACAGACATTTGAACTGTTTTAACTTTTTGGCTATTAAGAAAAAATTCTGCTGTGAACATTCATGTACAAGGTTTTGTATGGACATACGTTTTTATTTCTCTTAGATATACATCTAGAAATAGAATTGCAGGATCATATGATGGCTCTGTGTTTAACCTTTAGGGGAACTGTAAAATGTTTTCTAAAGCATTTGCACCATTTTACATTCCCACCAGTAATGCACAAGGTTCCAACTTCTCCACATCCTTGTCACCACCTGTAATTGTCCACCTTTTTTATTATAGTCATCCTAGTGGGTGTGAAGTGGTATCTTGTGATTTTGATTCTAATTTTCCTAGTAACTAATGGTATTGAGCATCTTATTATGTGTTTATTGGCCATTTGTATTGATATATCATCTTTGGAGAAATATCTGTGCTGATCTTTTGCCAATTATTTAATTTGATTATTTGTCTTTTTACTGTTGAGCTGTGAGAGTTCTTTGTATATTTGGCATATAAGTCTCTTTTCAGATATATGATTTGCAAGTATTTTCCCCCATTCTGTGTGGGTTGTCTTTTCACCATCTTGATGGTATAATTTGCAGTACAAAAAGTTTTAAGTTTTGATGTAGACCAGTTTATTTTTTTCTTCTGTCGCTTGAGCTTTGTTTGCTTGTTTGTTTGTTTTTGGCCACACCATGCAGCATGCAGGATCTTAGTTCCCAGACCAGGGATCGAACCCGTGCCCCCTGCATTGGGAGCACAGAGTCTTAACCACTGGACAGCCAGGGAAGTCCCTGTTGCTTGAGCTTTTGGTGTCCTATCTAAGGGATCACTACCTAATCCAAAGGTCATGAATATTTACTCCTATGGTTTTTTTGGTTTGGTTTTTTTGGGGTTTTTTTTTTTTTTTGGTATGCAGGCCTCACTGTTTTGGCCTCTCCCGTTGCGGAGCACAGGCTCCAGACGTGCAGGCTCAGCGGCCATGGCTCACAGGCCCAGCCGCTCTGTGGCATGTGGGATTCTCCTGGACCAGGCCACGAACGTGCGTCCCTTGCATTGGCAGGCGGACTCTCAACCACTGCGCCACCAGGGAAGACCTATGGGTTTTTTTAAAAAAAGTTTTAGCTATTAGATTTATGTCTATAATCAATTTTGAGTTAATTTTTTATATGGTATGAAGTAGGGAATCTAACTTCATTCTGTTATATGTAGATATCCAGTTGTCCCAGCACCATTTGTCAAAAAATCTATTTTTTTCCCCACTGAATTGTCTTGGCACCCTTGTCACAAATTGACCATAGGGACTTCCCTGGTGGCTCAGTGGTTATGAATCCACCTGTCAGTGCAGGGGACTCAGGTTCGATCCCTGGTCCAGGAAGATCCCAAATGCTGCAAAGCAGCTAAGCCCGTGCACCACAACCTCTGAGCCTATGTGCCACAACTACTGAAGCCCGCGCACCTACAGCCCATGCTCCACAACGAGAAGCCATTGCAATGAGAAGCCTGTGCGCCTCAACAAAGAGTAGCCCCCACTCGCCGCAACTAGAGAAAGCCCACATGCAGCAGCAAAGACCCAACGTAGCCACCTCTTTCCTTTAAAAAAAAAAAAATTGACCATAGATGTGTGGGTTTCTGAACTCTCAAGTCTATTCTTATGTCAGTACCTCACTGTTTTGATTACTGTAGCTTTATAGTAAGTTTTGAAATTGTCAAGTGTGAGTCCTATAACTTTTATCTTCATTTTCAAAATTCTTTTGGCTACTCTAGGTCCTTTGCATTTCCATATGAATTTTAGGACCAGCTTGTCAATTTCTGCCAAAAAAGGTAGCTTGTATTTCGATAGGGATTACAAAGAATCAATTTTGGGAGTATTATCGTCTTTACAATATTATGTCTTCCAGTTCATGAACATGAGAAGTCTTTTGATTTATTTACACCCTGTTTAACTTCTTTCAACAATGTTTTATTGTTTTCAATGTACAATTCTAATAGTTCTTTTGTTAAATTTATAAGTATCTTATTCTTTTTGATGCTGTTGTAAATGGAATTGTTTTCTTAACCTAATTTCAGGTTCTTCTTTGCTAGTGTGTAGAAATACAATTGATTTTTACGTATTGTTTTGTATCTAGCAGTCTTGCTGATATTTATTACCTTTAAGAGGTTTTGGTGGTTTTGGGGTTTTTTTTGTTTTGGTAGATTCCTCAGGATTTTCTATATACAAGATCATGTTATCTGCAAATATAGTTTTATGTTTCCCTTTCCAATCTGGATGTCTCTTATTTCTTTTCTTACCCAAGTGCCCAGGTTAGATCCTCTGGTTTTGAGTAGAAGTGCCAAGGGCAGTCATCCTTATCTTGTTCCTGATCGTGGCGGAAACCTTTCAGTGCTTCACCGTTAAGTACGATGTTTGTTAGACGTGGGTTTTTCATAAATGCTCTTATCAGGTTGAGGAAGTTCCCTGCTATCCTCAGTTTGCTGAGTGTCTTTACCAGGAAAGGGTGTTGTATTTTGTGAGGTGCTTTCTCTGTATCTATTGAGATAATCATGTGGTTGTTTTGACCTTTATTCTGTTAATATGGTATGGTATATTACATTAATTGATTTTCAGATATTAACATTGCATTCCTGGGATAAACTGGCAATGTGTACACTTGGCCCTCTAAATCCACAGGTTCTACATCCCATGGATTCAGCCACCTGCAGGTCAAATTTGCCATTTTATATAAGGGATTTAAGCATCTGTGGATTTGGGTATCCACGGGGCTGGTGGGGTGGGGGCATTTTCCTGGAACCAGTGTCCTACAGATACTGAGAAACAACGGTATAATTCTTTCTTTTTATATGTTGCTGGTGTTGCTTCGCTAGAATTTGGTTCAGGAATGTTTGCATCTGTATTCACATATTCAAAGAAGCAGTTGATCATGGCATCTATTCTTGATTTTCAAAAACTCTTATTAGAGAAATACAGAATTTAAAATATATAAGAAAATGGATTTACAAAAATTAATAGCAAATAAGCTATATACCAAAGTGTTAGAGATATCTTGTTAATTTTGAGAGCAAGAGGGTATCTGCTGTCCTAGTAAGTATTCAAATTTGCTGTTTGGCCAATGCAGTAAGATCAGAAAAGAGAGGGATTTACTAGATGCACTAGGAAGCCTCGTAGTGATGGTTATGTGTGCTTATAAAGAAACAATGTTCACTGCAGCACTATTTACGATAGCAGGTCATGGACGCAACCTAAATGATCATCGACGGACGAATGGATAAAGAAGATGTGGTACATATATACAATGGAATATTACTCACCCATAAAAAGGAACGAAATTCAGTCATTTGTAGAGACGTGGATGAATCTAGAGACTGTCATAGTGAAGAAAGTCAGAAAGAGAAAAACAAATATCGTATATTAACACATATATGTGGAACCTAGAAAAATGGTACAGATGAACCAGTTTGCAGGACAGAAATTGAGACACAGATGTAGAGAACAAACGTATAGACACCAAGGGGGGAAAGCAGCGGGGCTGGTGGTGGTGGTAGTGTGATGAATTGGGAGATTGGGATTGACATGTATACACTAATACGTATAAAATGGATAACTAATAAGAACCTGCTGTCTAAAAAAATAAAATAAAATTCAAAAATAAAAGAAACCCTTCTAATCTGGATTTAACTGATTAGATCAGGTACTTCAACTATGATAACCCAGGAGGGTAGTTCCATCTGACATAGTGATAATCCAATCCAGGACCCTTCCATGGGTTCATGCTAAGGGAAAAGGATATAGACCCGTTTGCACGGCATGCAGAGATCATGGGGACTGTGAGTAGGTGAGGAAAATAAAAATCCCTAGACTTCCCTTGGATCCCAAACAGCTTTTGTCTTCTTGTCTAGATGCATCCTAACAAGTTTTCCACTGAAACTAATCTGAGTGAGTTTCTGTTCCCTATATTAGGTATAAACACTGCAAAAGGAGGCATAAAATTATCATTAGCAGATAATATGATTGAAAACTTTGAAACCCAAGAAAATCAACTGAATAAAAAAAACGATTGAAACCCAAGAAAATCAACTGAATAAGAAAACTATTATAACTATAAAGGCACTTCAATAAAATAGCCTGTTACATTTATAGATGTGTAAAAATAGCTTTCTAAACAATAGATTTAATTTTATCAATGTTTCCATTCACAATAGAAATAAAACTATAAACTACAATAAATAATTTTAATAAAACTTGTTAATAAAACATCTGTAAGACTTATTTAAGGAAATCTATAAAACATTTAGAAATACTTTTTAAAGTTGAGGAGAATGCCATGTTATTATATATAGACTCAAGTGTAACGATAGATACCAGTTCTCAGATTAATTTTTAAATTTTCACATTTACCTTTGTTCCATGCACAGCTTAACGTAATATTTTCTTTAGCTCTAAGGTTCATATGGAAGAATAAATAGGTTACGATATTCAATAACATTTTGAAAAACAAAAAGAGTAATGCAAACCAGATGTGAGATAGTAGTATATGAAAACTAAAAGTGTGGTAGTTGTGCCGGAAGAGACGGGTCAATTAAATAAACACAAAATCCATAATTGGACACGCGCATATGTAAGAACCAAGCAAGGGATACTAAGTAAAACTGGCATTTCAAATCAGTTGCAGGAGAATTGACATTATAAATTGTGTTAAAAATTATATTACCAGGGGCTTCCCTGGTGGTGCAGCGGTTAAGAATCCGCCTGCCGATGCAGGGGACACGGGTTCAAGCCCTGGTCCGGGAAGATCCTGCATGCCGCGGAGCAACTAAGCCCGCGCGCCACAACTACTGAAGCCCATGTGCCTAGAGCCTGTGCTCTGCAACAAGAGAAGCCACCGCGATGAGAAGCCCGCGCACCGCAACAAAGAGTAGCCCCCGCTCGCCACAGCTAGAGGAATCCTGCGTGCAGCAACGAAGACCCAACACAGCCAGAGATAAATTAATTAATTTTAAAAAATTATATTACCAATAAGCACCTCAAAAGGAAGTAAATACCAAAGGTCTAAAGATATGAAAGTAAATAATGACATCGTAATACCGCAAGAAGATATAGATAATATGTAACTCTTGGATGGTGAAACTTTTAAAACATGACACTGACAAAAATCATGAAGAAAAATATTGATGGAAAAATTAAGAACCTTCAATACCTTACATTTTTCTATAAGTTAAAAAGAGAAAAAAGACCAGTTAGGAAAAATATCACATAAAAATATCACATATATGTACACATGAAGTGTACATATAAGAGCACTCACACAGGTCAGTAAGAAAAATACCATTTCAGAAGAAAAATAGGTCAAAATATGAGTAGACAATTCAGAAAAGAAAAATCAGGGACTTCCCTGGTGACACAGTGGTTAAGAATCCGCCTGCCAATGCAGAGGACACAGGTTCAATCCCTGCTCCGGGAAAATCCCACATGCCGCGAAGCAACTAAGCCTGTGCACCACATCTACTGAGCCTGCGCTCTAGAGCCCACAAGCCACAACTGCTGAGCCCATGTGCCACAACTACTGAAGCCCACACAGCTAGGGCCTGTGCTCCACAACAAGAGAAGCCAATGCAATGAGAAGCCCACGCACCGCAACAAAGAGTAGCCGCCGCTCGCCGCACCTAGAGAAAGCCAGCGTGCAGCAACAAAGATCCAGTGCAGCCACAGATAAATGAATAAATTTACTAAAAGAAAGAAAGAAAAAATCATGTGGCCAATAAACTCAGGAAAAAAAGGTTAGCCTCATTAATTTCATCATGTATGCAAACATTTATTAAACAATACTATTTATCAGCCACTGTTCTGGAATACCTAGTGATAGGGGTAAAAAGCATGATTTCTGTGGGAATATAAAATTATGTAAGTTCTTTCCTTGATTCAGAAATGTATGAAATCAGAAATGTGGGAATCTTTTTTTTAAAAAAGAATAACTGTAATGCCAGTCACATGACCTATAATCCTTTTCCCATTTGAGCTCTATGTTACACATTTCTGTTCTTTCCTCCCAACAGAAACTAAGAATACAAAGTATTTATTACTCAGGGAGATAAACAAAGAACTTATTGCCAATGAATCAGATTGAAACAAGCAAGGAACACTAAGTAAAACTTAAAACATGGTTCTGCTCCATGATCAAATTCTCTGTGGTGTTACTCTTTGCTAATAACTATTACACATCAGTCAATTAATTTATAGATTAATTAATTAGACAAAAGATAAGTACTGTCTTCCTGCCAAACTTAATCTGAACAATCTTTAAACACCTTCCAACGTATTCTTTAACTTCTAGGTTTAAACAAATTGCTTGATAAAATGAGATATGCTGTCTTTTTCAAATTTTAAATTAAAAAAGTTAAATAAAAGTGTTCATTAACTATGTGCTTTTTATTTTTACCTAAATTATAAATAAAACCACATCTTTTCTCTTGCTTTCTTTGTTAAAATGGCAATACTACCCAAAGCAATCTACAGATAAAATACTATCCCTATGAAAATACTCATATTTTTCACAGAACTGGAACAAATAATCCAAAAATTTATATGGAACCATCAAAGACCCAGAATTGCCAAAGCAATTCTGAGGGGAAAAAAGCAGGAGGCATAACTCTCCCAGACTTCAGACAATACTGCAAAGCTACAGTAATCAAAACTGTGGTATTGGTTAAAAAAAAAAAAGGCATATGGATCAATGGAACAGAATAGATAGCCCAGAAATTAACCCACACGCCTATGGTCAATCTTCGACAAAGGAGGCAAGAATATAAAATGGGAAAAAGTCTCTTTAGCAAGTGGTGCTGGGAAGGTTGGACAGCTGCATGTAAATCAATGAAATTAGAACACACCCTCATACCATGCAAAAAAATAAACTCAAAATGGCTTAAAGACTTAAACATAAGACATGACACCATAAAACTCCTAGAAGAGAGCATAGGCAAAACATTCTCTGACATAAATCATGCCAGTGTTTTCTTAGGTCAATCTCCCAAGGCAATAGAAATAAAAATTTACAAGCTTTTGCACAGCAAAGGAAGCCATAAAAAAAATGAAAAGACAACCTATAGAATGGGAGAATATATTTGCAAATGATGCTGCAGACAAGGGCTTAATCTCCAAAATATACAAACAGCTTATACAACTAAACAACAAAAAACCAAACAACCTAATTGAAAAATGGACAGAAGACCTTAATAGACATTTCTCCAAAGAAGACATACAGATGGCCAGTAGGTACATGAAAAGATGCTCAACCTCACTAATTATTAGAGGAATGGAAATCAAACTACAATGAGATACCAACTCACACCAGTCAGAATGGCCATTATTAAAAAGTTTACAAACAAGTGCTGGAGAGGGTGTGGAGAAAAGGAAACCCTCCTACCCTGCTGGTGGGGATGTAAGTTGGTGCAGCCACTATGGAAAACAGTGTGGAGGTTCCTCAGAAAACTAAAAATATAGCTACCATATGATCCAGCAATCCCACTCCTGGATATATACCCAGACAAAACTATAATTCAAAAAGATACATGCACCCCTATGTTCATAGCAACAATATTCACAATAGCCAAAACATGGAAACAACCTAAATGTCCATTGACAGATAAATGGATAAAGAAGATGTGGTACATATATACAATGGAATACTACTCAGCTGTAGAAAAAGAACAAAATAATGCCATTTTCAGGAACATGGATGCAACTAGAGATTATCATACTAAGTGAAGCAAGTCAGAGAAAGACAAATACCATATGGTATCACTTACATGGCACTAATGAACCTACCTACAAAACAGAAACAGACTCACAGACATAGAGAACAGACTTGTGATTGCCAAGGAGGAGGGGGTCAGGGAAGGAAGGACTGGGAGTTTGGGATCAGCAGATGTAAACTATTATATATAGGGTGAATAAACAACAAGGTCCTACTGTATAGCACAGGGAACTGTATTCAATATCCTGTGATAAACCATAATGGAAAAGAATATTTTAAAAAATATATGTGTATAACTGAGTCACTTTGCTGTACAGGAGATTGGCATAACATTTTAAATCAATTATACTTCGATAAAAAATTAAATTAAAAAAAAGAAATGAGAGAAAATAACAGCTGATACCACAGAGATACAAAAATATCCTAAGAGAATACTATGAACAGTTATATGCCAAGTAATTTGACAACCTAGAAGAAATGGATACATTTCTAGAAACATACAGCCTGGCAAGATTGAGTCAAGAAGAAACAGACAATTTGAACAGATTGATAACTAGAAGTGAAATGGAATCTGTAATTTAAAAACTCCCAGCAAACAAAAATCCAGGACTGGATGGCTTCATGGGGGAATTCTACCAAACATATAAAGAAGACGGTATACTTCTCAAACTATTTTTAAAAATTGAAGAGGAGGGAATACTCCCATATTCATTCTACAAGCCACCATTACCTTGATACCAAAAACCAGACAAAGACACTACCAAAACAAAAAAAATTACAGGTCAATATGTTTAATGAATATAGATGGAAAAATCAACAAAATATTAGCAAGCTGAATCCAACAATACATAAAAAGGATCATACACCATGATCAAGTTGGATGTATTCCAGGATCACAAGGATGGTTCAACATACACAAGTCAATCAATGTGACACACCACATTAACAAAAGACAAAAGCCACATGATCATCTCAATAGATGTGGGAAAAGCATTTGACAAAATTCAATACCCATTCATTATAAAAACATCAAAGTGAGTATAGAGGGAACATGTCTCAACATAATAAAGAACATTTATGACAAACCCATTGAGCCAATGTAAGACACAATGGTGAAAAGCTGTAAGACTTCCTGCTAAATTCAGGAATAAGACAAGGATGCCCACTCTCACCACTTCTATTTAAGATAGTATTGGAAGTCCTAGCCACAGCAATCAGACAAGAAAAAGAAATAAAAGGTATCCAAATTGGAAGGGAAGAGGTAAAACTATCACTGCTTACAGATGACATGACACTTTACATAGAGAACCCTAAAGTCTCCACCCCAAAACTATTAGTACTAATAAATCAAGTTTGCAGGATACAAGATTAATATACAGAAATCTGTTTCATTTCTATACACTAATGTTGAAATATCAGAAAGAAAAAGTAAAAACAAAAATCCCATTTAAAATCACATAAAAAAATACCTAGGAATAAACTTAACCAAGGAGGTGAAATACCTATACTCTGAAAACTATAAAATACTGATGAAGAAAACTGAAGATGATTCAAAGAAATGGAAAGATATCCCAGGCTCTTGGATTGGAAGAATTAATATTATTAAAATGGCCATACTACCCAAAGCAATCTACAGATTTCATGCAATCCCTATCAAAATACCCAGGACATTTTTCACAGAACTAGAACAAATAATCCTAAAATTTATATGGAACCACAAAAGACCCCAAATTACCAAAGCAATCCTGAGGAAAAAGAACAAAGCTGGAGGTATAACCCTCCCAGACTTCAGACTATACTACAAAGGTATAGCAATGAAAACAGCATGGTATTGACACAAAAACAGACACGTGGATCAACGGAACAGAATAGAGAGCCCAGAAATAAACCCATTCACCTATGGTCAATTAATCTATGATAAAGGAGGCAAGAATATATTATGGAGAAAAGACAGTCTCTTTAACAAGGGGTGCTGGGAAAACTGCACAGTTACATGTAAAACAGATTAGAACATTCCCCCACACCATATACAAAAATCAAAATGGTTTAAAGATCTAAATGTAAGACATGAAACCATAAAATTCCTAGAAGAGAATATAGGTAAAACACTCTGACATAAATTGTAGTAACATTTTCTTGGATCAGTCTCCCAAGGCAAAAGAAATAAAAGCAGAAATAAACAAATGGGACCTAATTAAACTTAAAAGCTTTTGCACAGCAAAGGAAACCATCAAGAAAACAAAAAGGCAGCCTATGGAATGGGAGAAAATATTTGCAAATGGTGCTACTGACGAGTTAATATCCAAAATATACAAACAGCTCATACAATCCAATATCAAAACTAAACAATCCAATCAAAAAATGGGCAGCACCAACAAGGATCTACTGTATAGCACAGGGCGCACGGCTCAGTACTCTATAATAACCTAAATGGGAAAAGAATTTGAAAAAGAATAGATACGTGTTAAAAAAAAAAGGGGGCAAGGATTTCCCTGGTGGCACAGTGGTTAAGAATCCGCCTGCCAATGCAGAGGACACGGGTTCGAGCCCTGGTCCGGGAAGATCCCACGTGCCATGGAGCAACTAAGCCTGTGCGCCACAACTGCTGAGCCTGCGCTCTAGAGCCCATGAGCCACAACTCCTGAGCCTGCGTGCCACAACTATGGAAGCCCATGCACCTAGAGCCTGTGATCCGCAACGAGAAGCCACCACAATAAGAAGCCCACGCACCGCAACAAAGAGTACCCACCCCCCAGCCGCAACTAGAGAAAGCCTGCACGCAGCAACGAAGACCCAACGCAGCCAAAGATTAATTAATTAATATTTAAAGAATGGGCAGAAGACCTGGATTGACATTTTCCCAAAGAAGACGTACAGGTGGTTAACAGGCACATAAATGGTGCTTAACATTGCGAGTTATTAGAGAAATGCAAATGAAAAGTGCAATGAGGTATCACCTCACACCTATCAGAATGGCCATCATCATAAGGTCTACAAATAACCAATGCTGGAGAGGGTGTGGAGCAAAGGGGCTCCTTGTGCACTGTTGCTGGGAATGTAAATGGGTACAGCCACTATGGAGGTTCCTTAAAAAAGTAAAAATAGAGCAATGACCCAGCTCTCTTTGACCATATGACCCAGCAATCCCACTCCTGGATATATACCTGGAAAAAATGAAACCATTAATTCAAAAAGATACATGCACCCCAGTGTTCATAGGAGCACTATTTACAATAGCCAAATGCCCATCAACAGATGATTGGATTAAGAAGTGTAATACACACACACACACACACTCATACACACACAGTGGAATATTACTCAGCCATAAAAAAAGAATGAAATACTGCCATTTGCAACAACATGGATGGGCCTAGAGAATATTATGCTTAGTCAAATTTAAGTCAGACAGAGAAAGACAAATACTATATGATATCACTTATATGTGGAATCTAAAAAATAATACAAATGAAAGTATGTACAAAACAGAAACAGACTCACAGATACAGAAAATAACCTTGTGTTTACCAAATGGGAGAGAGAAGTGGGAGGGACAAATTGGGGGTATGGGATTAACAAACTACTATATGTAAAATAGATAAGCTACAAGGATATACCATAGGGCACAGGGAATTATACCCAGTATATTGTAATAACCTATAATGGAAAATAATCTGCAAAAATACTCATGGGAATTCCCTGGCAGTCCAGCAGTTAGGACTTAGTGCTTACACTACAAGGGCCTGGGCTTGATCCCTTGTTGGGGAACTAAGATCCCACAAGCTGCGTGGTGTAACCAAAAAAACAAAAAATACTGAATCACTCACTATGCTGTACACTTGAAACTAACACAATATTGTAAATCAACGATACTTCAAAAAAATTTTTTTTAAATTAAAAACCATTTTGGAAGTTCCCTGGTGGCCTAGTGGTTAGGATTCGGGGCTTTCACTGCCATGGCCTAGGTTCAATCCCTGGTTGGGGAACTGAGATCCTGCAAGTAACGTGGTGTGGCAAAATAAAAAATTTATGGGTTCTAATGCATTGCGGATGGGACTGTAAGTTGGCATATATCTGGATGTATGTACACACACATATACAAATATATTTATGGTTCAGATTAAGGGAAAAATAAAAAATATCTACAAAAATATTTTTTAAAGGTAAAGTATGCTATGATAATTTTCGTATTACGTGTGACGTTAAACCTTTGTCAACATATACAGTTCATCCTGGGATTTAGATAAACCTGAAACAAGCCAACAAAATGGAGTAAAGGCTTAGAGAGTGCTTAAAAAACAGAGAGCTAGAAAAAGGCATGAGACTGGGGAAGAAGAGATTGTGTAACTCAGAGCATCCTCAGGACTCAAGGATGGTCCTCACCTAGGTGTTGGCCAGCACACCTAAGTCCATGACCATGGGTCCCACCCACCCTGGGCAGTAATAATCTGTGTACAGACAAAGCCTCTCAGGCTAGAAGAGAGGAGTAAGGAAGGCTGCTGTTTCCGTCTTTGTTTTGCTTGAGTCTCTAAAGGTAGGAGAGACAGAGTCTCTCATGTCTGACATGTAGCTAGTAAGAACAGCTAACACTTATCTAGTGCTTACCATGCACCAGGCAGTGTTCTAGATGCCTTATGTGTATTAACTGTTAATTCTTACAGCAAGGCCGTAAAGAGAGTATTCTTATGTCCCCATCTTACAGATGAGGAAACTGAGGCATTGAGAGGTCAGTGTAACTTGCCCAAGGTCACCTAGTGGTGAGTGCTGGAGCTGGCACTCCCAGTCACTGCTAGTCCCAAATACGCCCCTGCCTATGGGGAGGGAGGTGACCAGGCCACTTCTCAAGAAAGCCCTTCCAGGCCTGATATGCATGTGATTGATTCACTTGTCCAAGTGGCCAACATCTGCAGGTACCCTGGTCCTCAACCTTGGTTGCATGTTGGAAGTATCTAGGGCAGGGCTTTTAAAAGCCTACAGGCCACAGTTGGACTGATAAAGCACTGAGGAGAGAGCCCAGGCTGGCAGCTGTTGATTCTCATTCGAAGCCAGAGGCCCACAGCCTGTGCTGGGGATTCGCTCATTGAAGACAGTGATTTCTGGCAGTTCTAAAACTTCTCCCTCGGATATGGAGCAGTAATATGGGGGCACAAGGTTTTCCAACCCCACCCCTGGGCCCAGCTCACATCACACAGCATGAGAGGCTTTGATAAGTCTCCCAGGCCCTGCATGGGGCGGGTGCTCAACAAAAGTTTGTTGAACAAGGGCCTGGAGAAGAGCTGATGAGATCACCCACCTGTGGTTAGTACTGCTGAATTGGCCATTGTTCTGAAGAACAGATGAGCTTAAAACCTAAATTAGCTCAACCATATTTAGTTAGTGACGGCATATAATCCCCAGAGCTGCCTCTGGAGCACGTAGAAAGATAAATCAGATCTTTCCTCATCTATGAAATAGGGACAATAACTTCCACCTTGAAGGATTCAAACAGCTGGCACAAGACCCGGCCCCTAAAAACTGCTGGGTAAATGTGGCCATTATCATTCCCTCAAAAGTGTGCAACAAAGACGCAGGGACAAACAGAGCAACTTAACAAGTATCTATTGGCCACTCACCGCGGGGCAGGCGTTATGCTGGGGACGGGCCCTGTGGTCAAACGGATGATCCCTGTTTTCACTGGCCTCTCACTTTAGGGTAAGACAGACTAGAAAATAGAGTTACAGGGTCTGAGAAATTCTGAATTTATATTTGTAATATCCTAAAAATAAAATTTCATTTTCTCCTATTAGTTACTACATCTATACTAAGGAGTCATGTTCTTTTCTTTTTATTGCCGTTGAGAAAAATGTAAAAGCATAAAACATATTTTCTTCTGCAGCATAATGAGACTAAGTGACTTCATAGTATGCTACTCTGGATCTTCAGATGAACCATTAATTCTCCACCCAGCTTTAAGAGGGAAATTCTCAGAGGAGGAAACTCATAAGATGCTGGTGGATGTAATCAGATTAAGACCAGGAAATTGGTTCCAAGATGAGAGGATGAAAGGTGGTCCTGATATTGTAAAGTAAATATTTGGCTTAGTAAGAAAAAATGGCATTTAAAAAAGTTATTTTACATGGTAGGAGATATTTTCTGGGAAGGCCTTTACCTTGGAAAACAATCTGAGGGCATCACCGAGTTTTCTACAGTTAGGGAACTTTTGGTGCGGCTTTCACATAAAAAAGTGAATAAAGCAAATTATCTGTCCCTTTTCTCTGTCCCAACATTCGAGACCAGCTCTGGTTTCTATCCTGCTTCCAGACAGAGAGGGACTTAAAACCTAAATCAGGGCCCTTCCTCTGCTGCACGGCCTCCAGGGCCTTTCCCTGCCTCCAGCACAGGGGAAAGGATATTCCTTTTAATAACTACTTACAACCAATATCTACATGATTTGCAATAGTTTAATATTAGCTGAATATACTTAAATATCTCCTACAGTAACCTGATAAGAAATGAACACATAAGCCACCTATGCACATAATTTTTAAAAATCAATATAATGTTCAACTATAATACAGAGAAGAAATAAAAGTAATGTGGTATAGAGACTTCCCTGGTGGCACAGTGGTTAAGAATCCACCTGCCAATGCAGGGGACACGGGTTCGAGCCCTGGTCCAGGAAGATCCCACATGCTGCAGAGCAACTAAGCCCATGCACCACAACTACTGAGCCTGCGCTCTAGAGCCTGCATGTCACAACTACTGAGCCCATGTGCCACAACTACTGAAGCCTGCATGTCTAGAGCCCATGCTCCACAACAAGAGAAGCCACCACAATGAGAAGCCCGCGCACCACAATGAAGAGTAGCCCCCACTCGCCACAACTAGAGAAAGCCCGCACGCAGCAATGAAGACCCAGTGCAGCCAAATTAATTAAATAGAAAAAAAGTGATGTTATAAAATAATATATATATTTCAATAAGTAGATGCTTAGACATAGATAAACTAGAAGACATCCAGACAGAATATTGAAGTAGTGCCTATATGCACAGGTAGGATCACCATGAATGCGACAGCTACAAATGTAGCTGATTCAGGTGTGCTGTGCTGATGGATGATACCACTTTCCAAAATGAACAACTCTTGGTAATGTTCAGAGAAAAAAGAGTCAAACCTCAAACCTCGGGAGTTCCTTGGTGGCCTAGTGGTTAGGATTCCAGGCTTTCACTGCTGTGGGCCCAGTTCAATCGCTGGTCAGGGAGCTGAGATCATGTAAGTTGTAAGGTACGGCCAAAAAAAAACCCCAAAACCAAAAACCCTCAAACCTCTATTTGCATGGTAACACGTTCCTGGAAAATTTAAGTACATTAAAATTCAAAAGGTACTTGATATTTATATACATAAAATGAAGTTTTAGGGTCTCAGCTCGTACTGTCCAATTCGTAAGCCACTAGCCACATGTGACTGTTGAGCATTTGAAGTGTGGCTACTCTGAATGTTGTAGGCTAGATTTAGAATTTTTAAAAAAAGGACGTGATATATCTCAATGGTAACATATATAATGTTTATATCGGTTGAAATATTATTTTGGATATACTGGGTTAAATAAAATATATTGCCAAAATTAATTTTAATAGTTTCTTTTTACTTTTTTTAATGTAGCTACTAGAAAATTTAAAATGTGGTATGTGACTTGCATTATCAGACAGCAGCACTGATGTGTGGACTGAGCTTGG
Source organism: Mesoplodon mirus (assembly GCF_964341445.2). Lineage (NCBI taxonomy): Eukaryota > Metazoa > Chordata > Mammalia > Artiodactyla > Ziphiidae > Mesoplodon > Mesoplodon mirus. Next base: position 139,250,428 of record NC_138982.1, on the reverse strand, counting down.
TGGGACTTTGGAAAGTCGCTGGGCAATGGGCCAGTCCTCACTCTATGGGATTACCCAACTCATTGCACAATATCCCACATCCCTGGTCTTCCCCACCTGACTCCCAATCATTGTAACAACCATGAACATCCTCACATATCTCCAAAACACCCACCCTGGGGCAGGGGGCGGGGCACCACCCTGCCCTACAGGATGAAGCTCCCAGGGCCTGCCCACCGCCCAGCCCCCTCCCACTCTCAGCTGCACACTCCATGCTTCCACGTCCCTGAACTCCTCAGACACCACTCACACCCCAGTTTTGCCCCTGGATTCATCTTTGATGTTTCAAATCTCCCTCTGGCAGCACAGACTCAGGTCACTTAGTATATTTACCAACATGGTTCAAAAGCTGGGCCATAAAACAAATCTCAGTACATTTAAAAGGACTCAAATCATACAAAGTATGCTCTCCGATCACAACCGAATTATATTAGATCACAGTAGTTCAATATAATTGAATATCACAATAAGATATTCAGAAAAACTTTAAATATTGGAGACTAAATACACTTCTAAATAACCCATGGATCAAAGAAGATATAAGGGAATTTAGAACATATTTTGAACTGAATAAAAAGGAAAACACAACACATCAAAATTTGTAAGATGCAGCTAGAGCATGATTTAGAGGGAAATTTACCATTTAAATGCATGTGATAAGAAAGACAATAAGTTTAAAACGATCTAAGAAGCTAGAAAAAGAAGAGCTATAAACAATAGAAAAATTTAACAAAGCCAAAAGTTGGTTCTCTGAAAAGATGAGTAAAATTGATAAACTGGCAAAACTAATGAAAAAAAATACAAACAACCAATAGTAAGAATGAAGAAATATCTACTCGTCCTTTACATATTAAAACGATAGTAAGGAAATATTTAAACAACTTTATCCCAACAAGTTTCACAATTCAGATTAATGAAAAATTCCTTGAAAGACACAAATTACCATAACTGATTCAAAAAGAAATGGAAAATGGGAATGGCCTTGCATTTTAAAAATATAATCACTATATAAAACTTTTCCACAGAGAAAAATCCAAATTATCAAACATTTAACAAAGAATAATACCAACATTATGCAAACTCAGAAAAGGGAACACTACAATTCATTTTACGAGGTCAACAAAACCCTAATACCACATCCTGACAAAGACATTCCAACAAAGAAATTTACAGACTGAGCTCCGTCATGAACACAGATGCAAAAGTCTTCAACAGAATTTTATCAAATATAATCCAGCTATACATCTTGAACAAATAGGGTTTCTTGGAGGTTCAACACTTGAAAATCAATGTGATTTACCACATTAACAGAATAAAAGAAAAATCATACCACTAAAAAAAAAACTGACAAAATTCAACATCTATTAATGATTAAAAAAAAACAACAAAACCCTCTCACCAAACTAGGAATATGAAGGAAACTTCCTTAACTGGATAAAGGGCATCTAATGGAAAACCTACAGCTAACATCATACTAATGGTGAAAGACTAAATTATCTTCCCCTAAAACTGGGAACGAGGTGAGAACGTCTTGTACCAGAGGTCCTAGCCAGTGTATTAAGAAAAAAGTAAAAGGCATAAGATTAGAAGGGAAAAAGTAAAATTGTCTCTATTTGCAGACATGGTTGTCTACATAGAAGATTCTAAGGAATAAAAAATACTACTAGAATTAATAACATTTATCAAAGTTGCAGGATACAAAGTCAATATACAAAAATTATTTGTGTGCCAGCAAAAACTTATTTTTTTAGAAAATAAAGTTTAAAAATAGCATTTCCAGTAGTATCAACTACATAGAATACTTAGGGATACATTTAATGAAAGATAGGAAACACCAGACTGAAAACTGGTATCTCATCAATGAGAAAAATTTAAAATGATAAAAATTGATAAGAAAAATTAAAAATGATATAAATTAATGGAGAGATATATTGTGTTTAGAAATTGGAAGAATCCATATTGTTCAGGTGTTTAGTCTTTCAAAATTGATTCACAGATTCAATGCAATCCCAAAACCCCCAGCAGGCTTTAGACAGTCTGCTTCTAAATTGTATTTGGCAATGCAAAAAACCTAGAAGAGCCAAAGTTATTTTGAAAAACGAAAAATGCTGAGGCTGGATTGTGTTCATCTGCAAGGGCCGCCATAGCGAAGTATCACAAATGGGCTGAGTTAAACGAGAAATCTAATCTCTCACTCACAGTGCGGGAGATGGAAGTCCCAGATCCTGGATCAAGACGGCTGTGGGTTGGTTACTCCTGAGGCCTCTTCTTTGGCTTGCAAACAGCCTTCTCACTGTGCCCTCACAGGATCCCTTCTCTGGGCACGTGCATCTCTGGTGTCTCTTCCTTTTCTTACAAGGACACCATCCTATTGGACTACGGTTCTGACCTGATGGTCTCTTCTAACCTTATTTACCCCCTTAAACACTGCTCCCAAAGACGGTCACACGGGGGGTCATGGCTTCAGAACTTAGGGGGACACAAAATCAGTCTATAACATGGCTATCACCCCTAAAGAGTCAGATTTAGCTGGTGTGGGAACCCTGGTCACGGGATGCTTCAAGGCTTCCAGGGATTCTAATGAGTAGAACACAGTGGAGAACCACTGGGTGAAGACTAAGGTCTCAACCTGTGGATGAGCCAAGTCCGCAGCCTCTCCCGGGCCCTGCAAACTCCAACGGAGTGACGAGAGCAGCTGGACACCCTGAAGGATACTCAGTGAACAAGTCCGTGACGGGAAAGGGTTCTATTTCAGGCACTTCCTCCGCCTTGCATGGTCCTGGGATCAGCTGTGTAATATACTCACGGCCCAGAGCGAGGCTCACTAAATAGGAGCCGTTAGCCAGGCATTAAATGCCCATCCGCTCCACTCCAAGATTCTCTTTCCACTAAACCCCAGTGAGCCTCAGGCTGTGAGGGAAGCACGGCAGTAAAAGAGGAGGAGGGAGCCGCCTGTATTATTTAGCCCCACGGTTTGGATGTTGGTGGGGTTTATTCATTGTGGGGGGGCACCGGCCTCGCCACCTCTTGCTTCCCCTCCTCCACAAGCACACCCCCTGGTCGGGGGCTTTGACAGCCAGTCCATCTAACAGACACGGAAGGGTTAAAAACCAACCAGCCAATTTCTCCTCTAGTTGCTTCCTCAGGATTAAAGAGACTATTTTTAGGATTGATGTGGTGACAACTGGCAAGACTTTTCCAGTATTCGCATCTCCTTTGTCTGAGCTCCGGGCTCATCTCACCCCTTGGACTGCCCCCCCCCTTTTTTTCAACATCTTTATTGGAGTATAATTGCTTCACAATGGTGTGTTAGTTTCTGCTTTATAACAAAGTGAATCAGTTGTACATATACATATGTTCCCATATCTCCTCCCTCTTGCGTCTCCCTCCCACCCTCCCTATCCCACCCCTCTAGGGGGTCACAAAGCGCCGAGCTGGTCTCCCTGTGCTATGCGGCTGCTTCCCACTAGCCGTCCAGTTTACATTTGGTAGCGCACACACATCCAGGCCACTCTTTATATTTCCTCTCGGTGGCGACAGGGGTCTGCAGGGTCCTCCCGCCCCTCCCCCGAGTCCCGTCCCAGCAGAAAGCGCCTCTGCCTCCTCAGACTGACAATCTAGGGCGGCTCCGCAGGCCCTACTGCTGCCCACAGAACAGCTCCCAGCCTGATGGGCCAGCGAGGGAGGCAGAAGTTGCTGAGAAAGCAGTGGAGGGTCAGCGAGAAGACAGGAAACCAGGGCCGCCACAAAGCCCCAAAGCCAGCGCCCCAGGCCCCCCCTGAGATGGGAAGGCCATATGAGGGCTCTTTGGGCTCCACAGTCACAGGCTTGGTCCCCAGGCTGGCAGAGCCTCAGGGCTTTGGTCAGAGCAGCAGGCATGTGGAGACAAGCTGTAGAGTCCATTCTGCACAGTCACTTTCCTTTCTTCTCCTCGCTGTCCCCCGAGGCCCTTTTCCACCAGCTGCCGTGTCAAGGGAGCGCAGGCCCTGCCAGGGGCGCCGCTCCAGACGCCTAACGACCTGTCTCTGGGGCGGTCGGGCTGCCCTGACATGCAGAAGCTTTTTTAGAAATAAATTTATTTATTTATTTTTGGCCGTGTTGGGTCTTCGTTGCTGCGTGCGGGCTTTTCTCTAGCTGTGGCGAGTGGGGGCTACTCTTGGTTGCAGTGCGCGGGCTTCTCATTGTGGTGGCTTCTCTTGTTGCGGGGCACGGGCTCTGGTGCACGGGCTTCAGTACTTGTGGTGTGAGGGCTCAGTAGTTGCAGCACGCGGGCTCAGTAGTTATGGCTCACGGGCTCTAGAGCACAGGCTCAGTAGTTGTGGCGCACGGGCTTAGTTGCTCTGTGGCATGCGGGATCTTCCCAGACCAGGGATCAAACCCGTGTCCCCTGCATTGTCAGGTGGATTCTTAACCACTGCGCCACCAGGGAAGCCCACGCAGAAGCTTCTTGAGACAGAAAAAGCCAACCTCTTTTAAAGTGTGGCACAGGGGAAAAGCATTAGGATATAAGAGAGTTTGCTATTGGAACTTAAATCTAAAATCCTTTGACCACTCGAGAAAACAAATTACAGAAATATATAGGAAAGAATTCTCTTTTGCCTTTGAAGTGAGACCATAAACTCATCCGTTTATTTATTGTGTTTCTATGATAACTTCTTTCCATTTTCTAAGCGGAAGCCCCTGTTAGGTGCTATGGGGAATATAAAGGTAACTAAGGTGTCAGCAGGATTTCTTGGATTTCTGAGTCAGGCAAGGTTAAGTTGAATCCATTCCGTTTTTTGCCCGGCCTCGTCAAAATCCAAATTTCCCCTCAATATACTGGCAAGTTCCATGGGGGTTTCTGTCCTCAGAGTGGCTCTTGCTCCGGGTTTCTGCTGCTCTGACACCTCAACTGAGTCATGAAACTCTTCCTCAATCTGTTCCTTCCACAAAACCATGCCCTACACAGATATATAATTGCGATATATGTCATGAAGAAGTGGGAGGGTTGGGAAGTAGGAGTCTGTATTACAGAAATGCAAACAACTTCAAATGATGAGTGAGACATGCTGTTTTTTAAATGCCCTCCAGGACTTTCAGGTCTCGTCAGAACTGAAGAACAGGTACAGGACCTGTTCCCTCACAATAAAAGAATATAAAGCTGGACAAATAGGAAGCAATTGCTTTTGGACTTCGGATAAAAACCATCATAGGACCATGATGAAACTGGAGGAGAGTGAAACCTGAGGTGAGTGCAGACTCACCATGGCTTTCTGCCTGGGGACACTTCCCAACCCGGGGCACAGGGAAGGGGCCCGACAACAGCTGGGCTCTCCACTGGGGACAAGCAAGAGAGACTGGAGTTCAGGCCGCTGAGGTGGCTGGAATCCGCAGGGCAGGGTACAAGAGAGGAGAAAACCTGCACAGAGAAGGAGCTTCAGAAACTGCCATTGAAGCTCCCTTGAACCTCAGCCAAATGCTAAGCTGTGTGTGTGCGGGACAAGACTCCACAGGCCTTGCAGAGAATAGCTACTGGGGGGCTGTGCGACGAGGGGAGCTTTGGGAAATCACACAGTGCTGGAGTTCTGACCAGCCAGAGCGGAGACACCTAGCCTAACAACCCGGTCGTTTAGTTGCGACTCCTCCAGCCCCAGGGCAAGGGCCATCTGTCCCTCACAAAGCCTACTAACAAGACTGGGAAGGTTAAGCTCTATCAGCAAATTAACTGCCTTTCAGCATAAAACTACACATTATTTAAGGGAAGACAATGAACTAAGACAATGAACTAGAGACTCTCACCAGTGGAGCATCCACAGTATCAAGTATATAATCCAAGGGCGTTAGTGGTTAATGGAGACATGGGGACAGAGTTCCAGTTTGAGAAGATGAAAAGTTCTAGAAATGGACGGTGGTGATGGTTGTACAAAAATATGAATGTACAGTTGGCCCCTGAACAAAATGGGTTTGAACTGCATGAGTCCAGGAAGATGTGGATTGTTTTTCAATAAGTACTAGAGCACTATACAATCCACGATTGGCTGAATCCATGGATGTGGACCCTCACATACAGAGGGCAACTGTAAAATCACACATGGATTTTCAGCTGAGGGGGATGATGCTAATCAGTTATTCACGGGTCAATCGTACTCAATGCCACTGAACTGTACACTTAAAAATAGTTAAGGGACTTCCCTGGTGGCGCAGTGGTTAAGAATCCACCTGCCAACACAGGGGACATGGGTTTGATCCCTGGTCAGGGAAGATCCCACATGCCGCGGATCAACTAAGCCCGTGCACCACAACTATGGAGGCTGTGCTCTAGAGCCCGTGAGCCACAACTACTGAAGGCCACACACTCTACAGCCCGCGTGCCACAACTACTGAGACCACGTGCTGCAACTACTGAAGCCTGTGCGCCTAGAGCCCTGCAACAAGAGAAGCCACTGCAATGAGGAGCCAGCGCACTGCAACAAAGAGTAGCCCCCACTCGCCGCAAGTAGAGAAAGCCTGCGTGCAGCAACAAAGACCCAATGCAGCCAAAAAAAAAAAAAAAAAAAAACAGTTAAAATGGTTTATGTTACGTACATTTTACCACAATTTTTAAAAATGCCTTCGAAGACTACTGCTTCCAGGAATAACAAGGATAAGAGGTGCTCTCCTGCTCAAAACACTGAAACACCAGAAAAAAAAAAAAAAAAGAAACCATGATACGCAGACACTGGGCATCAGGCAGCACAAGACTAATCCTCCAGAAAGGGGAAAAAATGAGGTGAGCCATATAATGTCCCCAACTTACCATATGGACAGAGTTTCCAGACTACAGCATAGGGAGGGGAAACCCCAATGGAGGCCCGTGGGCTCCCTGAATTGAGGAAATGGAGCTGAGAGTCGAAAGAGGCCAAGGCGGCCAGAGTTGAGAAGGCAGAGTACCCAGAGAAAAGGAGATCATACAGAGAGTCCCAGAGATTTGCAGAGGGTCCCCCTTGAGTCTTCAGCTGAGTACTGACCAACACATGGAAATAAAGAAACTAACAGACTGGAGAAAGAATCACTCAAAAGGACTGGAGGGAATAACCCCTATGCTTCGCTCAGGACCAGGAATTGTTCCAAACAGCTAGAAGACAAAGGTTTGTAATTTACAAGGCATCAGATAGAATACTCAGAAGGTATTGCTACAGCAGTAAAGAAACAATTAGCCCCAGATTAAGATCTAGTCTGAACCAACAAAGTTTACAGCAAATGAGAAACGTATCCAACTACTGCCAAGTAACTGAACTACACTGCAGAACAAAGCTCAAGAATAGTTATAGGTATAGAAAACTATCCGCCATACAATAAGATAAAAGCTATACTGTCAAGCATTCAATAAAAAATTACCAGACATGCAAAGGAGCAGGGAAACATGACCCATGATGAGAAAATTAATCAATAGAAACAGACCAAAAAAGGGTATAGATGATAGAATTAGACAAGGACATTAAAACAGTTATTATAACCATATTCAAGAAGGTAGAGGAAATGCTAAGCATGTTAAGCAGAGACACAGAAATACTGAAAAGACCTAAAGTGAACTTCTAGACTTGAAAATTACAATGAGATGAAAAATACATTTGGTGGGATTACAAACAGATCAAACACTGTAGTAAAAAAAATATTAGTAAGCTTAAAGACATACGAATACTACCCAAAATGAAACAGAAAAAAAAAAGACTGAAAAAAATGAACATAATATCATTGAGCTGTAAGATAACTTCAAGTAGCCTAATATTCCTGTAACTGGACACCACAGGAAAAAAGGGAGAAGAACAAGAAAAAGATTTGACTAAATAATGGCTGAGAGGGACTTCCCTTGTGGTCCAGGGGATAAGACTCCACACTCCCAATGCAGGGGGCCCGGGTTTGATCCCTGCTTGGGGAACTAGATCCCACATGCATGCCACAACTAAGAAGTCTGCATGCTGCAACAAAGACCCAGCGCAGCCAAAATAAATAAATAAATATTTCCAAATTAAAAAAATAATAATGGCTGAGAATTTTCTAAATTTGATGAAAATCATAAACCCACAAATCCAAGAAATTCAATGAACCATAAACATAGGAATCATGAAGAAAACTAAATCAAAGGCACATCATAATTAAAATGCTTAATACCATTGATAAAGAGAAATCTTAGAAAGCAGCCAGAGAAAAAACGTACGTTACATACGGAGAACCAAAGATAAGAATGACATGAGACGTCACATTGGGAACAAAGTGAGCCCAAAGACAATGAAGCAAATATATTTAGAGAACTGAAAATGAAAAGCTATCAACACAGACCTGTATATTCACCAAAGATATACTTCACAAAAACGTGAAATAAAGGGTTTTTCAGATATTTAAAAGCTGAATGAATTCATCACTAGAGGACCTGATTCACAAAAAATGTTAAAGGAAGTCCTCCAGGCAGAAGTAATACCAGAATGAAATCTGTATCTACATAAAGGAAGAAAAAATACTAGAAATACTACATACATAAATATAAAAGAGGGTTTTCCCCCTATTTAAAAAATCTCCTTCTTAAGAGACCGTTGCTAGAACTTTGAAGTTCTTACCCCCTCCCAACACACACATGTAACTATGTGAGGTGATGGATGTACTGACTAACCTTATTATGGTAATCACTTTGCAGTATAAAGCTGGGAGGGGGAAAGAAGTCATTGAGATGCATAGCCTTAGCTATTAGAAAAGTACAAATCGAAACTACATGAGATGGCATTTCAAACCCATTAGGATGGCTATAATCAAAAAGATGAGAAATAGCAAGTGCCAATGAGAATGTGAAGAAGTTGGAACACTCATATATTGCTGGTGGGGATGTAAAATGGTGCAGCCAGCCACTCTGGAAAACAGTCTGGCGGTTTCTCAAAAAGTTAAATGTAGAGTTCCCATGTGACCCAGCATTTCCACTGCCAGGTACATACCCAAGAGAAATAAAAACATATGTCCATATAAAACCTTGAATGTGAATGTTCATTCCAGCATTATTCATAAAAGTCAAAAAGTGGAAGCAGACAAAATGTCCATCAACTGAAGAATGGATAATAAAATGTGGCGTATTCATACAATGGAATAGTATTCAGCAATTAAAAAGAAACGAAGTACTGATACATGCTATAAAACAGATGAACTCTGAAAACATTATGCTAAGTGAAAGAAGGCAATCACAAAAGGCCATATATTCTATGATTCCATTTATATCAAATGTCCAGAATAGACAAATCTATAGAGACAAAAGTAAATTAGCAGTCATCTAGAATTTAGGAGGATGGAGGAAATGCGAGCGACTGTTAAAAGATATAAAGTTTCACTTTGGGGTGATGAAGATATTCTAAAATTGATTGTGGCGACTGTTGCACAACTCTGCATATACTGAAAACGATGTAATTATACACTTTAAATGCGTGAACTGTATAGTATGTGAATTATATCTTAATAAAGTTGTTAGAAAAGGAGCAGTTGACTGTTTATAACAAAAGCAATTGCAATGTATTATAGAGTTTATAATTTAACTTAAAGGGTTTAAAATGTACAGCAACAATAACACAAAGGCCAGGAGGGGGAAATGGAAGAATACCGTAGTAAGGTATTCATAAGAAAACTGGCACGATGTTACCAGTATTTGAGGAAAGTTAAAAATGCATATTGTAAATCATAAAACAACTAAAATCAAATAGATAATAAACCAAAAAATTTAATACACAATTACTCAAAAATACGGCAAAAAGAGGGAAGTGGGAATGAAAAGATACCACAAATAGGAAAATAGCAAGATGGTGGATTTAAACCCAACAATACCAACAATTACATCAAATGTAAATGTCCAGACACCCTAATTAAAAGGCATAAATTATCAGGTTGGCTAAAAATGTAACACCTAACTATATGCTGCTTACAAAATACCTAGTTTAAACATAAAGACAATGAGGTTAAAAGTAAAGGAATGGGAAAAGATACACTGTTCCAACACTAACCAAAAGAAAACTGGAGTAACTATGTTAATATCAGACAAAGTAGATCTCAGACCAAAGAATATTACTGGAAATAAAAAAAAAACAGCCATTTCATAATGATAAGGAGTCAATTCATCAAGAGGACATATACTAAATATTTACGTACCTAATAGCACAGCTTCAAAACACACAAAGTAAAATCTGTTAGAACTCCAAGAAGAAATCCACAATTATAGTCAGAAGTTTCACACTCTAATGGGGAGAACAAATTGACAGAAAATCAGAAAGTATACAGAAGGCTTGAACAACACTATCAACTAATGTCACTGGTTGGTTGACATTTAGAGAACACTTGACCTACCAGAATACACATTCTTTTTAAGTGCACATGGAATGTTTGCCAAGTTGTGGCCCTACATCGTGGGCCATAAACCAACTCAATAATTTTAAAAGGATTCAAATCATATGAAGTATGCTCTCTGACTCGTGGAAATAACAAAATTAATAAATTAGAAATAACAAAAAGATATATGAAAAACCCAAAATATTTGGAAACTAAATAACATACTTTTAAAACAACCCAATGGGTCAAAGAGAAAATCAAAATTAAAAAGTATTTTGAAGTGAATCAAAATGAAAACACAACAATCCAGGTCCAGATGGGTTTAATGACAAATTCTACCAAACATTTATGAAAGACACCACCAATTCTACCCAAACTCTTTTAGAAAATCAGAAAGGAGGAATACTTCTAAACTCACCATATGAGGCCAAAAATAACGCTGTTATCAAAACCAGAGGAAAGATATTACAAGAAAAGATAATATAGACTAATATTCCTCACGCACATAGATGCAAAAATTCTAAAACAAATTAGAAAATCAAATTCAACAATACGAAAAAGGATGGTTAAATGGGATTTATCCCAGGAAAGTAAGATTGCCTTAATATTTGAAAGTCAATCAGTATAATTTACCATATGAACAAACTGAAAAAGGAAAACTGCATGACCACCCAAATGGACACAGAAGAGGCATTTGACAAATCCAACATTAATTTCTGACTTAAAAAAACTCTCAGCCGATTAGGAATATAAAAGAACTTGCTCGATCTGATCAAGGGCATCTATGGAAAACCTACATTTTGAGTGGTAAAACATTGAAGGCTTTCAGAATATGTGGTTGGAGAAGTTTCTGTTGCGGCCTGGGAACCTGAGCTCTTTTGGCTGCAGGGGAAGTGGCCAGCAGATAAATAGCTAGAGATGCAAGTCAGCCCAGCAGGGGCAAATCCTGACTCGACACTTTCCAGCTACGTGAACTTGGGGAAGTTATGTAAACTTTTGGGTTTGTTTTCTCACCTGTAAAACGGGTAAGAGTTAGCTCTGCTCTGCAGGGTACTTGGGAGAAAGTAAGTGCTGCGATGTGCATAATCACTCCGTGCAGTAGCCACAACATTCTACTACGCTTGAGGAAGTCATTCATGAAAAGCATGTTGGGAGACCGTGAGGGTAAGAGGCTGTGTCTCGGGGATGTGAGGAAGGTTGGATGGGGGCTGGAGGTACCAGATTCGGAGGCCGCCAAGGCCAGTTTGCAGTGGTGGCTCTGACCCTGAACTGGGGTGTTTTTCTAAGTGTGTATTGAGCAGCTAACTCTGTACGAGTACACTCATTAATCCTCATTATACGCATGTGGAAACTGAAGCTCCAAGAGGTGAAATAATTTGCCAGCCACACCACTGAAGGGATGCAGGCAGTGTGGCAGGAAGAGAGGGGAGGTTCTGGTGCCAGCCCGCGGTGGGAGCACTGGAAGGGGGCCAGCTGCTGCAGGCCAGGGACTACGTTAGGTCCCGATGTGCGAAGTCAAGCGGGGAAGAGGCTGATGACCGGGTGGTGGAGGGTGGCAGTGAATGAAGGGGCTCAGGCCTGGATACGTGGACCCACCGGTGTCCCCAGAGCCCTATGAGGCAGATCCGCTGAAGGCAGCTCCTAGGGGCCTGACTGGGGCCAGAATTTCCAGTGACTGGAGGGGGATGGGAAAGGGGCTGGGGCGCCCAGGTTGGAAGCAAAGGTTCAGTTAGGAGGCTGACGGAATGCAGCTGAAGAGGTATCAGAAATGCCCCCTGCCTGGCCTGGAGCCGGTCCTCTGTGACGCTACGTCCACATGTAGAACTAAACAAGGGGTCACCTGCAGGCCGCACTGCCCGCCAGATGCTGAAATGCCTCCACATCGGCTGGTCTAAGGCCCAAGACCCAACCCCTGCCCAGGGAACCTCCCACCTCTGCACAGTCCACCAGAGCCAGGGGGACACTGGCCTGCGGCACTCCTTAGACGCCAGCAGGTCGCCCCCTGCAGGCCCTGCTCCCGCCTTCTGTCTGCCTGGACGCCCTCCCTTCTCCGTCCTCCGAGCTCCTTGCCAACTCCTTCAGGGCTGATGTTACCCCCGGCCACTGTTTAGAATCGTGACCCTCCCCCTCCCATACACACTGCTTTCTGGCTGCATTTTCCTCCAGATTACCAGAGACATAACCAAACACCTACCTACCAGCGCACAGCACACACAGTTGACGCCGGCCTCCCCTACGGGAACGTCAAGGGCCTGAGGCTGGGCCTCTCATCGCTTCTGCTCCCTGTCGCATCTCCAGCACCTAGAACGGTGCCTGCACGAGCTAGACAGAGATTTGACGCGTGAATGAACGGACAGCGCACCGAAATGTCAGGGCCACGTGACTCACCCCCAGAGAGCACAGCGGGGATGAACGGAGGCTCCCCGGGAGAAGGGAAGGGGCGACAAGGCCCCTGTCCCCCAGGAGAGGTCCACAGTGGGGACAAGCAGACGCAGGCTCAGTCGTCTCATACGGGCCCAGGAAACGTTTGATGGCCACGTCCCTACAGGGAAGGGGTGTAGCAAGTGCTAAGCCTCAGCTGTCAAAGGTCTGGCCAACTTAGAGGCTGTGGTAGTTTTGAAACTGGAAGCAAAAGCAATGTGGCCTCCAATGAGGCCCCAGTAAAAGCCCAAGCCCCGCTGGCACCGGGGCAGCAGAGAGCGTCAGGAAGCGTAACGTCGATCTGTTCAATTGCTTTCTTTTTCAGGAGGCTGTTGGCCCACCCCGCTAGAACGGGGTGGCACTTCAGGACACGAAGCTTGGAGCTGGTGGCAGGTTTCTTGGAACTGACAGCAGGGAGATCTAAATTAAGACCTTTCTATCACACCGAATCAATAGTAGCTGAAATAGAGCGCTCAAGGAATTAGGCAAAGTGCCTTTATACATAACTTCTGAAAAGTGGAGAGAAAAAAGTTACGAAAACAGAATGGTATTTATTCACTCGAATCCCAAGGTATTTGCTGAAAACAATGACACCTCTGTTGGACACAAAAATACATGTTAGAAAGAGCAAGGCTTTCTCTTTGAAGTGTCCTGCCACAGAGGCCCGGGTACTAAATACTAACTGCTGTGTTGTGAAGGCTCCTGTGGCATGCCGAGGGCTGGCCCAATTTCAAGGGGGGGGGGGCAGATGAGTCGGTTGCCTCTGGCTTGGAGGTGTCCTCGTGGTTGTTTCTTGTTTGACCCTCCTGAAGCACACCTGCTCTGGATTTACCTGCAAGCTCTCAAGGCAGGGCGTCGCCAGAGGCAAGAAGAGGGCCTGCCTTGGTTTTCAGCACAGGAGGACCTGCAGCAGGGCCAGGCGAGGTGGGGGAGCAAAGCTGCTGTGGGAGAGGCTGACTCGGCAATGGACTTTGGGCCTCTGACTCTGGTCCAGCACGTCCTGGGCACTGCAGTGAGCAGCGTCTTCTTCCCAGGATGACAGACCCAGGATGGGGCCAGGGCCGGGGGAGGCAGGAAGCAGCCATGGCAGTGAGAGTGGAGACCCCCACCAAATGGAGCCGTGGGGAGGGACTCATTCAGCCTGAATCGCCTCAGAGGGCTTACGTGTTAAAGTCCCCTAATCACCAGGTCAAGTGTGAAATGAGAAAGACACAAAGGGCATCTTCAGTGCCATCAGACAGGCTTTTTCTCGTACAGACAAGACTCCTGCTTTCACAAATTCTTTGCGGTGGGCGGGGGCCTTATATGTAGCATTTGCCAATTTCTGTGGTGTAAATACTCCCACCATAGCCAATTTCAAGCCATCTATGTGACACCTATGTAATTTCTAAGGTAGCTATGTGACACCATTGAACAGAGTTGGGAAGAGATGCATAGAATCCCATTACGTAGTATTTTCACCCTACAGACACTATATACGTCAGTAACCAGCAAAAGCATGAATGATAAACTGTAGTAATTAGGAAGTAATTGCTTTTGTTTTCTATATAATTAATTATAAGTTTATGTAATTCAACTCTTAAGAGTAGTTTGTGTTTAACAGCCAGATCACAAAAGTTCTGAAAACCTAACAACTCGCTCTTGTTACTGGGGCCAGTTCGAGCAGACTCCAGCACCCCAGACCTCACCCACGCCAAGGATGCCAGCACCGGTTCTTGCAAAGGGGACGGTCCTCCATGCTAGTACCAGGCAACTGCAAGATGACTGGCACCACCTTCCTAGCAAGGTGTGGTCTGGCTTTTTTCCTCTCAACTCGGCAGCAATAACGAATTTGGCATCGGGCTCACTTCCTCACCACCCTACGGAGCAACTTCCCGAAGGCCCGCTGGCGGGCTGAGGTCCCTGCTGGGAGGCTGCAGGAGCCGGCAACCCAAGGAGGGGGCACCTGTTCCACGGCGGGGCGTTCAGGTCACTCCGGGCCTCTGGTGGGAATGTAATCTAACAGCTGTGAGGGCCGTGCACACAGGCGCAGGACCAACTTCCCAAGAGCTTCGCCAGGGACCACATACTCACTATGCCTCTGGGGCCCAGGTGTATCAGCTTTGTCTTGTTTTTTACACTTGCTGTTCAGTTTTACTGAAAACAAAAGTGCACACATTTTTAATGTACAGCTCCATGAATTTTCTGAATGACTCCGGTCAGCACTGCTCAGCTGAAGACTGCAGACCATTTCCAATGCCCTTTCCCCGTTAGCAGCATCACCTCACAGGTAAGGATGCTGACCTCTCTGACCAGTTTCCAGTTCTCGAAACTCACATCAAGGGAATTCTATTTTGTTTCACTACTTTGGCTCAGTACTGTTTGTGAGAATCGTCTGTGTGGTTTTGTGTAGTAGTCGTTCCTTCATTTCATTGCCGAGTATCCCATCACGTGAATAGGCCATGATTTGTCCATTCTATGTTGAGGGACATCTGGATGGTTTCTAGTTTGAGGCTATTATGAATGAAGCGAGTATTAAAATACTTGTACTACGGCATGCGATTCTGCTAAGTGCATGCCTTGGGATGGCACTCTGTCATAGGGTACTACAGTATTAGCTGTCAAGTCTTTTTTTATTTTAGTCATCCTGGTGGGCATCTATGTCACTGGTTTTAATTTGTATTTCTCTGATGATGGATATTGAAGAAATCTGGCTATCAAGATGCCTATTAACCATCTGGATATCTGTGAAGAGCCTATTCAAGTCTCTAGCTCATTTCTAAATATATCACCTTTTTCTTAACATCATTTTCTTTTCTTCTTCTTAACATTTTTAAATATATTCCGAAGCCTTTGTTGGAAATATTAAAAATTTCCTCCACTTCATAGCTTGACTTGATAGAGTTCTTAATTGTAATGATACAATTTATCAGATTTTTATCTTCATGGTGCTTTTCATGTCCTAATAAATCTTTGCCAAGGCCAAGAAGACTGTGTTTTCTGCAGAAGCCTTATTATTTTACTTTTCATATTTAGGGCCACTGGAATCCATCCATTTGGAATTGATGTTTATATATGGTTTGAGGTCAAGCTTCATTATTTCCCATATGTATGCCCCAAATTAGTGTTCTTAATGTGGCTAAAAACTTTTTTCTGATTATTGATGGTTGTCGCATTAGGATTTTGTTGTTTACTAATGCTGTTTAATTTCTGGATTTTGGCTGAATATTTTGTCTTTTTTTCTTTCACCTTTAAAGGGTAGATAGGAAGAGACAATATAAACTGGAGGTGATGGTAACAGCAGTTCTCCCCCCAAACCGGGGAGCTGGGATCACATGCCTCCTCTACTGGGATGAGCCTCCCCAGGCCTCTCCCATGCTCCAGTACAAACCCCCAGCCGAGCCAGGCATAGAACTCTGGTCCTAAAACCAAACTGAACGGAAAACCTACCTCAAAACTGCTCATCCAGGTGATTTGGGAAAGCCACAGGTGAAATTATCCTTTGCTACAGAATCACAATGTCACCAAAGTCAACTCAGGGAGAGTTCAGGAACAAAGCTGTTATTTTTCAAAACGACTTTGAGGTGATTTGATCTCTTCTCTCTCTGTTCTCTACTTGACTACGTTCCACAGTCTAGGCTACACTGAGGAAATCTCCTTATCTAACAAAGCTTTTCTTACACAGGACCACCAAGCTCTCTCCCTGTGCAATTTCCAGGCCCTGACCTTGGTGACAATCACTGGCTCCCCTTTATCACAGGCTTATGTGCTAGGCACTATGCTAAGCACTTTACAGGAATTTTATTATTAATCTACACACCTTCCTTGATACTTTTTTAAAGCCCTTCTCAGCACCTGAAATTACATTCTAAATTTGTTTACTGTCTGTAACTGGAAGATAAATTTCACAGTCCTTGTCTCTCCTTCACTGCCGTATCAGGATGTCGAGCCCAGGGCCTAGCGCACAGTAGATACTCAGTACACATTTGTTTTCATTGTTGTCCAGGGTTGCCCACCCTTCTCAGCAAAGCACTGAAGGTATATGGCTACTTGAAGGTGGACGTGTCCTCTAAGTAGATCATATCAGGGTGAAGAGGAGAAAAAGGGATCAGATACAACCGATGATCCATTCTTCTTACAATTATTTTTTTAATAAAGTTTGATGATTAACGTTTATTAATCAAGTTTGAGTAAAGTTAAATGTATTTCCTATTTCTTTCACGAAGGGTCATACTGGAGATGGTTTTGGTCCTCATTCAGACAAGCCTTCCCATCTACTTCACTGTCTTCCCTTTTTATCAGCCTCATCAGCAAGTACCTCATATGTTGACGAAAGAAATTTCCACTTTGCTATTATCTCTTTTACTTGTTTCCTTTAATCCATTTTTCCAGAGAGTGACATCTGATTGAAAAACTACCTAAAATAATTTCGTTGCTTCAGTTTTGTGGTGTGATCACTTTTCCCACCTGTTTCCACTCTACGGTCTTTGAAATTACCTTAAAAGTGTTGTAACATTTTGCAATGCTGGGGTACCATTTCAATTTTATATTGGATTATGCATTATTTATAGCATAGATTAAACTTTTCAGCAGGGAAAATAATCCAAACTCTTAGGAACAGTCATTGTTTTAAGTTATACACTATTTTCAATTAAATGCTACCGGATTAAAGACACAGACTGATTAATATTGGCTTTTTTTCAATCATCTCTTAGTGCTCAGCATACCAGAAGGTCCTCTAAAACGGAAACCCTTCTAATGAATCCACAAGGACCAAAAGGTCCTTGAAATCTGGCTCAATCTAAAACATCCATAAGCATATTTGGTCCGTGCCAAATGGTTTTGGACAGGACCAAGTATCAAGGACATTTTGGTGTGGACCAAAAGTCTGCTAACCATCCACAAGTACCTCAAAAAAGTCAATACTGAGAAATGCAATTTGATTAACTCTAACATTTTCACGTGTATTCACATGAAAAACCTCTTATTCTAGCCTAAACAGTAAACTCTACCATCTCTGTATAATCTTTCCATTCACAAATTTCAACAGCCCATCTTGTGAACCTGAGTGTAGCAACCTCTATCTAGGCAGAGAGGATGATTTTGATCCAGGCTCTAAGATGTCCTAAGACCTCTTGGTTAGACTCCTCGGACGTACCATGGCTCCTTTCCAAATGAAGTCACCTTTCAAAATGTCAGCGTAATATACGTCTTGAATTTTCAAGGAGAATACTTTAAATTACTTGACGAAGAACAGGTAACACGACAGTAAACTGATGTTATTTTAGAATGCTTTTTATTTCGACACTTACAGGACACGTGTAAGGCGTGTTCACAAGTATTTGCTTGAAGTTATGTACAAACCACGTTCTCTTTCTCTCCAGGTGCTCTTCTTTCCCTTTGTTCCTGCTGCTACAAACTGGGCCCTGTGTACCTTCATACCTACAAGTCCTCAGTTACTCTGAACATGCAGACAATGCTTTAGGGACCTGCTTCAAAATACAGAGGAAGCTTCTATGCACTAAGTCACTAAGACATCAAAACTCACAGGGAACCAAGGCAGAGGGAAGCGACCAAATCAGCTCCTGAACTTGGGGCTGTGAGCTTCTAGGGGGTAACAAAGAACACACGGAAAAACATTTTTGGACCCTTCCTGTTTGAGAGAAATGGAATGTGTCCAGAATTCATGTTTCTGTATTTACTACCACTGCCTATGAAGTCACTAAAGAGAACTAATTTTTTAACAGTTTCTAATGCAGTTACAGTTTTGTTCTCAGGCCACAGTACAAGACAGCATGCATTACTTTACACAAATGTCAAACACCGAACAATTGTAACAGGGACACCTCAGGACTGTCTAATTACACAAGTGTCTCTTTTTGGTGGTAGAATAAGGAAAGTGCCCACTGTGTGCTAGAGAGAGACACCCAAACACTTGTTGTCTAACTCATAGAGAGGGACAACATCACTAATGAGAATAGAAAAGTGTTCAGAGTAAGTTCCCAATGTGGGGCTGGGATAATGGATAAGGAGCCTCAATTTTAGGGGTTAAAAAAAGTCTTGGCTGATGTTAATACGTTTTTTGTGTGATTTTCAAAAATCATTATGTCTTTAACATATGAAAAACAAGCACTTATAAATCTACTGGGGAGAAATAAAATAATGAAATGAAAAATCAAAATCACATGAAGAGGAGATCTGAATGAACGAATCTTTTGGTCTGAATCAGCCAATATTTTAACATCAACTACAACCTATTCAAATGTGGTTTGCTTAAGCCCATTTTTTAAAATGCAGAATCTTTAAGGAAAAATGTAGGCATTTGTTTAGGAATACTGATCTCAGAAAACTTTAACGTGGGGCACTTTAAAAGGTCAAGGATACTTATAATTTAAGTCCTGCTTTGAGGCACTCACCATATTTTCCTTCCATCTCAGAGAGCACCTCTGCAGCAGCCCCAGCAATATAAGGATGTGGTTACACGTAACTTTTATCAGCCACCATTTGGCGATTATTAAGTGGCTAGTCAGAGTTGGGAGATGACTTCCTGTCAACTGTATTAAAGATTTCTATTTATTAGACACACGGTGCAAAGAATCTTCACGTGTTGCTTTTTATATCAAAGGTAGTATATTGTTATTCTTCCAAGTCAACAAACAGTATCTACCCTTTAGTGAACTGTAACTACCTAGAATAGTGGGGGGGCCTCTTCCGGAAGGGCAGGCTACTCCTCGGACAGGAGATCACGAGCCAGGCAGGCTGGGCAAGCGTTCTGCTCCTTAAGCCATTGCTTGAAGCACTGAAATGAGAAAAGACAATTAGCCAGTGCCTTTAGGAGCACCTGGAACCTCAGCCCTCCTGTACCACTTGCCTCAGCACACACGGCTAACCTCACTGTGACATTTGGTAGGGCCTGGAGCCACCCAACACGCAGGGACGCCAGAGCCTGCTCAGGGGAGGTGTCTGGACCAAGCTCCAGGAACAAAGAAACCCACCTCAGAATCTGACCTTGAGCACTCGGGGGCCTGACCTTGGGGCATGGCCTTGCCCTCCCATCCCCCCACACCCTGCTCCAGTCTCGTGCTTCAGCCGCCCTGACTTCTAGAGGCTGGCCCTTGGACTCACCCTGTCTGCCTGGTCTTGTTCCTTGCCCATCCCACACACCTGCACGCCACACAGCCTCACTGGAGCCTGTCTACCCAGCGTGCTCCCGGCTGGCCCGCTGCTGCTACACAGCCGAGTGTGTGTGTAAGTTCGAGAGCCCAGGCAGGACGCCCCTACCCGGGAAGGAGGAAGGCGGCAGGCCACGCGGGAGACTGCAAGCTGTCTGGACTCTTCCTAGTGAGTGTACTGTGTGTACCCCTTTTCTCAGGGATTCCTACACTGACAGGGCAGAGACCTGATCTGCTCTAACCCAGCAGCAGGGGTGCAGGACAAATGCTCACAGCACCCAAAACACCAAAACAGTTACCACAAATCCTGGAAGGGCACAGGCCAGAATCTCCCAGGATCAGGCACACTGGACCCAGTTAGGTTTAGTTTTTCTCCTCCAAAATGTCAAACTTCCTTCACCTACTGCAGTAAACTGACAACCTGCTGCACTGTGTACCTGTTTGACCATGCATATAAGAAACTGATGCGTACAGAAAACTGACTTCTAAGGAACTAGTGTTGCTTTGACTTTCAGCAACTATGGAGGCAACTGCTCTTCGGCACTCGTGACACAGAGGAGAGGACAGTGTGCACGGTGCCCGCTGCAGGCCCAGGAACCCGCCCCCCTTCCTGCAGCATCAACCTCTGGGAGGGAGACGATCATCGCAGACATGAGGAGGTTTAGAAAGTGCTTTGAAAACGCAAGTAGTGAAGCCTAGAAAACAAAGTCCCTTCTTATTTTCAAAATACTCCACAGTCAAAATGCATGACATGAGGATGGCCAAGGAGAATTCTTACCCCTTTGTGAAACTTGTGCCCACATTTCAGCACACGTACATTTTTGGATTTGAACACTTCTAGGCATATTTCACAGGAATTTGCACCGGACACCTGTGGAAACAAATGCATCTCAATAGTAAAGAATAACTCAATTTCTTCTGACTACATGAGCTCTTCTTATAAGTGGCCTTCCAGAACTTTCACAGCTAAGGTGGCAAATTATTCTCAATTATAGTTAAGGAGACTGAGGGAACAACTTATTTTCTAATAACATTTCTTAGGAAAAAATAAAGTGTTAATTTTCTCAGAGAAAAAAATGTTGTATGTGGTTAACTCATTCCCAGCTAAAATACTACAAATACCTACTTACCCCAACCCATACCTAAAGTGTGGTACTAGCTGAATATTACAAATTAATTGTTCCTCTAATTGTCTAACAGTTGGAGACAGTAATAAATTATGACATCTCTACACTATGGATTATCATGGGGCTGATTAAAATCATGACGGAATTCCATAATACCTGACGTGGAAAGTTAGTCACAAAAACTCTCTGAATAAAAGTAGGCTACAGAACAGTATGTATCATATGATTATATAATTCAATATTTTAAAAATAGAGAGAATGTGTATATATAGAGATGCCTAGAAAAGAGTCTAGAAAGATATAAAATGTTAACAGTGGTTACTGGCTACTTGTGGTTGAGAGATTTAACTTTTTTCTTTGCTATTTTTCTAAAGTTTCCATGAATGTGGATTACTTGTATAAATCAAAACAAAACGAACTGATGGCTCATTCAGCAAACATCCACGGTCAGGGACTGTGCGGGGCACAGCGGCACAGAGGTGAATGGAAGGGCTTCCGGCCCTCACCGCTCCCAGTCTGCTGAGCACAGACAGCGTGCTCTGTGTGAAAGCAGAGCGCCAGCCTAGAACGCCAGGCGTGAAGCTCTCCCTACGGCTCACAGCACTCACCTCACACCGCATCATTAACTTCGACTCTCACTCCCCATCTTAACTCTGAGCACCCTGAACGCAGGAAACGGCCTTGCTTATCTGTGTTCTTAGCAGCTGGCAAGGAACCTGGCCCCAAACTGAGACTCCATAAACTGTCAAGAAAGGGAATGAACGCAGCCCTGGCAGTGGCTTAAGGTCAGGGAGTACAGCTGGGGGCAGTGCCTGAAGGCTATGAAACCCTGCACTGCTGCACGGGGTTTTCTGTCTTTCCCACGGCACTGTTGCCGCTGCAGCAATGGGACAGATGTGCTCTCACTCCTCTCTGCGGCCCCCCAGGGAAGGGTCTGGGAGGAAATGGAGGTGTCAGCCCTGGGGAAAGGGCAGGTTAAGGCCTCTGCAAAGTTCAGAAAAATCCACGGTTAACTTGACTATTTCCTAGTATGGAAAAGTGGGCACAACATATTTCTCATTGAAAACAAAAACACAAATATATGCACAGCTGACTCAATTCAGTATACACACAGATACAAAAGAGTTTAGAAAAATATATACTGATGTGATGGTACTGGTTACCCTTAGAGGGTGGGTTTTGGGGTTCTTTATATGCTCTTTGTGTGTGTGTGTGGTATGCAGGCCCCTCACTGTTGTGGCCTCTCCTGTTGCAGAGCACAGGCTCTGGACGCACAGGCTCAGCGGCCATGGCTCACAGGCCCAGCCGCTCCACGGCATGTGGGATCTTCCCGGACCAGGACACGAACCCGCGTCCCCTGCGTCAGCAGGCGGACTTTCAACCACTGCGCCACCAGGGAAGCCCCTTTATATGCTCTTTTTATTTGGATTTTCTATTATGAACCACAAAACTTTTGTAATTTAAAAATACAAAGCAGGGACTTCCCTGATGGCTCGGTGGTTAAGTATCTGCCTGCCAATGCAGGAGGCATGGGTTCAAGCCCTGGTCCAGGAAGATCCCACATGCCGTGGAGCAACTAAGTCTGTGCACCACAACTACTAAGCCTGTGCTCTAGAGCCCGTGAGCCACAACTACTGAAGCCCACACACTCTAGGGCCCGCGAGCCACAACTACTGACCCCACGTGCCACAACTACTGAAGCCCACATGCCTAGAGCCCATGCTCCGCAACAAGAGAAGCCACCGCAATGAGAAGTCCGTGCACCACAAGAAAGAGTAGCCCCTGCTCGCCGCAACTAGAGAAAGCCCGCACACAGCAAAGAAGACCCAACACAGCCAAAAGTAAAATTTTACATTAATTAAAAAAAAAAAAAACCAAAGCAAATTACTTTTAATTTTTAAAAAACGACCTATGATTAGCAAATTAAGTCCCAGTTTCAATACATATTATTCTTATAAGTCAGCTTTTACACCTTTATTACTATCAACATCAACCATGAAGTAGAAAGCAATCTCTTCCCAAAAGGTGATTATGGTCTATCTTGGGATGGCCAACAAGCACACAGACACACGCGTGCACACACACACACACACGCACACAAAGGAGTTCACACGCACACTAACACATCAGTGAGAATGCCAAGAAGTTGACCTGGTTGTTCGACCACAGAGCACGTGACCAGCAGGAACACCCCTGAGAGAGGGAGGGGACTCCAGCCAGGCCTTGCAGGAATGCTCTGCATGATCATAAGCTTTCCCTTTGGGGTGGGACCCTCTGGGACCTGAGTGTATGTGATGTAGAAAGTCTCCAGAGGGTAGTAGAAAGTGCAAATGTATGGGAGGCATAAAAACGAGTTCACGGGCCTCCCTGGTGGCGCAGTGGTTGAGAGTCCGCCTGCCGATGCAGGGGATGCGGGTTCGTGCCCCGGTCTGGGAGGATCCCATGTGCCGCGGAGCGGCTGGGCCCGTGAGCCATGGCCGCTGGGCCTGTGCGTCCGGAGCCTGTGCTCCGCAACGGGAGAGGCCACAACAGTGAGAGGCCCGCGTACAGCAAAAAAAAAAAAAAAAAAAAAAAAAACGAGTTCACAAAAAAGATTCACCGCTTAGCTCAAGTCAGCAAACCAGTGCTCTCTGTGCAGTCTTGCACTGCTGACTACGCTTTGGGGCCTGCAACTCTTCTAATTTCAATTCCACCTGAACGGTGATACTGTAGCTGGACAAAAAAGGGAAATGTGGGGGCTTCCCTGGTGGTGCACTGGTTAAGAATCTGCCTGCCAATGTAGGGGACACGGGTTCGAGCCCTGGTCTGGGAGGATCCCACATGCCACGGAGCAACTAGGCCTGTGAGCCACAACGACTGAGCCTGCGCGTCCGGAGCCTGTGCTCCGCAACAAGAGAGGCCGCGACAGCGAGAGGCCCGCGCACCGCGACAAAGAGTGGCCCCCGCTCGCCGCAACTGGAGAAAGCCCACACACAGAAATGAAGACCTGACACAGCCAAAAATAAATAAATAAATAAATATATAAAAAAGGGAAATGTGCTCTGAACCAGAGTTCAATCTGGAGCCCACGGCTGTGAGCCGCCAGGCGGCCATCTCTCTTCCAGCCACACGTTCAGCCGGTCCCTAACGCACAGTCCCCAGCACGAGCTGGTCAGTGTGCTGAGGACGCTGTGCTCAAATCGAAGGAAGGAACACTGGCGAGATGCGCGAGCCACCGGTGCCTCGGATTCCTCGTTCGTCAAGACAGTCATACTGCCCTGTCAACTGACACCACAGACGTAACAGTATTTGATAAAAAGTTCTGTGTAACCGTAACGTTCTCATTGTCTGAAAGGACAACAAACACTCTAAATCAGTGTATCGCATTAAAGGCAAGTTAACTTAATGGGCTCCTTCCTGTGTGCCCCCCGCGCCCCCTGAGGGGAGAGAGCAGGGAAGCAACCAGCCTTTCCTGAGCGCAGCACTTGACTCCACCTCTTCTACTGCAGCACTTCATCCCCACAACGACCCGAACAAGCAGGTATGATTCGAGCTCACAGTGTTTATTAAGTGACGGAACCAAGTCTGTGTTATTCAAAAGCCCATGGTCACACGTAGAAGAAAATTATCCAAAAATCCATTTTTCCAACCATTCACACTTGATACAAAAAGTGAATTTATCTGACCATCCACAGGCCCAGCTCCCACAATGTGGTCACAGCTCTTCTTGTCACTACATGCAGGGGCCCCGAGCTACCCGTGAAAGTGGAGAGACAACCTTGCCATTCACTGGCTCTCCTAAGGAAACACTCAAGTACATCTAAACTTGGTTTCCAATTTCAAGACCAAATAAATTCAATCTAGAAAAATGGGGCTAAATCATGGATTAATAGTTGTTTCCTTCTTGTTCTTCATCAGAAGAACACAACTGACTCTGTGGTCATACATGCAGCACTCACAGAGACGTCGTCTGTCTTCTGCTCCTTGCTTGTGGGTGATGATCCAACCACCATGGAGGGCGGGCCCTGGGTGGCCCTGGTCACAGAAGCAGTAGAGCTGGGCTCAGACGGCCTCCTGTCCTTTCCTGGATTTGGCTGCAGCAAGAACATGGGAGCAGGGAAGCAAGTTCAGTTACCCAAAAACTTGACCCTCTTCTGTCTACTAAACGGCTCTCCAGTTTTGGGTTGGAAGCATTTTTTCCCACAATTCTCTTATTTTATAAATAAAGTGGAACATTTTATTGCATCTAAATGAAATACTTACCTTTTTCTTTTTCTCTTCATCTAGAATGTGTTCTGTCACTCTTTGGACAATTTCGTCAATACTCAATCCAGAGAGTGAGTTCTTGTTTTTGTTTCTCACTTTTTTAATAAAACCAGCAAGCTCGGTGCTGAAAGGGAAAGTGGGAATAATGTCAAGAGAAAGTTAAAGTTTTCTGCTGCAAAGAAATATTATGGGCCAATGTTAACCCAACAGCAAAAAGAAACAAAATCAAATACACACAAATAATTCATCTGTAAACAACAACAGTAACTGTATATAGAGAGCAGCAAAATCACTCTTTCAAACCACTATGAGAGTTCCAATATTATTTCTAAATATTTGTTTTAATAGACTTTCAAAGTAACAGTGTATCTGATAGATCCATCTGAGATCTCCATCTCTACTTAGAAACCTGACTTCTTACAGCCTGGACATACTGTAGCTTTAAGCAAAATCAATGAATGATCAGACGCCACTGGATCTGACTTGAAATCAATAAAATCTCTTTCTATCTAAGAACAAACTAGTTTTGTTGACTTCTTCCATTTAAAACTCTAACCAACAACAAAGTTTGCAAAGCCTGAATTTTTCATAGGTAGCAGTGGATGTGATTTATATTGTTGATCAGTAGGAACTCGGTATCTGCAGCACTAATACCTCAAATGCTTTAACATGCAGAAAATTAGGATGCATATCTATTTGGTGGTTTATATTCTGCCAGATTTAGTCAGGACTGCAAACAATTTTATTTGTAATGTACTTTTGGTAATTACAACTTGACTATTTTTACTAATTTGCATGGTAATTGCTATTGAGAGAACTTACAATGTTTATCAAACTTGGGCAGGGCTAAACATGCCCATGTGCAGACAAGATACACTTATTTCCAAATGGGCAGGGCTCCACTGACAAACGCAAAACATCAAATTTGGCCAATCATAATTAACTACTGGGTTTCAAAAGTCTAATCTCAAAGACTGTGACTAATAGTGTGTCAAAGACAGACATAACATGGGAGGTACAGAGGGTCATTCCTGGATGTGGATCCCTCTCTTCTGAGCTGCATCCCAGAGACGTTCCCTCCACTTCACCTTCTCTCCAGGCTGAGACCAGGAGTACTTCTGTCCCCTTGCACCCATCTGGAGTGAGGTCAGAGGTTGATGCAGAAGCACCGCTGAAGTGCCTGAATGACAACTCTGGCTGACTTAGTTAAAAGCAGCTCCCCCCATGTGCAGCAACATGGATGGACCTAGAGACTGTCATACTGAGTGCAGGAAGTCAGACAGAGAAAGACAAATACATGATATTGCTTATACGTGGAATCTAAAAAAATGGTACAAATGAGCTTATTTACCAAACAGAAATAGTCACAGACATAAAAAACAACTATGGTTTCTGGAGGGGGGGCGGGGGATGAATGGGGAGACTGGGAGTGACACATACACACTACTATATATAAAATAGGTAACTAGGGACTTCCCTGGTGGTGCAGTGGTTAAGACTTTGTGCTCCCAACGCAGGGGGCCCGGGTTTGCTCCCTGGTCAGGGAACTAGACCCCACATGCATGCCGCAACTAAGAATTTGCATGCCACAACTAAGGACCCTGCCTGCCGCAACCAACACCTGGTGCAACCAAATAAATATTAAAAAGAAAAATAGATAACTAATAAGGACCTACTGTATAGCACAGGGAACTCTACTCGATACTCTGTAATGACCTACATGGGAAAAGAATCTAAAAAAGAGTGGATATACATAAATGTACAACTGATTCACTTTGCTGTACACCTGAAACTAATACAACACTGTAAATCAACTATACTCCCCGCACCCCGCCCGCCAAAAAAGCAGCTCTCCTCACCCTCATAAGGATCCCTTTGTCACATGCTCACACACCTGACTCACTTGCAGATTACAACTAGCCTCGTCAGCCTCACACCTCTAACAAATCGGAGGTGCTGTCCAACGAGGTGTAAGTTGCTGTTGCCTTCTTTGCTACATGTGGGATTTTTTTCCCTGAAATAATGTAAAACGAATGTTTTGCAGTTCATTTAGTGATTCCATAACTAGTGTTGGAGAGTTACTGAGTTCATCAAAATCTTAGCAAACTGCCATGGGTTCTGATGAGGACTGATTCACCAGTGTTCAATGTTTTCAATCTACTGGCTGGAAACTGCTCACTTCTGTGTTTACAAAAGGAAAAAGTGCAGTGCTTGTCTTTCTGAGTAAAACAATTCTGCAGTCCTTTCCACTTCAGCCCCTAATTGGCTGTAATGTTATCTAATCAGGAAACCTCAGTTCAATAAAGCGCTTAACAGAGTCGCAGACGTTTTAGATTCGTACCTGCTGTAACAGGGGAACACCACTGACAGGTGCTCAATAATACTATTGAACGGCTTCTTTGGAGACGGGCTTGAACGGGTGGCACGTCCTGGAGCACCAGGTAACTTCTGATCCGCTGCCGGGCTTGGCTCTGACCGAGCTGCCCGGCCGGCGCTCTCACGCTCTGGCAGCCGGCCGGCTTCTGGCTCACAGGAGGGCGACTCCACTGGGCCATCAGTAGCAGAGACCAGACTAGATTCCTCGGGAACTGCTGTTCGGTCTCCAGTCCTGTGACTTGTAGAAGTGGAGGGGCCTTGATCATCATGGTCTGAAGACTCAGGAAGTAACTTGGGATGAATCTACAAGGAACACACCACAGGGGCTGGATCACTAAGAGTTACCTCTGTGAACAAAGACTAACAATTAAGCACAACTATAATAAAACCTGGCCGCTCAAGTGCACAGTATTTGAATTACAACAAATTAAGTGTTTTGTTCTTAAAAATTGCTGGCCACCTTCTCTTTCTCAAAATGATCTCTTCATGGCTCCACGCTGCCGGCTTCCGTCCCATCCGCTGGGCCCCGGCTCAGCTCTCCCCGCGGCCCGGCCGCCGTCACGCCTGCAGTGCTGCTGACCCTCACGCTGTCAGAGGTGCGGCCTCCACCCCACCCGTGCTACGCCCTCTCGTGCCTCCGTGCTTTTTTTTTTTTTTTTTTTGCCGCGCAGTGCAGCGCGTAGTATCTCAGTTCCCCGACCAGGGATCGAACCCATGCCCCCTGCAGTGGAAGCGCAGAGTCCTAACCACTGGACCGCCAGGGAAATCCATAAGGCCCACTTTGAAGAAGATTCCAGTCTAGAGTATCTTCCTGAGATCCAAATCTGCACATCCAAACTTCCTAATGGGCAGATCCACGTGGGTGACTGAGTCCAAGGCCACTCAAGCCCTGCGTCTTCAACACCGGCATCAGGGCGGCCTCCTCACCCCGCTCTTCCTCCGATGCCACTGCACTGACAGAAACCCAGAGTCATCCTCGAGACTGTCGTCCTTGCAGTCTCACAAGCAGCACCGCTCTTTCGTCTGACCTCCTGCGCACCCCTCACACCGGTTCTCTTCCCTGCAGTCCCGCTGCCTCTCTGAGCCGGGACACGGCTGGGGACAGTGAGCTGCAGCTGGCTGACTGGAAATCGCACACTCAGCTCCCTCTCCCACCACATCTCCACACCGCAGTCAAGCTGGTCGTCAGGTACACTGCTGATGTCGTCCCCTAACTGGAAACTTATACTGGCTTCTCAGTGACCCGAGGAAAAGTCCACACCGCTGAACACACCTTACACCTTAATAAGGCTCCCTTTGTTCCGGCCCGTGGGCACGAGATTATAATCTTTCTCCCTATAGGCCCCTTTGTCACCGTGGACTCCTTTTATAGCTATGAAAGGAGTGTATTCTCTTTTTTTCTAGCCTCCAAATATGCTGCTTCTTCCACTGGGAACACTTCGACCCTGCAAACACCCCACCACACACCCCTCCTCACACACACACCCCCTTACTCCTTTTGCCTGGTTAATTCCTATTCCAGATCTCTGACTCACTGAGACTTCCAACAGCGGAGCTTCTGCCGAGGCCTAGGCCTCTGGGTTACATTCGTTCCTCCTAATTTATGCTGCCATAGCATTCTATGTTCCTGTGAAAAATCTTGGCACACTTGGCTTATAATTATAGGTTTAAAGTCTCTCTTTCCCAAACCCATATGCACTTTGAGGGCACAGACCACATCTAATCTTGATCACCACTAAATACCCAATGAATGAACAGCAGAGAAATGACACAGTAGGTAAATCGTTTTTAGGGGTACTTATTACTCAAACTCCTGGCACACTGAGAGTTCC
The DNA here is from genome assembly GCF_964341445.2 of Mesoplodon mirus. Taxonomy (NCBI): domain Eukaryota; kingdom Metazoa; phylum Chordata; class Mammalia; order Artiodactyla; family Ziphiidae; genus Mesoplodon; species Mesoplodon mirus. Next base: position 139,220,923 of record NC_138982.1, on the reverse strand, counting down.
CAAGGAATTTTAAATTTTAAAATTACATAAACTAGAGTTAAAAATTAATAGTAAAATAGTCTATTGATATCTAATGCTTTTCCCCCTTCCATATCTGCTATAAGAACTTGGAAACACTATAAATAAGTGATCTTTAATTCTAAATAAAACTCTGTTTCTTACTCAGTTCAATGGAGAGAAAAAACTTTTTCTATGGAGAGAAAAAAACTGGTGCTCAATAGAAAATTTAATCAGTCCAAGGTGGCTAACCTTTTTAACGTTTTAAACCATTTTTTTTTGCAGATGAATCCACAATAAGTATGAATGCTTAGGGAGGATATTGGGGAGAAAAAGACACTCAAGATGAGGCCTCTGACTGCAGCTCCAGAGCCTACAATCCAAGACGCTGAATGCATTAACGGAAGGGTCACAGGGTGAGGGGTAAATACGGGCAGCCCTCACAGGGCTTAACCTAGCACTTAATGAAAACATTAAGGCAACTGTTAATCCATCTCATGCCCACTCCCAAAACAATAACAACAAACTACTTTTGGCCAGTTAAGAAATTGTGTTTCACTCCTTTTCTGTTCTCTTTCTTTCAAAAAAAAAAAAAAAAAAAGATGTAATAGACTTACTGTGTTACAGGCAGGAAACGAAAGCTCAGAAATCTGCACTTTAGAAAGTTCACTGAGCCGAGAACCATTTTTAATTGCTTGAATTTGTTCTTCAAACTGAGACTGTAGGTAGAAGGAAAAATGTTAAGTTTTTCTAACAAATTCCAACAGAAAACCACAACTGTCAATTAATACTTTTTTTCCCCTTACTATACATACATAACAAACGCTCAACCGTTTTCCAAGAAATATAACTGAGTTGCAAGGAAAGAAGTTCAAAATAAGTCCTTATTAATCGGAATGCTCTACAGCCTTATCAAACATAACTTTTCTAATCTTAACAATCAAGGGCTGAGTTTAAAGAGAGTTAAGAAGATAGCATTTCTTTCATGAAAATTTCTTAATTACAACAAAAAATAAATATTGTCTTTAACAGCTCAAAAAAGAAATAGTTTCAATATGACATGACCTCCTTAGAATTATAACCATCACATAGATTTTGACAGAATTATAAAATACTTTATAACTTACCTTTGCTTTCTCAATTTCTTCTCTAACATTAGAAAGAAATGATTCCCATGAATGTATGTCAGATTCCATGACAGGATATGCTGCAGAATCACTGAGAAAGTAGAAAAATTTATAAAACTGCTAATGTCCACTTAAAAATTTTTTTAAATTGAAAGCACTGAAGTACAAATGAAAATAAACATTTAAACACAAGAGAAACATGATCACACACACAAAAACAACTATTTTTAAAGAACTGTATATCTTACAGTCACTACACTTTAGGAAACTTTAACTGTTGATCTAATCCAAATCCCAAAACTGGTAGGCATAGAGCAAATATTCTCCTGAATTTGAAGATCAGACACTCTTCAGTTGACATCTTCATATTTAACATCAAAGGCTATCTTTGTATTGAAAAACAAACAAAAAACAAAGGCAGCCTGGAAACATCCCAATAAAACCCTCAACCCCATCTTATTGTAAAATAAAGGGTGGGTGTCTAACAGGCTATGTTAAACTTCTCAGCGCCTCATGAATCTGCTCCACTGAAAGTGACAGATAAGTTTTCTACTCCTGATTGAGAAGATCAGGAACACTACCAATCCGCAATGGTGTCAGTTCTCAGTATACGTCTTAAAGAAAAACCACAACACTGCTTTTATGGCTTTCCTCTTTTGCTATCCTTGGTGGAATGAGCAGAATTAGCACAGAATCCCTAAGAAAAAACGCCGTGTACTGTGAGGCTTAATAAGGAGTCAATACCATTAGATAAAATGAGGCCTGAGATATCTTTGTTTCCCAGATGCACCACAACGCATAGCCTACAGCTGTGCTGCATACTGGCAACTGAACACCACGTGGTCTCAACCTCAGCTGTACTAGTCCTGTAATCTGAATCAGCATATTAATTTACCTTTTTTTTTTTTTTTTTTGCGGTATGCGGGCCTCTCACTGTTGTGGCCTCTCCATTGCGGAGCACAGGCTCCAGACGTGCAGGCTCAGTGGCCATGGCTCACGGGCCTAGCGGCTCCACGGCATGTGGGATCTTCCCGGACCGGGGCACGAACCCGTGTCCCCTGCATCGGCAGGTGGACTCTCAACCACTGCGCCACCAGGGAAGCCCCCTCAATTTACCTTTAATCAGAAAGGTTTTCTCACCTTTCTGAAAAAAAACTTAATCTTGAAACATGAAGAAATAAAGAACTATACAATAAAACTGTTTTTCCATAACCCACAGAATCTCTGGTTCAACACTGAGGGTTTGAAATTTAAATCAAAAAGCACTAGGAGTTAAGAATTCAAAATCTGTGTGTGGTACCATTTGTTTATTTTTGTCTTATTTCCATTTCTCTAGGAGGTGTGCCTAAAAGGATCTTGCTGTGATTTATGTCACAGAGTGTTCTGCCTATGTTTTCCTCTAAGAGTTTTATAGTGTCTGGCCTTACATTTAGGTCTTTAATCCATTTTGAACTTATTTTCGTGTATGGTGTTAGGAAGTGTTTTGCACAGCAAAGGAAACCATAAACACTATGAAAAGACAACCCTCAGAATGGGAGAAAATATTCGCAAAGGAAGCAATGACAACGGATTAATCTGCAAAATACACAAGCAGCTCATGCAGCTCAATATCAGAAAAACAAACAAACCGGGCTTTCCCTGGTGGTGCAGCGGTTAAGAATCTGCCGGCCAATGAAGTGGACACAGGTTCGATCCCTGGTCCGGGAAGATCCCACATGCCACAGAGCAACAAAGCCCGTGCACCACAACTTCTGAGCCTGCGCTCTAGAGCCCACGAGCCACAACTACTGAGCCCGCATGCCACAATGCCCACATGCCTAGAGCCCGTGCTCCACAACAAGAGAAGCCACGACAATGAGAAGCCCGTGCACCACAACGAAGAGTAGCCCCCGCTCACCGCAACTAGAGAGAGCCCGCACAGCAACAAAGACCTAACACAGCCAAAAATAAAAACAAATAAATTTATAAAAACAAAATAAAAACCAAACCCAATCCAAAAGTGGGCGGAAGACCTAAATAGATATTTCTCCAAAGAAGATATACAAATTGCCAACAAACACATGAAAGGACGCTCAACATCACTAATCATTAGAGAAATGCAAAACAAAACTTTAGTGAGGTATCACCTCACACTGGTCAGAATGGCCATCATCAAAAAATCTACAAACAATAAATGCTGGAGAGGGTGTGGAGAAAAGGGAACCGTTGGTGGGAATGTAAATTGATACAGCCACTATGGAGAACAGTATGGATGTGCCTTAAAAAACTAAAAATAGAACTACCATATGACCCAGCAATCCCACTACTGGGCATATACCCTGAGAAAACCATAATTCAAAAAGAGACATGTACCAAAATGTTCATTGCAGCTCTATTTACAACAGCTAGGACATGGAAGCAACCTAAGTGTCCATCAACAGATGAATGGATAAAGAAGATGTGGCACGTATACACAATGGAATATTAGCCATAAAAAGGAACAAAATTGAGTTATTTGTAGTGAGGTGGATGTACCTAGAGTCTGTCATACAGAGTGAAGTAAGTCAGAAAGAGAAAAACAAATACCGTATGCTAACACATATACACGGAATCTTAAAAAAATGGTTCTATTGAACCTAGGGGCAGGACAGGAATAAAGATGCAGACATAGAGAATGGATTTGAGGACATGGGGATGGGGAGGGTAAGCTGGGACGAAGTGAGAGAGTGGCATGGACTTATATACACTACCAAATGTAAAATAGATAGCTAGGGGGAAGCAGCCGCATAGCACAGGGAGATCAGCTCGGTGCTTTGTGACCACCTAGAGGGGTGCGATAGGGAGGTGGGAGGGAGGGAGATGCAAGAAGGAGGGGATATGGGGATATATGTATATGTATAGCTGATTCACTTTGTTATACAGCAGAAACTAACACAACATTGTAAAACAATTATACTCCAATAAAGATGTTTAAAAAAAAAAAACCTGTGTGTGGAATATGATAAAAGGACCAGATGAAAAGTAATCCCATGTGCAAAAATCTATACAGAAAAGTGCTAAATGCTAGACTGAAGGAGACCCTCTAGGATTCCCAGGTAAACCTTACTCCAAAAACAAAGCAAAAGAAAGAAAAACAGGTAAAGATTACAGAGGGTTGAAAAAAAATGACCAGATATAAATATCTTTTGAAGTGACATGCCCATACTCTCCCATTAAGACTGTTAAGTAACTATTCTTACGGAAGGCAAATGTTTAAAAAGCCTTAAAAATGTGATCTTCATTCCAGAAATTTATTTCTTGCATGGAAATGACTAATAATTTAGCTATAAGGATAAAACTTTAGCTATAAGGATACTTGCTACAGTGCAGCTTTTATTAACAAAATGTGCAAACAACCCAACTCTCCCACTATAGTGGTGTTTAATAAATCATGACATGTTTGTACACTGGAATACTATTTAACCTTTTAAAATTAGGTTGGAGAAACATAATTATTGATATGAAAGGAAGCTTCCTGTATACTACTTAGTGAAGACTATAAATTTTTTTTCAAATACTTAATGGATGTGCTGCAAAATATTAATTAGTTATAGCTTAATTAAGAATTAGGATAATTTTTATTATTTTTGTTTACATGTTTTGATTTTTCTATAATTGAATATGTATTAACTATATTAACTATTAAAAATAAAGTAGTCCTGGGCTTCCCTGGTGGCGCAGTGGTTGAGAGTCCGCCTGCCGATGCAGGGGACACGGGTTCATGCCCCGGTCCGGGAAGATCCCACATACTGTGGAGCGGCTGGGCCCATGAGCCATGGCCACTGAGCCTGCCTGTCCAGAGCCTGTGCTCCACAACGGGAGAGGCCACAACAGTGAGAGGCCCGCGTACGGCAAAAAATAAAAATAAAAAAATAAAGTAGTCCTAATGTAATTTTTTTCTTAAATCAGCCCTAACCTTTTTTTACTCAATGACACTTCTGGAAAGACACCTGTGACATCACAATACCTGCTCATTAGCTTCAGGTTCTTAAGAAACCCTTCGGCTTGTGACTCCATGGTCTGTAACTTATATACTTCTGTCTCCTTCCAGTTTTCGAGCACAGATACCTACCATTAGATTAAAGAATGTAAGTATTTTAAAACTAAAACTATTTTAAAGTTGTTAAAACAAACATCCTAAACCACTTTCAAGTTTCTCCTTAAATGACATATGATCAGAATCACCAGAACTTAATTACGTTATAATTTCTCTAAGGTGAACATGAATTAAAACTTTTGGATTTGAAAATAGAATAACAAGATGACAGTAAAATTATATACCTCAAATTATACTTTTCTCAGATATGAAACTTTCCACATGGCTTACTGCTTAAGCCATATACAAGCACAGAGCTAGGTTACCTACATGTATATACCTGGTGTGCATAATCTATGGCCCTGTTCATGGTGAGCAGAGGGCCAGGACCCTGCAGAACAACCCCAAGGTTGAACCCTACCGAATTTAAAGGCCTCGGAAACAGACTTGTGGTTGCCAAGAGAGAGGGGGGTGGGGGATGTGGTGGGAGTTTGGGATTAGCAGATGCAAACTATTATATATAGAATGGATAAACAACAAGGTCTTACTGTATAGCACAGGGAACTATATTCAATATCCTGTGATAAACCATAATGGAAAAGAATATAAAGAAAAGAATGTGTGTGTGTGTGTGTGTGTATATATATATATATATATATATACACACACACACACATATGTATAACTGAATCACTTTGTTGTACAGCAGAAATTAACACAACATGGTAAATCAACTATACTTCAATAATAAATAAATAAGTAAATAATTACAGAATAGCTGCATTAAAATAAAATAAAAGCCTCAGAGAAGTTGTTATCAGCAAGGGCATCAAAAGGCTCTAGGGCATGTTTTTAAAACTTTAGACTCTCTGGCTCCCCGCACAAGCCAACTGGCCATTTTTGTAAAAGTCACTGCAGGAAATATAGACCTGCCTTGTTTTAATCCAGGTGTCAGTAACCTTGACAGGGCCCACCAGGCAAACCTGCTTGCCAAATGGTGGTAAATGGGAACTGAATGACTTGGGAACAGAGATGCAGGCATAGTATCCGCAAAGTAGAAGTATTTGGACTTTTTTTCCTTCCTTTCTTTACAAAAGCAGCTGCATAGCTGATATTTCACTGGAAGACTCATGTTTACAGACTCCATAAACTAAGCTTTTCCTTACTTTCCTAGAATAATCATAGACACATACACAAATAAATAACATTTACTTCTCAATTAGAAAAACAAAGACAACCATATTTCAGGAACTAAATAAAATAGAGCCAGAAGTCATTATTATTATTTTTGTCTCAGTAGTTTCTCAAATAGTATACTGACATTGGTATATATTCTTCTGCAGGGAGGAGAGTATATTCTTAATAAATGGATTATTTTCAAGTTCCTTTTCTAGCTTGGCAAATAGATTTTATGGTTGGCTACTTCATGGTGCATCACTTGATTAAATATGATGAAGTCATTAACAGGGTAGAGCATGGAAAATGATCGAATTATGTTAAATAAGCAGGTTATAAAATGTGGTGTACACTATGAGTACAGCTATGTAATAAATAAGCACAAAGGTAAAAAATTTTAAAGCTACAGGCAAGGAGAGAGTGCTTGTTCCAGGGAGGTAGGATTATGGGTGAAAGGATATCCCTCAGCCTCCACACTTCCCAGCAATGCTGTCGTGCCTCATGTGTAATTAAACCCAAAGTAAACAAATGATATCCTGCCATATCTGTCAGTCACCAAGTGTCCTGGACTCACCTCTGCATCCACAGCCCTTTGAAGACTCTCTTCATAATGCTCTTTCTCTTTCTTTATACACTCTTCTATTTTCATTTTCTCATTCATAAACGTATTACTGCAAATATTAAAGAAAAAAAACTTATTGAAAAAAACTTCATCAGTGAGATCACAAAGGCTGAAGCCAGGTTAGCTTTTAAGTCATGCCACGAAAAGACTTACACATCTTCCAGAGAAACTTCTTGCCTAATATTTGACTATATAATGCAAGACTCACATGTGCTCTTTGCACTTTACAAATGATCGAAGGAAGATGTGAAATTAAAAGTGAGTATTGGTGGGACTGCTGAGAAACTGGTTCACCATTTTTATGAGGCTAGGTTAAGTCTAAACTGGCTACTGAGTCAGAAATTCTATTTTGACCCATATTACAAGGTAATAACCCAAAGGAAAAAAGTGATATGCACAAAGCTGTTCATGGCATTACGTTTATAACAGCTTAAAAACAAAAACAAAAACCCGGCATGGACTATGATCTAAATGGAAATATGTGTATGAAACAATATTAAATAAGAAAAGCAGAATCCAACTGCTTACTACTGAATACACTGGTTACCAGTATGTACAAACATTTCTATTAATAAAGGTTAAAAGGAAACTTTTTATAGGTTCATAACAAAAATTCTTAAATAAATCTTTAATTGTAGAGCAAGAAACTACCATAATACAGTCGAGACTGTTATTTCAAGTAACATAAAAGTTTTTAAAACACATTTTTAGTTTCAGGTTAATTCAAGGGAAAAGAAGAGTAATCAACAATGATAACTTCAGGACATTTTTTACACCGACAATGTGAAACAAAAGGAGAAACATCATAAAATAAAAATATTTAAAGAATAAATTTATTTAAATATTAATTTAAATAATAAAATAGAGAAAAATTTAAAGAGAGAAACATAATTAATTAAAAGAAACAGACAAGTAAAAATATATTTGGGGGCTTCCCTGGTGGCGCAGTGGTTGAGAGTCTGCCTGCCGATGCAGGGGACATGGGTTCGTGCCCCGGTCCGGGAAGATCCCACATGCCGCGGAGCGGCTGGGCCCGTGAGCCATGGCCGCTGAGCCTGCGCGTCCGGAGCCTGTGCTCCGCAATGGGAGAGGCCACAACAGTGAGAGGCCTGCGTACCGCCAAAAAAAAAAAAAAACACATATATATATATATATATTTGGATGTCTAAATATGTGCAGACTGTGCCTCTGGTGTTAAAAGTATAGTAAGATGTTAAAATAAATTTAAGCTTAATTTGCCTGATTTCAAACGACTGGTCCAGAAGTAATTCACGTTCCTTTTCCTTTCCTGCATTTTCCTGGGTATACCTACAAGTAAGTATAAATCACCAAATTTTAATTAATTTTCAAAGGTTTTTAAAAACACGATCTGACACAGTAAATTCCTATATCCATGCAAACATTTCTTGAATTCTTTACATTTATTTTTGTTTCATTTCTAATATCTTCTAAATAGGCAAAGAATTTGGACGATTTTCCTTTTGGGAAAATTTCCTTCTACACCTGCAGGGCAGATCACCTTTTCCTTCACTCTAAGTCGCGTGTCTGCAGCAAAGATCCCCTGTCTCAGTCCTCTGTCAGGAGCACCTCCAGGGGCTTCAACACGAGACAGAGGAGTAAGGGGTCAGATCATCATCAGTTTAACGGTGGTTCTCACTCAAAATGAAAACAGCCTTCTATTCTTTAAAACAGAACCTCAAGTCCAATTGAACACACACACACACGCACTCGCATGCACACAGTGGGACAATTCTTCTAAACAAAGTGTGTAAATCTTTGATACTTAAGCAATGTCCTGTAGCAGGTGGGTTTTGCCTCTTTCACGCTCACCTATACACCTGTTTAATCATCTCTACTTGCTAAAAAACCCACGTTTCCACTGAGAACCAGGCTAAATGCCATTTCACTTCTTTTACAAAATAGTTCCTCTAAGTTCTCAATGCTAGGTGGCTTTTCATGGAATTTCTGCCTTCTTTCATAATTATCTCTGGCTTCTGCCACTGCACCTGCAACTTGCTCAGAACAAGAAAATGTGGCAGAAGTGATGCTCTGGGCTCCCCTGCTGGCGCAGCGGTTGAGAGTCCGCCTGCCGATGCAGGGGACACGGGTTCGTGCCCCAGTCCGGGAAGATCCCACATGCCGTGGAGCGGCTGGGCCCGTAAGCCATGGCTGCTGAGCCTGCGCATCCGGAGCCTGTGCTCCACCATGGGAGAGGCCACAACAGTGAGAGGCCCGTGTACCGCAAAAAAAAAAAAAAAAAAAAAAAAAAAAGAAGTGATGCTCTGACAGTTCTGGGTCTGAACCTTCAGAAGGTGGGCAGCTTCCACTTCTGCACTCTTGGAAGCTCTTAGCCACCACATAAGAGGTCTGGCTACCATGATGGAGACCACATGGAGAGATCAAATAGATAGAAGAAGCCACATGGAGAGAGAGAAGGCCTGAAACTGCATAGGAAGAAAGAGGCCAAGTCACCCCAGCATCGCAGCTGAGCCCAGCCACAAGAGGAACCACTGACAAGACCAGCAGAAGAATGGTCCAGCCAAACAGCCCAGACTGCAAGAGCAGGATCAAATAAAAATTAATTTAAGCCACTGAGTTTCTGGTGTTTTGTTCAACAGTAGATAACAATTAAGCTGAGGAATCATATGACATATCACTGTTTAGGGAAAGAGGGGTTAGGAATGGATCACAGAGAATCTTGAAACAAACCTGGCCCATCTAACAATTGCCTGAATGTATTACCAAATCCTTCATATTACAGAACCAAATTTTAATAATTTAAAGATTCAGGATGGAAGTAATAAATAAAATGATCATCACAGAATCTTAGTGCTGGAAAGAACCTTAGATCTAGACAAGCCCCCTCATTTTACAATAAGGAAAAGGGGTTTAAGGTAATGTTCACAGTAAGAGGTGGTGTTCAGACTGGAAGTCGGTTCTTTGTTGATTTGCAGTCTTACCTTTATGTAATTTATCTGCAAACATGGTAGGTTTATAAAAAGTTTTCGGTGCAATAATTCCCCAACGGATGTTCTTTAAGAAGAAATGAAAATACCTAAAATTTTCACTTTACTTGACATAGCTTGAAATTGAATATCAAAAACGAAAAATAACCCAAAATATACCCAAATAATAAATAAATAAATAAAAATCATTGACTTTCAAGTGTTACTTACATTTCACTGGCATTTAAAACCTTTTTCATCTTCTTCTTCAGTGCCTTTAGTCTCTCTTGGATTTCTTTTTTCTCCTGTTCCCATTTTTTAATTTCCTTTTCCAAATCTTCGAGGAACCAATCTAATTCTGTCTTTGAGATCTAAAAACATTTTAGAAAGTACCTAAATAAATGGGAAGATATACTTAAAAAAAAAAAAAAGAGCCTGAAAGACTAGAATTGTGGTGGTGTGCTAGCTTGACCAATGACTCCAGTTCCACAGAACACACACTCAGGAGCTGGCTGTATGTGCTACCCTGGCCGAGGCTGGGACATAAAGTCGCACAACACACAGCCTCAGCCCTTAAACAAGGACGGAGAGAGACATGACAGACTATCTGGTACTTGGGAAGGGCTTCTCAAAATCAGTGATATCTGATCTCTGTCTTCAAAAATGGGTCTGTCACATGGAGAATGGATTCCAAGTAGTGGCAACTGGTGAGGCAGAAGGTTAAAAGAGTAAGGCCGGGGCTTCCCTGGTGGCGCAGTGGTTGAGAGTCGGCCTGCCGATGCAGGGGACAGGGGTTCGTGCCCCGGTCCGGGAAGATCCCACGTGCCGTGGAGTGGCTGGGCCCGTAAGCCATGGCTGCTGAGCCTGCGCGTCCGGAGCCTGTGCTCCGCAACGAGAGAGGCCATAACAGTGAGAGGCCCGCAAACGGCCAAAAAAAAAAAAAAAAAAAAAGGGTAAGGCCTGTCTGTGCAAAAAAGCAAGAGGTGCTACATGGTTGGAGGATGAGGTGGGTGTTCAGAAGTCAGGGCACGGAGAATGGCATCTGAGGCACCTTGGGTTAAAATGATCAAGGGCCTTGTAAGCCATGCTAAGGAGTGTGGACTTTATCCTGCAGAAAACAGGAAGCCAGTGAAGGCTCTTAAGCAGGGTTGTGAGATGATCAGATTCTTATTTTAGAAAAATAACTGAAAGACAAAGAGGTAGACTAGGGGTAAGAGGGTACATGAAAGATGAGAACAGTGGCTTTCACATTTTCTTGACTTTCTCTGACACTTTCTTATTGTGACCCACAATAGCAAATACATTTTAATAATGATCTACAGCATATGTATATACATATGTATGTATGCATGTATATACACATAAAACTGAAAAAAAAATTGCCCTCCCTTTCTGAGATGTTTTCCGATATTTCTATTCTATTCTACTATTAAAAACAATTCTAGTCACCATCATTAAACTGACTTCATAGCCCATTATGAATTATAACCTTTATTGTTAACGACTATATTAGAAGAAGGTAAAAAAAAAAAAAAAAAACAAACTCACTGCAGGGACTTCCCCGGTGGCGCAGTGGTTAAGAATCCATCTGCCAATGCAGGGGACACGGGTTCGATCCCTGGTCCGGGAAGATCCCACATGCCCGGGAGCAACTAAGCCCACGTGCCACAACTGCTGAAGCCCGCGCGCCTAGAGCCCATGCTCCACAACAAGAGAAGCCACCGCAATGAGAAGCCCACGCACTGCAATGAAGAGTAGCCCCTGCTCGCCACAACTAGAGAAAGCCTGTGCACAGCAATGAAGACCCAACGCAGCCAAAAAATAAAAATTAAGTTAAATTAAAAAAAAAATCTCACTGCAATAGCCCAGGTGAGAGACAAAAAATAAAAATTAAGTTAAATTAAAAAAAAAAATCTCACTGCAATAGCCCAGGTGAGAGACAATGAGGATGACAGTGGTAGCTGTAGGGACGATAAAAAAAAATAAAGGAAACTTTAGAAGACTAGAATGGATAAGACCACGTGTCCGACTGGATATATGGTAAAGCAGAAGGTGACAGAGTTAAAGATAAGTTTCTACCTTGGATGAATAACTAAACAAAATTCCATTAACAAAAAAGGAGAATATGGAAGATGTACAGGAAAGAGGGAAATTAACCTAGATATGTATGTTTAAATAAATTTATGAGTAAACAATAAAATATATATAAGAACTTAATAATTTTGACCCCGCAATCATTTTCATGGGACAGAGTAGACATTTGTAAGTGTTTGACGAAGACTACAAATCAAAGGAATAAAATTCTGAATTCAAACAGTCTTCCAACATAGCCACACAGAAAGGAATGACGTATTTCCAAGTTTTGCTGATTTACACGTCTTCTAACAGGCTCTTCTGGAGTGGGTCAGCACCCCATCAAGTCAGGCACGTTCTGCTCCCCAAAGAACCTTTCCCAATATGGCAAACTCCAACCCCATTAATATACTACCGTCCAAAAGTCCATTCACCAATTAATTAGTTGTAAGTTGGAATGCATTTCCCCATAAAAAGCCATGTTAGAAACATCAGTTAAATAGCCAACACTTCTCTTCCAAGAAGCTCACAGTTACGGTGGTAAGTTGAATAAAACGAGGTCTACAGTGTTAAAGAAGGCAAGTTTCCAGACCATGAAGAGTCTATTTGACTGGAGAAGTAGTAGCCTCAACCGGGGTTCTGGGAGCAGAGACCTGCGGTGCTGGAAAGACGAGGAGGAAAGCTAAGACTCCCCTCTGAGACGGTTTTGAAAAAGACTGTCGTCTGTCTTCAGCAGCCTCCCGTCTTCCTTCTGGCAGCGGGTTCCGCCCTCTGGGGGCCCTTCCTCCCTCAACACCCTCGAGTTTCCCTGGACCCCTGACGTAAGCCCACCCCCAGCTGAGGGCCTGCCAACTCCCAGGCATCCTTCCAGAACGGCCTTCCTCCCCTCCCCTTGCCACCCCTCACCCCGAGGGCGCCTGACCGCAGCACAGTGCTCAGACGAACCACTTCAACCGGCCTGGAAGTATCCACACTTCATCCTTCAGCCTAAATGATCCTCTAAGCTACAGGGAGTCTGCACACATGTTTTATTTGGCAAGCCCAGTACTTTTCGTTTGCTTTTCAAAATATAAATGTGTTCTCTCTGTCTGGTCACAAAGGCCTTTGGTTTGCAATACCTGCCAGAATTTCAGGCAATATGACAAAGAGAAATGAAAAGCTGTTATCTTGATGCTCTGGACGGTTAGGTACAACACCCGTTGAGACAGCCTTCTTGGTCAGCTTTCTTACGCAGGTGTTGCCTTTTGAAACTTCTTCTGAACCTACGAATTCTCTAAAAGTGTTATGTCATTTTTCGAGGTGTCATCTCTTCAATGCCAGCAGATATACAGGTGGTGCATATGCTTGTAAGATGCCAGCCACTTATAAGTAAACACGCTCTAGACTAATATTTCTAACAATTACTATGTGAATCAGAATGGAGCAACATTTACAAGAGACTAAAAGAAGCACGTTTCAACTTTACTCTTTTCCAGTTTGAAATTCTACTAGTAACGACGGCTGCTTAATGAAGTCCCAGCTTCATTTCTGCTTAGGGAGCCTTTCATTTTCCACCTCTGACCAGGTTCCCTGTAGCCTGAACTTCCCGCTTAGGCTTAGAATGTGACCAGGTCACTGAGACATGGGTTCAGCTACAGAAACTTGGAGCCTCCTCCTTCAGAAAAGACGGTGTACCCTGAAGCCAAGTTACACAGACTCCCTGTGAAATACGGCTCTCTAGTCAAAGAGGCATCAACTTACAAAGACATTTCTCCCTCAACAGCTTTCGACACCAAGGTTTCGGATGTTCCTGGGAAGCAGATTTGCTAACCAGTCCAGATTCTTAATGACTTTAAAGTCCTGCCGCAGGAGTAGGGTTGGCCTCAGTGGCCTTGAGATGTGCAGGCCAACTGTTCTAAGGCAGCAGAGGCTCAACAGCTCAGTGACATTCCCTCCATCTTGGGGACGGTTCAACTCACATTTTCCTTGCTTCAATCCTGCTGATGCTGAATGTGCTGAGTCATTACTGCGACAGAGGTGACCACCATGCCTACTAGGCTTACAAGATCCTGTATTCTACTACCATGACCAATGTCCATACGCACGCCTTGCTGCTGACGGCCAAGCCAAACTTGTTTCTTGCCTCTATTCTAAGCCAATGATTTCACCTAGGATTCAGCCCTTTGGCTGGGAGATGATGTACAACCTCAAGGTTATACTGGGACATAAAAACCTACTTGGCAACAAGTACCTAAAGCAGTTCAGGTATCAAAAGGCACAAAGTATTACACACACACACACACACACACACACACACACACACACACACACACACACACACACACACACACACACACACACACACACACACACACACACACACACACACACACACACACACACACACACACACACACACACACACACACACACACACACCCCTACCTACAGCCCAGCCATGAAAAATGCTACATGAGCTCATCTGCCATTTGTACTCACCACGCTTTAATGACATGGCTGGCCTAAGGCAGCTATCATGAGCTTGTCTCTGACTACACGAAAAAGAATAATCTGAATGCCTTTCTTTGAAACATTAGAATAGGAGAAACAACAGGCTATATACAACTGCATCCTGTATTTGCACAGTTCACTGACATAATTATAAACACCTCTGAAAGTCTTTTTCTCAATTAGAGAACATTTGGTTTTTATACCTCTTTTTTTAAACCTCAACTATGTTTTAAAATAAATATTTGAAGTGCCTTCAATAATATATATAATTTAAAAAATACAAAATAAAAAAGAATGCTAAGTAAAGAAAACAGAATAAAAAGACAAGAATGATAATATAAAAACAGAGCCAGAGTAATATAAAAACAAATGGCATGAGGTCCTAACCATTCTTCAGAAACAGTATTAAAACTTTCTGGCAGTTGAAGTCAAATAAAAACAAGCCCACTGCACAAAGAAACACAGATAGTAAAAGCAGAGAGGAATGACTTCTCAGGGCCTCATAAAGAGGATGCTACATAAAAGTCCTGGAAGATCAGCACAGAGCCTGGCACTTAAGAAGCATCCAATAAATATTTGTCAAATGAAAGAATGGGTAATATCCTCAACTACATACTAGCAGTAAATAAAGCAACAATCTTCACAGAACATCCAGGCCTGATGGCCTTTCACGTAGGCTGACAGAATATGAAGACACAATTCACTAAACCCAGTTCTTCAAGGGCCCAAGTACAACTGTTTGATAACATCGGCAGAGCTCCTAGTCTGTACGCTGAGATCCAAAGATGGCTAAGAAACAGTCCTCACTTTCAGGGAGATCACAGTTTGGTGGGGGAAATATGCATAAAAGATAATTACTACACCATACACAAAAATTAACTCAAAATGGATCATAGGCCTAAGTGGAGAGAGCTAAAACTTAAAACTCTAGAATACAGGAGTAAATCTTGGTGCTTGGTGATCTTGGATTTGACAGTGGTTTCTCAGCTATGACATCAAAAGCATAAGCAACAAAAGAAAAAATAGAGAAAGCGGACTACACTGAAATTTAAAACTTGTGTGCTGCAAATGATACCATCAAGAAAGTGAAAAGACAACCCACGGAACAGGAGATAGAAGAAATAAAGTTGTAAATATGGAAGATGGGAGAAAATATTTCTAAATCATATATTTGATAAGCAACTTGTACCTAGAATACATATATATGAAAACTCTTAATTCAATAATTAAAAAACAAATAATGAAATTAATAAATGGGCAAAGGATTAAAACAGACACTTCTCCAAATTTTCCAAAGATATAAAAATGGACATTAAGCACATATAAGATGCTCGACACCATTAACCTTTAGGGAAATGCAAATCAAAACCACAATGAGAAACCACTTTACACCCATCAGAATAGCTAAAATCAAAAAGAGAGATGATAATAAGCATTAGTGAGACCATGGAGAGACTGGATCCCTCATACACTGCTGGTGGGAATGTAAGATGGTGCAGCTGTTCTGGAACAGTATGGAACTTTCTCAGACTCTTAAATATGGAGTTAGCATATGACCCAGCAATTCCACTCCTAGGTATATACCCAAAAGAAACAAAAACATATGTCCACAGAAAAACTTGTACTCAGATGTTCATAGCAGTATTATTCATAACAGCCAAAAGCTGGAAAGAATCCAAATGTCCATCAACTGATGAATGGGTAAATAAAATGTGATACAGCATACAAAGGAATATTATTCAGTAGTAAAAAGGAATGAAGTGCTGATACATGTTACTTGGACGAATGTACACGGATGGACCTTGAAAACATTAAGCTAGGTGAAAGAAGGCACTCACAAAAGACCACATATAATATGACTCCATTTATATCAAATGCCCAGAACAGGCAAATCCATAGAGTAAATTAGTGCTTGCCTACAGCCGGGGGAGGGAGGGAGGAAAACAGGAAGTGACCGGTAGTGGTTACGAGATTTCGTTTTGGGGCGATAAAAATGTTCTAAACTTAAGATTGTGGTGATGGCTACAACAGCGTGCACATACTAAAAACACTGACTATATACTTTAAATGGGTGAATTTTATGCTATGTGAATTATATCTCAATAATGATGTTAACAAAATGATAATTACTGGATAATATAGTGTGAGGCACTCATTATCACCACTGCATTAATAAGGGCGTTTAACCAAGCCTGAGCTGTCGTCAGTGACTGCTTCCTCAACAAAGTGATGCCTGAGTTGGACCCAAACAGCGAGGAAGAGTGAGCCAGGCTTGGGGAGGAAGAAGGCTACTTGAAGCAGAAGGAACAGTGCTGGGAAAACGTCCAGAAGTGAGCAAATCCCATGACAAGCACTATCCATTACGTAAGGAAGAAGGCAGAAGATGGAGTTAGATACCAATCACAGAAGGTCTCTTAAGCTCTTGGTAATTACTGAGCATTAGTGAATTACTGGTGCTAACCTACTGTGGCAGAGGGATGGCATTCACAGCCCCATCCTTCACCCCTCCCCATATCTACACCCTTTCTCATGGGACCTTGGCGTTCCCTTCACTAAAGAGGCAGTCTCTTTTCCCCACCCCTTGAATATGGGCTGGCTATGTGCCTTGCTTTGCCTGATGTGATATTAGCAGTGACTGTCCTCGCTTGCCCTTGTGCTTATTGGAAGATAAAAGACACATGGAGCAGATCTAGTTGCCCGTTGTCCCTGCTGAGGCCATTCTAGCACAGCCAAAAACAGCAGAGCCCTAGCTGACCCAAAGGTGAAACAGTCTAGCCAAGCCCAGTCGGGATCAGCTAACCCACAGACTCACACATTTAATATTTATTGTTATACATCACTGAGGGTTTTTGTGGGTGGTTGTTACTCGGCATTATTATGGCGTCGATTAATTGACAGGCTGCTCATGAAATGCTGAGAAATGTTTTTCATCTGGTTGCGGAACTGACATTCTCTTAAGGGAGGACAAAAGCAAGGTATTTGGAGCCTGACACTCACCACCTGCTCTCCTGCTTAGTACTGGTGTGACTTGGAGCAAGAAGCATTAGCAAGTCCGGCCTCCTTTTTCCTTATCAGTAAAATGGAGAGAATATTATATACTATACTGTAACACTAGTACACTAGGATTGTTCTGAGATTAAATAAAATAATACATGTAAAATATTTACAACTCAGTATGGCACATAACATGAGCTCCATAAATGTTAGATTAAAAAAAATGCTGGTGCAACTAAGGAGCCCGCCTGCCACAACTAAGACCCAGCACAACCGAATAAACAAATAACTAAATAAATAAATGTTAAAAAAAAAAAAAAAAGGCTGGGGACGTCCCTGGTGGTCCAGTGGTTAAGACTTCGCCTTCCAATGCAGGGGTTGCAGGTTTGATCCCTGGTTGGGGAGCTAAGATCCCACATGCCTCGTGGCCAAAAAAACATAAAACAGAAGCAATATTGTAACAAATTCAGTGAAGACTTTAAAAATGGCCCACATTAAAAAAAATATCTTAAGAAAAAAATTTAAAAAGGCTGAACTTGGCAAAGGCAATAACTGAACAGGAGAACCCCACCTCTATGCAGACGTGAGCTGAGGAAGTTTTGGCAGGCAGGGGCCCAAGATTCTGTTGAAACAGGACAAAGTTCCAAATTCTACTCCATAAATTATTCTGGGCCAAAATTATTTTGACTGTGTTTTAAGAGTCAATGTCAACTAAATCCCCATCTTAGCTATAAGCAAATCTCATTAAAGCACCTTAAGAACATATGACCTAGGAGAGATGGGGAGTGACTGCTTAATGGGTACAGAGCTTCTTTTTGGAGTGTTGAAAACGGTTCTGGATTAGACGGTGGTAATGATTATACAACATGATGAATATACTGAAAACCACTGAACTGTATACTTTATAGTGGTTAAAGGTGAATTTTACCTTAATAAAACAAGAAAGAACATATACCCTTGAGCAATATGGCAACCAGTTATAACCTGCTGGTTGCAGGTGAGATGTACATTAAAAACAATAGGAGACTCTGGCTTTAGAATTGCTATTTTCCTCTGGCAGGGAATAGAGAATTGGCCCATCCCTATCTCATGATAATCAAACTCCATCAGCTATATGCAATAGCTGGCCCAGATTTTTACTGATGCTTTGTAAACGCTCAGCACTTTTCAAGTGCTTTGTAAATAAGTGATTTTTCTCAAAGAGGGCGTGACAGCATTCTGGGTGGGACAATTCTTCCTCCTTCTATACGTACCTCTGGCCATTCCCCACCCCTTTCCAACCACCTCTGTGAGTCCTCACAAAACTATGAAGTAGAGATTACATTATTAATGAGGAAACTGAGGGTCGAAGAGATTGAGTAAATTATTTTAGGTCACAAAGCTATTAAGTGGTGGTGCTGGGGTCACGAGTCAGGCAGTCTGACTCTTACTGCCCAAGTGTTTTTTGGGTTTTTTTTGCACTGGGTCTTCGTTGCTGTGCATGGGCTTTCTCTAATTGTAGCGAGCAGGGGCTACTCTTAGCTGCCGTGCACGGGCTTCTCATTGCGGGGGCTTCTCGTTGCGGAGCACGGGCTCTAGGCATGTGGGCTTCAGTAGTTGTGGCACGTGGGCTCAGTAGCTGTGGCTCGTGGGCTCTAGAGTGCAGGCTCAGCAGTTGTGGCTCGTGGGCTCTCGAGCACAGGCTCAGTAGTTGTGGCGCACGGCTTAGTTGCTCTGCTTGCCTGAGTTCTTAAACGTGATTTGCTACTGCTTGCTTTTCTATTCTCTATAAGGGGGAAGGGCTGTTGTATCTAATATATCCAAATGTGGGATCGAGAAACTTTAAGTAAGTATTAGCTCATAACCTCAGTGATCTAAGAGAGTCAAAGGCCAAGGGAAAGATCAACAAAAGTGGAAATTTCTTTTTACGTTTGTAAAAGATTTTCTACAAGTGAATTCTGAGTATAGTCATGATTAGTAAAGTGGCCACAACTAAACCTCATTTGCTCTTGTGCAGACAACAACCTAAGGATCTCAGACAAGCAATTTATCCTGCTAGGAAACGGGTATACATTTTACATGGAAAGTCTAATAACCCAACTGGCCTGTAATTTGAGGGACTAAATAATGGCTCTTTTTAAAAAATGGACTGACTACTCTTAAGTACAACCACATGGAACCAGACCCAGAGCCTTAGCAAAGTTAAAAAGCAGGTCAAGAGCCCAAGCCCACCAGCCCAAGCTGCTGCCCTCTCACAGCCCTCCTCCCTGGGTGCTAATTTACTGGACATTTCTTGGTCAAGTGTACAAAGAAGCCTTGATGAGCTGTACAAATACAGGACCCAGTCAGACCAGCAGTTTATAAAGCTGGACAAGCCTCTGCCAGAAAGAAAGAAACCTCACTCACCAGATGCCCACCTAAAATTAAGTGGCTGAGTCTGCAAATCTGCCCTCAGCACTTAATCGGGTGAACACAGGCATTCCCGCACGGATTTATTAAAACTGAAAACTGAATTTTCCTGAGGCAATACAAAGTTTACAAAACTATTTTATTTTGTAAAGCCCCCCAAGTAGCTTATCCAAATTAGCGTTCTGTGAGCCACTGTGCAGGGCTTTACTTTTGCTCATGTTTCCCTCTTCACGATCAAGAAGACTTCATTCAACTGGGCAACTGAGCAGAAAGGCTGGTTCCTTCCAATTCTTCTCATTCTTCAAATCTCCCCAGTCTCATCCCAAGTAAAAACATGTCCTAAGGAATGTTATAACAGTAACCTTTACATACCAACCCTTTTCTTCTGGGCATACTTAAATCTCAATAAATGAGTTTATTGATTAAGGTCCCACAGCTCATTTTCTTCTACTTAATATGTGACGTCAGCTATTGACTCAGACATCTGGAACAAATTCTTCCTTTCTTAAATGGACAAACAGCCCTTTGTTACCTCTGTACAAAAGACCTCAGTTTTTATGAGATGATTATAAAATGGGCAGAAGACCTGAAAAGATATTTTTCCAAAGAAAACATTAAGATGGCCAACAGGTACATGAAAAGATGCTCAACATCACTCATCATGAGAGAAATACAAATCAAAACTACAATGAGATATCACCTCACACCTGTCAGAATGGCTGTCATCAAAAAGAACACAATAGGACTTCCCTGGTGGCACAGTGATTAAGAATCCGCCTGCCAATTCAGGGGACACAGGTTTGATCCCTGGTCTGGGAAGATCTCACATGCCGTGGAGCAACTAAGCCTGTGCACCACAACTACTGAAGCCCGCGCACCCCAGAGCCTGCACGCTGCAACTACTGAAGCCCGCACTCTCTAGGACCTGCGTGCCAAAACTACTGAAGCCCGCGCGCCTAGAGCCCATGGTCTGCAACAAGAGAAGCCACCGCAATGAGAAGCCCACGCACCGCAACAGAGTAGCCCCCGCTCGGCACAACTAGAGAAAGCCCACTTGCAGCAACCAAGACCCAATGCAGCCCAAAAAAATTTTTAAAGAGCACAATAAATGCTGGCAAGGATGTGGAGAAAAGGGAACCCTTGTACACTATTGGTGGGAATGTAAATTGGTGCAGCCACTATCGAAAACAGAATGGAGGTTCTTCAGAAAACTAAAAATAGAGCTACCACATGATCCAGCAATTCTACTCCTGGGTATATATTCAAAGAACATAAAAACACTAATTCAAAAAGATATATGCACCCCAATATTCACAGCAGCACCATTTACAATAGCTAAGATACGGAAGCAACCTAAGTGTCCATCAACAGATGAATGGATAAAGAGATGTGGTATATATACACAATGGAATATTACTCAGCCATAAAAAAGAATGAAGTTCTGTCATTTGGAAGAACATGGATGGACCCAGAGGGTATTCTGCTAAGTGAAACAGAGAAAGACAAGTCTCTATTTTATTGCTTATTTGTAGAATCTAAAGTATAAAACAAACGAATGAATATAACAAACCAGACTCACAGATAGAGAGGACAAGTGAGTGGCTACCAGTGGGGAGAGGGAAGGGGGGAAGGGCCTGATAGGGGTAGGGGGTTAGGAGACACAAACTACTATGTATAAAATAAATAAGCAGCAAGCATATATTGTACAGCACAGGGAAATATAGGCATTATTTTGTAATAACTTTAAATGGCGTATAATCTTAAATGGCATATAATTTTTTTAAAAAATTGAAATATAGCTGATTTACAATATTAGTTTCAGGTATACAAAATAGTGACTTGATATTTTTATTAGATTATATGCCATTTTTAAAATGTCATGAAGAACTTAGGGGTAAAACAGGAATAGAGACACAGACCTACTGGGGGTGGGCTTGGGGATATGGGGGGGGTGGGCTGTGACGGGGCGGGGGAGAGGCATGGACGTGTATACACTGCCGGGCGTGGGGTGGATGGATGGTGGGGGGTGGCCGCGTGGTGCGGGGGGATCGGCTCGGTGCTTTGTGGCCGCCTGGAGGGGTGGGATGGGGAGGGTGGGAGGGAGGGAGATGCAGGAGGGAGGGGATGTGGGAACAGATGTATATGTTTGACTGATTCACTTTGTTGTAAAGCAGAGACTAAAAAAAAAAAAAAAAAAAAAGACCTTAGTTTAAAAAACAAACGTACCATGATTTCCTCACACCTATAATTCCATTTTCCCACTAATTCAACTGGGCCTTGCCATGAATCAGTATTACTCCAAGAACCAGTCACACGTAACTGAAGGTCAATCTTAACGAATGGAATTCAAGATCAGTAGACTCAACCAAGATACTCTGGGTGACTTTAGGGTGACTTTACAGTTCTAGCATGCCAGCGCTCCATGCGTTTTTATATTTCCTGGGTAGTAAGATGAGGATGATGACGATAGTAGTAGTAGTAATGACATGGCAGGCCACACTCAGAGAGCTCTTGCTATGCACCAGGCAACGTTAAGGCCAGTTGGCCCTCTGCGTCCTCAGACGTGGAACTCTCAGATACAGAGGGCCAACCATATTACACCATCGTATACAAGGGACCTGAGAATCTGTGGATTTGGGTATTTCTGAAGGGGTCCTGGAACCAATCCCCTGCAGATACTGAGGGATAACTGCACTTTACAAGTATTCATCTAACCCGGCAAATGGGAGCTACTGGTACCCATTTTTTCCAGATAAGAAACTAAAGCACAGAGATGTTAAATAACTTGACCAAGATCAGAACTAGTATACAACTAAGCCTGGATCTGAATCCAGTCAGTCTGACTCCAGGCCTCACACTCTGAACCACTACTGCTACACAACCTCTCTCACTATAAACAAGAATTTAGGGACTTGCCTGGTGGCACAGTGGTTAAGAATCCGCCGCCCAATGCTGGGGACGCAGGTTCGATCCCTGGTCTGGGAAGATCCCACATGCTGCAGAGCAACTAAGCCTGTGTGCCACAACTACTGAGCCTGCGCTCTAGAGACTGCAAGTCATAGCTACTGAAGTCCGCGCGCCTATAGCCCACGCTCCGCAGCAAGAGAAGCCACCACAATGAGAAGCCTGTGCACCTCAATGAAGAGTAGCCTCCACTCGCTGCAACTAGAGAAAGCCCAAGTGCAGCAACGAAGACCCAACGCAGCCAAAAAAAAAAAAAAAAAAAGCCATGAATTCAGAACACAATGATTAAAAAATTTAAACAATAATAATAATAATAATTTAACCTGGAGCTTAGTCTCCAGAAAATAGTTTTGGGTTTCTTTTGGTATTTATTTATTTATTTTAACATCTTTATTGGAGTATAATTGCTTTACAATAGTGTGTTAGTTTCTGCTTTATAACAAAGTGAATCAGCTATATGTATACATATATCCCCATACCTCCTCCCTCTTGAGTCTCCCTCCCACCCTCCCTCTCCCACCCGTCTAGGTGGTCACAAAGCACTGAGCTGATCTCCCTGTGCTATGCGGCTGCTTCCCACTAGCTATCTGTTTTACATTTGGTAGTGTATATATGTCCATGCCACTCTCTCACTTCGTCCCAGCTTACCCTTCCCCCTCCCCATGTCCTCAAGTCCATTCTCTATTCCTGTCCTGCCCCTACGTTCTTCAGAACCATTTTTTTTATTCCATATATATGTGTTAGCATACGATATTTGTTTTTCTCTTTCTGACTTACTTCACTCTGTATGACAGACTCTAGGTCCATCCACCTCACTACAAATAACTCAATTTCATTTCCTTCTATGGCTGAGTAACATTCCACTGTATATATGTGACACATCTTCTTTGTCCATTCATCTGTCTATGGACACTTAGGTTGCTTCCATGTCCTGCCTATTGTAAATAGAGCTGCAATGAACATTGTGGTACATGACTCTTTTTGAATTACGGTTTTCTCAGGGTATATGCCCAATAGTGGGATTGCTGGGTCACATGGTAGTTCTATTTTTAGCTTTTTAAGGCACCTCCATACCATTCTCCATAGTGGCTGTATCAATTTACATTCCCACCAACAGTGCAAGAGGGTTCCCTCAGAAAATAGTTTTAGTTAAGCAAGCAAACTGAATTACGATATATGAAAATTCAGATTCACAGCCCTTTTCTTAGACTGCAACTTGTAGAGCTTCTAAAACACTGCAAAATAAACACTGTTACTTTAATATGTCATAAGGAAATTTGAAAGAGGCAACGAGAAAGAATCCTTTTGTTTAGCCAACAATGCAGTAGCTCAGCTAATTGAGGCTACACAAGCACAATTCTCCTAATGATACCACATGCTATTAAAGAGGGTTTCAGATAGGATTACCTTGTTTTCTTCTAGGTGCCTTTTCAACTTTTCTTCCAAATCCTTGGTTTCTTCTGAGCCCTTGATATTTCTCTGCTCATAACTTTCACATGCTTCCTTAAGCTGCTCTTGTAAAACTTGGTACTCCTTTTCAATCTGTGAAATACTCCCCTAAAAGTATAATACAAAATTATCTATTAAAAGTAGTTTTAAAAGCCTATTTCTGATCTTGTTCTGAACTGTCTCTTAAAATAAACAAAGGAGAATATATGGCAGGTGAAAATTTACAAGGGAAATGTCACAATAATTCAAGAATTAAAAACCCGTTACACTGTTTATCAAAGCCAGCTCTTTCTTTCTTTCTTTCTTTGGCTGCACTGGGTCTTAGTTGTGACACGTGGGATCTTTGTTGCGGCATGTGGTATCTTTTTTTGTTGTGGCGCACGGGCTCAGTAGTTGCAGCGTGTGGGCCTAGCTGCCCCGTGGCCATGTGGGACCCCAGTTCCCCAACCAGGGATCAAACCTGTGTTCCCCCACAATGGAAGACAGACTCCCAACCACTGGACCATCAGAGAAGTACCAAGCCAGCTCTTTTTTAAAAAAAAAAATTATTCATATTACTGGAACTCATAAGGAAACTTCTCACTATGTACCGTAATTAGCTCTGAATACTTGTTTTAGAAGAGTCCGATATTAAATTAACAGTTTGATGTGAATGTCATTCTCCACAATGAATATCAAGAACTACTTACCGGCTTTAAAAACTGCAAATATTGTGCATATTTTAGATATGAACAGGACATATTAATTTTGGCCCTACTTTTATAGTGTTTCAAATGGATAGTTGCTGATATTTTTAAAAGACGAGTTAAAATATTATCAATAAATTATTTACAGTTATGTAACTGCCTCCCAGACAGCTTAAAACAAAAAGCAAACAGAAGTCATACTGCAGTGTGAAATGTTGGCAAACAAAAAGCAGCATTTATGTATTTTTTTAAAGCCTTTCATACTGCTAAGACTGGCAGCAATCACACATTTGTGTCTGAAAGAAGCACCTGTTTGATGCTGGCAACTCCTCCCAGCTGCAGGTAACTGCTCTACCAAGATACGAGGGGCCTTGGCAGCCAGGCTTTGGAAATCTAACCCAGTGGCACAAACTTGGTCCATCTTCCCCATCTCCCGTACCTCTCCCAGCATCTTAGCATCTTCCAAGTGTAAAAAGGCAGGGAATCAAGGTTTTGAAATTCTGTAAATTATCTGAGAACCGTGAACTATGGCCAGGGTGACCATACGTGCCAATTTGCTGTGGAGAGTCTCAGTTTTTGTCATCCAGACTGAAAGTTCAGCTCTACGAATACAGCCCATATTTAAATAATCAACTAAATGGTGAACCTTACTATGACCCACAAGCAAGCCTTTACGGTTTCAGATCTTAGTTATTTCTGTTTTCAGTCTCAATTCAGCAAAAGGATCACAATGCAACTCAGTATTATGAATTAATTCATATGCCCCAAATTGCTAACAGAGACAGGCAGCAAGTTATATGCCATTTCTATGTTATTATACTTAAATTTCACCACAATTGTGTAAGAGGTATGTTATTTTCAGTTTTTACAGATCAGGAAACCAAGGTTTAGAGAAGGCAGGCAACTTCTCAAAGTCCCAGAAGAAAAGCAGCCGTGCTAGGGATAATTTTAAGTCTCACTGGTTGAGAAACCAGCAATCAACTATGCTAATGTCAAGGTCTTGAAACTAAGAGCTAATTTAAGAAAGTATTCGTGAATTATCCCAACACTGATGAGAATATTTATATGAGGGTAAAAACACTGGCTCAAACACAGCCTACCTGGTTAAAGCTAAGTAGTGTATAAGAACTCAATACCACTCATTCTACTTGGTATACACTCATATTCAGCCAACAATGTTCACCACAGCACTGTAAGCATGAAAAGCTAACATAATCTAAATGTTCAACAAAAGAATCTAGTCAAATAAACTATGAATTCATATAATGGAATACCAAGCATGCATTAAAAATGTTGGTGAAAATTGGTATTTACTGACATGGAAAAAAGTCCACAATATATTAAGACTGAAAATTTCAAGTGTAACATATATGGTATGATCCCATCTTTTAAAAAGCATTGCTTAAATAAACAAACAAACAAATAAATAAATAAATAAAATAAAAAGCATTGCTAACTTGAATGCCAATGTTGAAGTAAAACCTGAAGGCTGCATGCACATCAAATTCTAACATGGGTGATGGGAATGTAGATAATTTTCAATTTCTCTTTCATAATTTTCAGTATTGTTCATTAAAAAAATTTAAGGGCTCTATATTATATTTTATAATTGGCTAAAACTGTAAAGCTATTTGTAAAAATAGTAGCAGGCAACACAAAGTTCTAACCTTACTTATTCCTAATTAATTACACATCTGATATTATAAATCACTCTTAATCAGTGATCATAGAATCGCTTCATTTTTAAATGACAGAGTAATATTCATTATATGGATGTACCATAATTCACTTAACTAGTGAATATAGATGCATATTCACATTGTATTCAATTTTCTGTTGACATAAATACAGATAATATACAAATATCCTGTTCACTGGTCTCTGTACACATATATGAACGCAGATAAATTCCAAACTGCCTTCCCCCAAAATTTGCATTTTTATATTCTTTCAATAATGTATAAATGATTGTTTTTCTTACTTCCATTGGGGTTGGGCATCATTTTCTATGTTTAAAAATTATCCTTATTTCTTTTATTGCAGATTGTCTATTCCCATCCATTCCCATTTTTGTGTCAGATTATTAATTTTTTCCTTATTGATTTACAGCAACTTCATATGCTAAGCAAGGAAATTAGTTCTCTGTCCTATGCTGCAAATAATTTTCCTAGTTGGTCATTTGTGTTTTGATGCTGTATATATTTGTTCATACATATATATATGTTATGTGCATGTATAGACACATTACATATGTGTGTGTAAACACATATACGCAAATACTTTTCTGTCCTGCTGTTCATTAATCTTATTTAAAAAATTTTCCTTTTCTTCTAGGTACTCTTCTAGGTCCATCTTTAATTTTTTTATTTATTTTTTATTTATTTTTTATTTATTTATTTTTTTGCGGTACACAGGCCTCTCACTGTTGTGGCCTCTCCCGTTGCGGAGCACAGGCTCCAGATGCCCAGGCTCAGCGGCCGTGGCTCACAGGCCCAGCCGCTCCGCGGCATGTGGGATCCTCCTGGACCGGGGCACAAACCCGTGTCCCCTGCATCGGCAGGCAGACTCTCAACCACTGCGCCACCAGGGAAGCCCTAGGTCCATTTTTTAATATTTAAATATTTTATCTGCCTGGAATTTATTCTGGTATATGGAATGAGGTAGGGATCCAAACTTATTTTTTCTAGATGGCAACCCACTTCTACGAACACCACGTATTTAACAATCTACTTTTTGCTCACCAACAGCTAGCATTTTTATTAGACCTTAAATTTCTATATTTTGTTCTATTGGATTCTTCGTCTAATGATCTATTTATGTGCTAATATAGATTTATATTATGTTTTGATACCTACCTGCACAACTCCCCTTCCTATAGTTTCTTTTCCATGGGCATTCTTGATGTTTGTTTTTCCATATGAAGTTTAGAATCAATTTGTCCAGTTTCAAATAAATTCTGTGCAGTAGCCAGCCACCAAGGTGGCCCCCAAGATCCTTGCCTCTTGGTATTCATGCCATTGTATAATCCTCGCCTACAATGTATCAGGGTTGGTGGGTTGGTCTATGTGACCAAGACAAATACAGGAGAAGCGATACACTGTGACTTCCTAAAGTAGGTCATGAAAGCCACTGCTACTTCTGTCTTGGATCACCCACTCTGGGGAAAGCCAGGCCTCAGGAAGACACTCAAGCAGCCCTAGGTGGAGGTCCACAGGCAAGGAACTCATGCTTCCTGCCAACAGCCAGCACCAACTTGCTAGGCATGTGAATGAGCCATCCTGGAGGTAGCACCTCCGGTCCCAGTTACTCCTGCAGATGCTTGAGCCAAGGTCAACACTTTGACTGCAACTCATAAGAAATATCTGGAATGACCCAGCTAAATTGCTCCTCCATTCCTGACTCATAGAAATTGTGAGGTAGCTTGTTATGAAGCAATAGATAACTAATACACTCTGTTCATGTTTGTTTTGAGACTGTGTTAAATTAAAATCTTTAGAGAGAAACAATCTCTTTAATAATAGGTCTTCCTATTCAAGTACACTTAACATTTTCCCATTAAGTCTTCTGTGTGTCTCAGTAGCATTTTAAAGTCTTCTTTCACAGGTTTACATATTTTATCTTTTTGATGCTATTGAAAACATAATCTTTAATATAATTTGCAATGGGTTGTTTATAACTGGAAAGGAATTTTATCCAATCAACCTTCTGAATTATCTTACATTTTGGTATTGGGTTTTCGGTTGATCACTTTGGATGTTCCAGGGACAGAGTCTTAGCCTCTGTAAATAATGATACTCATACCTCCACCTTTAAAATCTTATTTTTTTCTCGTATCTGATTTTGTCAGCTAATATCTCCAGGATAATAATAAATATTAATGACGATATATAACCTTTAAGCAAGATGACGCATTTGGCTTAAGAAAGATACAAGCATGTTGAAAAGTATTCACCTATTCCCATTTGATTATGAGTTGTAGTCAAGAAAAAAACTTGAATTTTTTCCAATACCCTATCAGCAACTATGGAGTTGATCAAATGACTTTTCTCTTAAGATATGTTAACACAGTAATTATATTAATAGATTTTCTAATTGAATCATTCTTAAAGCGGTGAAGGTTTTTATAATAATTTCTGTGTTACTCATGTGAATAAGCTTTTATTTATAAATTAACACAGGCTCATTATACCAGTTAAAACAATAAAGCCGTTAGACTTCACAATCAGTAAAGCTGGAAAAAACTTACCTTTTCCTCTGCCTCTCCTTCCCAAATTCGAACAATAACAACCAAACAATAATTTTTTGTTATGTTCTAAAGCTTATTCTATAATGTTTTGTATGGAATAACTGGCTTCAAAATAGTTCTAAGTTCGTCATTCCCATCTAGTTAAAAGTAAAGAAAATTAAACCTTTAAACAGTTTAATAGGATTTTGACTCACCTGTTGTGCCTCAAAAGGATCATACGGCTCAGTATTGACTTCTTGATGCATTATATTCCAAGACACCTTTGGGGCAAAACAAACACATTCAGTCTATCTCAATCGTTCTAGTAAAATAAATCCATCATGTTATAACATTTTGAAACATGCCCATAACTTTTTCAAGGTTTTTTTTTTGGCCAATTTAGATAATGTTCTATGCTTTCTACAAATATTTGTTAACAGGAAAAAGTGATCACTTATAATTAGTAAAAGTGAAAATGATTTTGGTTCATTACTGTTAACATAATTCTTCAAAGTTTTCTAGAAAGCAAAAAACTTAATGAGTAGGAGGATAACCAATAAGGATTTAATGAATTCATGCCTTATGAAGTTAACTACAGAGAAACCTTAGCTTATTCTCGTGCTTGTTAGGAAGGAACTTTTATTCACATCTCTCTTGTTTCTCTCCATCTGGTTGTGTCTTTTAACTCCCTCACTCCTCCCCTGGTTTGGTAGGAGAATTGGGCATGTGCAGCCCAGACTCTTCCTTTTTTCTTTTTCTTGGGAGCTGCCCATGCAGAAAGCACGTTTTCCCCTTCCTTCTCCATGCAGTAAGTCTTAGCGGCAGGCACCCAAGTTAGGAGGCCTTCTAGTCCAGCACTGCTTTAACTAGGTGGGGAAGCTGGTATGTCATGGGCTTCACTCTTAGGACATGCACTCTACAGAAACAGCCACATCTTCCTGCCATACTTTTATTAATTATCAAGGTGATGTTTTGGCTCCATCTGCTGGCTCCACTATCTTATTTCTCAACTGGTGCAAAACTTGGATAGGAAGAAGGATGTTATTTACTAAACCCAAAAATTCCTTCTGGCATTACCTGTCACGCCCTACAAAAGGGTTCATAAAGTCCATCATTTTAAAGAATTTTAGTAAATATGATGGCAATGAAAAATGAAGAGGAAAATTTAACTTTAGTATGAAGAAGACTTTCTATTTTCAGTCTTACCTGTACAGCAACCATTTGTGTATGTGGAATATCTGTTACTTCATTGGTGCTTTCTGGTTTTACTTCCTGCTTGGCAGAATTTCCACAGTGGTCATCAGTTCTGTTAGACTCACTTTGGGCTGTATCAGCACCATCCGTGATGCACTGTGACTTTACTGGTATTTCCAAAGATTCCTGAAGGATCTGTGTTTCAGAGGCAATCTGGTTACCAGGGGCATTCTCAGTCCTGAAATCATGGCCCTCAAAATGCACTTCTGTTATGTCACTGGCTACAAAAGACGGCACCACTGGTATTGATCTTTGCAGCTGATATTCAGAAGAAATTCTGGCCAGAGGTGCGTAAATGCTATACTGGGGCAAAGTCGGTAACACATTTATAAACGCTGGTGGTGTCTGGGTAATGTCAAATCCCCGAAAGGGAAGATATGTACAGTATCCTGTGACCAATTGGGGTTGAGTCCAATAGGTTGGTTTCACATCCTCCGTAACTGGTTTGGGAGAATTAGAGGAGACATGCTTGTGACTTGTCCCCTCGGAGACTGGTTTGGGAGAATCAGAAGACACCCCTTTGGGCTTCTCATCCTCAGAAACTGATTTGGAAGAACTATCGGAAATTAGTTTCGGCTTCACAGCTTCACAAGGTGACTGGGGAGAATTAGCAGATGTAAGGTGGGGCTTCACATCCTCAGAAGCTGGTGCTGAAGATAAGTCAGACACTGGTTTGGATTTCACATCTGGTTTAAATTCCCTAGCAGTTGGATTCAGCGGTAGTTTAACTCGTAAATACTCTCCTGTTTTCGAAATTTCTTCTACTTTTGTCTTAATGTTTTTCTTCTTTCTCTTTTTCTTAAGCCGTAACGCAACTTTCTTCAATGCAATACAGTTGTCAATCACAACAAAACGAGGACATCCCAGGAGAAAAGATTTCAAACCTCCTGCTTTTTCTAGTATCTGTCGAGTTTCTTCTGGGAAAAACTCATATTCTTCAGAAAACATCTTGTTACTCATGTCCAAGGGACCATGTTCCTCTAACAACTGAGAGAAATAACTAGGAAAAAATTTACGTAAGTTATTATAAGGAAGTACTTGTACATGTTTATCTGAAAAAAATATTTCCCAAAATTTCTCCCAAAGCAAAATACTACTTCACTTCTAACTGATCTTGACACCTCCCCAACAAATATATTATACTCATATTAAATCTGAGAAAGGCTAACTGTAATCAATGATACTATAAATAAAATTTTGTTTACCCCTCAGAAAATAATCCTTTAAAAAATCTTGGGGAAAAAAACAAAAGGAGATTAAAAAGTTATTTTTATAAGTTTCAGTTAAATAATTATTCAATATATTTTTAAAAACAATGAAAAGCAAAGAAACTTATTCCGGAAAAATAACAAGGCTATCAATAACAAGAACATCAAATGAAAAAAGGAAATCAAATTTCAAAAAAAATCCTATTAGAATTTACATATAGTGAATCTATTAACATTTCTCTGTTTAGGAATACACAATGATTCGGAATTATTGAAATCAATCAGGTCTGATCAATAAACCACCACAGTGCAGGATCAGATCCACAGTAATGGGGCCAATCCCTTAACCTGCCTCCATCTGGGGACTGGGTTTGTTCACTCCAGTTCTGGGGCCATGCTCTTTTGCCATTCTTGTGCCAGGCTCAAAGAGGCTTCCTCTCCCATTTGAATTTGGTATTCAGTCTGTAACAGTGGCACAACTCGCAGGAAAGACACATACCATGTACACGAAGAAGGCTTTTTCAAGAGCAAAAACCTCCAAAGGAATATTCTTAGTAAATTAAAGCCAACCAGGAAGATAACT